>NW_027176361.1:6941301-7477412 GCF_023349555.1 Cebidichthys violaceus
CCTGCATTCGCTGCCAATTCCGCTTCCACACTGAAATACAATTCTTGAGCAAGAGTAGTTTGTATGAAGCCAGTTGCAGAAAGCACTTCAGTGTATTTTTATTACATCATGCATTAATACTATGGATATAATTTGGTACCTTTTATACTGCTTTCATGGACAATCATAGAAACATATGCAGCATTAAAAAAAGTAAAGTACAGAAATTTATTCTGAAGAGCGTTTGTACCAAAACAAAGTATTATCTGAATGACAATGCCACTTCTATGTATTAGCTCAGCCATAGCCTTACTTACTGACAATAAGTTTGACCCACATATGAATGCTGCATTGATGTGCAGCTAAACGTCCGATCTATCTAAAGACAGACTGGGTCTATGTTGAAGCCTATGTAATATTGAACTTTGTTTCCAACTTAACTCCATTATTCCTTTAAGAAATAATTAGATTTTAGGTGTACTATTGCCCTACACTGACAGTAAAACTAACATCACCGACACAAACGGACATTATTTTCCGATTAATTTTTAGATGAGATAGCACATGCTGTCCAAAGTATGGAGAGGCAATAAAAAGCAAATGGTTCAAGTGTCCTTTTCCAAATGGTGTGCCCAATGAGGCCTTCCTAACCTCAGGCGAATGTTATTTGCCCACCATTATTCCCATCTTATTTAGTTGGAATGGAACATCCATTCTTATTTCACATTTGCTCAGAAATCTGGACAAGGCAATCGCATATCTACCGCTGGGCCCCCATATTGTTAGAAATTACGCTTTCAATTTACCTCCGCACAGCCACACTGGGGCTTGCTTCTTTTGTGATGATCAGCGGGGACAATTGAAAACACAATGGATTTTGGAGGACAGGCTGTGACTGTTGTGATTGTCATCATAGGCTGAATTTGATGAGGGTTCTTGACTACAGAGGTTCATGTGCAGAAAATGGGGCAATAAAACAACTTACATTGCTTTGCTCCAATACAATATCTATATTTACTTGCTTTAAATGTTGAGGAACAGTAAACACATATCTATCCAAATCAGAAATGTAGTTGCAGACCATGACATAATATTTGAGTGAATTGTAATATCGAAAAGCTTCCCCATTCATTAAAAAGTATGTTTGTGGAGCCACTCTGAGTCCTCTTCACTCTTGGTATTCTTCCTTTGTGTTTGACAAATTATTGTTGTCCATGATCTACTCTGATTCCAAAGCAATTAATAAAACGTTGAACGAAACCAGTTGTGTAGCATATCGTTTAAAACAAAACATGCAGATGTCGTCAGTTTGTCATTTGTGCCCGTTTCACCATCCAAAACGTAGCTTACAAGAAACACACTTTTACTTTGACTAGACACCAACATACCACTACTGCTGCATTATTATAGTTTATATTGTTTACACCTCCACAATAATCACACTTTAAGCCAATTTGATTTTTGAAAATATGATTTTCAGTTAATTTGACAAAAGATAATGTAGCTATAAAACCCTGAATCAGCCTTGACAGACTATTTTGAGGCTATGGTGAAATAAATATGTTAAAGCCGGTAAAACCACTGTTCTCATGATAGGTAGGCTGTTTCTCAATGGTGTGCTGACTTAACATGCTCAATCTGTGCTGGCAGTAGAAACAATCACATCTCTGCTTACATATTGTACTTAATTAGTATCGGGTGGCGTTTCCTTTCCTTAAAATGTTCCTAGAGTAGGTCAAGTTATGGAACACACACACACACACACACACACACACACACACACACACACACACACACACACACACCACTCTCTACGTAGGCTCTCTCCTTCATTATCTCATGGTGACTATTTCTTCGCCTCCTTACTTCAAAAGGGCCTTCTGTGAAAAGCCGGCAAGGTTACTTCTTGTGTGTGTGTGTGTGTGTGTGTGTGTGTGTGCGTGCGTGTGCGTGTGCGTGTGTGTCTGGATTTCACCAGGCCCAGCGACCAGCTGATCGCGGCTATTCTCGTCAACGCTTGCGACTCCACCAGCAGCGGCTCTCCGCTCTGCTCCGTTAAAAAGACACGCCGCATTTATTTTTGACGGAGATGAGCTGCGTTGCACAGATTGAGCTAACAGGCTCCTTATGTGAAATATAGTTAGAAAATAATCATGAGGAATGTATTTGTAACGACTAAAACAGCTACAAATATTTGATCCATGTCGTTTGTAGCTGTCCTTTTAAGAGTAGGCAATTGTATTCGTCTGGCTACAACAAAGTAAAAAATATATTTAAATATGTTTTTAATATATAAGTCTATATCTGTATATACAGTATATCAATCAGTTGTCATGTTCATTATACATTTATTTTATGTATGACTGATTTCTTCTCACTTAGTTAAACAATGGTATAATAGGCTTAAGATTAACCTATAAATATCTTAAAATGTTGCATTCCGAGCATATTAAGGACACAACATCAGCAGTTTAAATGTTCCAGACAGTTTATTTAGTCTGGCTCCGTGTTTTTGCTGAAAAAGCAGCGCATACTAATTTCAGGGAGGCTGGCGTGTGTTTGTGTATCTGAGGGAGAAATCAGGCAAGTCAACTTCCCAAGATTACAGAGAGCTCATGTATTTATTTTGCTGCCACGAGTAACAGGGACGGTGTGGAGTCAAAGGAAGTGCAGCTTTCCTTCCGTCGGTTGAAACTAGTACAGAAAGATAGAATATCATATTGCATGTACTAATCAGTTATGTTTTCCCTAACCTGGTATTGACAACAACATCCCAAATACCTTTTATCAGCTCATCGTTAAGTTTGGTGGGTCAAGCATGTAAGTGCTGAGTAAGCACTCATGAATTGTGTTGTGGATATACATAAAATAGACAAACACGCTTTCATATTGGGCCACTCTGTAAAAACACTGCTCGCTCTTCGTTATTCACACCGTGTTGGGTTCTACTGTATTAGATTTGAACTTGGGTCCCCAGTTGTTAAACATCTGCCAATCACCCAAAAGGCAAACTCCCCATCTGGGTGAGGGAGGTGCATTAAAACAGAGAGTCAAGCATTTATACAATATACATCTGCAAAACAGTTGGCCTGCTGAGTTAATTTCAAATGCTTGTTTGTTTGATTAAATGGTAAGTGCCGACTTAATTAATTTGGAAATGCGTATGTTGGACATATATTTTGCTTCGGTTTTGCAGTAGGTATTAAAAAGATTAAAAGCCCATGACATTAGCTGTGAATAACCAGCGTTGCCGCCACAAGGCCCCCCTGCGAAAGAGGATTCAGCCGAGCAGGTTCCTCCCCATGTAGAAAGAGGCCTCTTGTTATGCGTTGTGCCCCAGAATGCAGAGCGTCGCGGCCGACTGGGTTCCATCATCATTCCAGCTACCTAATGAGTGATTGTTGTGGGCTGATAAAATTAAATTGCAAGCCTCGCTGATTTCAGCAACAGGTGTTTCTCTCTGTCTCATAATAACATGAGAGACAAGGGTTTTCACCACCTACTCAGGATGATAATGTATTCTGGTGTACCGATTCTCTTGGTTTACCATTCCCCTCCCTCGTGCGATGAAAAAAAAAGAATAATATTTAACAAATTATGCTTCGTGGAGGTTCATTATGAGAGACGATATTCTCAAAATTCATCAGGCTTTGTCTTTAAAGGTATAATCCTTAAGATTTGCATGAAGTCAAATCCAATTTTTTATACTTTTTAAGGTTTCAACAGCTGGTCTTACTTCTCCAATCCACTGGAATTTCATTTTTCTCAGATTGTTATTAGAAGAATTAATTAAAAAATTCCAAACAAACAAATTCTTTAAAAATAGAGAGTGTGACTCTTGTGTAGTAGAAGTTTGCATTGATGAGTTCTCCTACCAAAACTTACAGCACCAGTGTTTTCACGTTTGGCCTCCATGCATCGCTCTCTTTTTCTAAAAAGACCATTTTTCTAATGGTTGTTCTTACATATAATATAACCCAATTATCACTGTGCACTAGAGAGGGAGATGTTATGTATTTGGATCCAAGCCAATTAGTGGCAATAAGGACTTGGGTAGCACTGTGTAGAAATGTTGTTGAGCTACACCAGGAACTTTTCTTAAGTGTTGAGGTGGTGTGGAGACTGTGGTGTGTGTGTGTGTGTGTGTGTGTGTGTGTGTGTGTGTGTGTGTGTGTGTGTGTGTGTGTGTGTGTGTATATATTCTACCTGGCTTACAGGATTGACATCAAACCTGCATTTCAGCTACCGTATTCAACAGAACTACGATTGTTCTTTCATCCAAGACACTTCTTAATGAAATCATATCTGCAAGTACTTAATATGATAATCTCAATTAAGATCAATTGTTGGGGTGTGAATATGCCATGACTTCTGTAAACAAAAGTAGTTCTGCTCAGTGGCAGGATTCACTTCCAAGCCTTCAGAGAAATAAAATGTTTTAATAGCCTCCTCTCCTGTTAATGATATTCCGTTCGTTCTTAACACACCATTGCACAGATATTGAAACCATTCATTTCTGTAATAGGGAAAAGGGGCCCACAGAGAACACAATCCCAGTCCTGTTTTCCTGACACTTTGCTTTTTTTCTGTGATAGAACATCATATATGCAGTAAATCTACTGATTTTATAGACTGTCTTACTGTTTGACGTTTTGCTCAATTGCATATTTCACAAAAGTCAAGAAATAATCTCAATATTGCTGACACTTTGTATCATCCAATGCAGTAGTGAAAAAATTATTAAACATGTAGCATTGCACATTTATTATCACCAGTCACTTCAGTTACAGTCTAGTTCATACACAAAGTTGTGTATTTACACTATAAATAACGTTGACTAAAGACAGAAGCCTGGTGCTCTTGACTTGGCCTCAGGCAGCGTAGCAGTTGGTTGCTTCGGGCAAGAAAATATGAATACAACTACATTTCTTAATGCTTCACACAAGAATAGCTGCTAACCACGTCGATATCTAATAAGATCTTCTTTTAAACAGCTCTTGTTATTGAAAGTCATGGTTCTGCCCACAGCGCATCACTATTTTCAATGTCATGGCCTCCCGTGACAGGCGGACAGCTAATGAAAGATTATAGCTCGGTTGCCGTCTCTCGTTCGCAGTTTTTTTAAGCAAACGTGTATTCAATTATCTTAACTGGTGGTAATCTACACCTAAAAATAACCACTACCTTTATTTTCAGCTCGTTTGGAATAAATATAAAAAATAGTAGAATCAGTACTACATTTCCAAGTATTTCATGTATTACAGCAACGTGATGTAATGTATGAAGTCAGCAGTAGCTTCCCTCAGGGCCATGTGCTGGATCCAAAAAGACGGTTGAAGCTAAAACGAGGCAAAGGTGCAAATGGCACCCGCAGGGCTTTACTGCAAACAGTGTCTGCGCAGTTAAGTAAAAGGCTGTATTCAGATCGATACACAACGCATTAACCTTTAGCTCTTCAACACAGCGGATCAATACGCTCACACAGTTAACTCACTCCACAAGACTGTGGCAACGTTGCTTAGATGTGAACAATCTGGACGTCTTACGGTTTCATTAAACTAACCCTAAATAAATGATGGGGGTCATGCGGGCATCATGAGTTAAATGTGTCACTGTTGCCTGGTGTTTGGATGCATCCCATTGATTCTACAATGACGTGTGTCACTAAATAGCCAGCGGACACGCCTCGTTGCCGTACGCTAGACAGCACAAGTCGCATATACGCAAACGGTAGGTTATGTCATGGTCGTCAATAAAAGGAGGGCGATTTATAATTGTGCGAGTCTGAAAATAAGTGTTTAGCCGTTTTCATACGAACCAAAGCAAATAATGACAACACTACAATTTGCCAGCCTCAGATATGCAGACAAAGGGAGAGAAACACGGTAAGAGGAGGGAGGAGAGCTGTGCAGCGAGGCAGCAGCGGTCGTGACGTCTTGGTCAAAGACACAAAAGGGGACTAGATTGCCTTGACCCGAAAGCAAGGTACTGACCAGTGAAACAATGACCGTGTTCTGCATCAACCAGATCTCCCCTATGCAATTGGTAAATTACCATTTCCACAAGGTTCCGAGGCAGTCTGAGAATATTCATCTGCCCTTGAATCTCTGGGGTATGTCCCGACATTTTTCCCTTACAAATCTGCCAATGGAGACCATTTGAACACACTTATCTCTTTGTATACAAATTGGTTTGAACCACGAAAGAAAAGCTGATTGTACTTATCTCGGGATGCTGTGTGTGTGTGTGTGTGTGTGTGTGTGTGTGTGTGTGTGTGTGTGTGTGTGTGTGTGTGTGTGTGTGTGTGTGTGTGTGTGTGTGTGTGTGTATTTGAGTGGCAGGCACACACTGCCATCAGATTTAGCCTATTTTAAATTACACCGCACAGCAGAATGCAAAAACTGATTTGTCACAACAAAACAATTGTCGACATGTTAGGTTTTGTCATGTTTAATGCAGCTCTCTGGGGGAATGCTGTTTCTACGTAGGTTTGCAAAGTGATGTGCTGTTATTGCAGTATTGGGTTGGACTAAATATATTATATAGTCAGCCAAACATCAGCAAACTATACAGCCAAAAGGTGGCCACAGTGCAGGAAACAATGGTATCTGTGTACAAACACACTGACTCCAACTGACTGTACCACAATAGAAGATGGAACAGACTTCCAACTGGCATTTTTCATTAATTGTATAAAAGACAAATGAGATAGGCGCTGCAGGCATTACTCACATATTTCCACTACTGTAAGAGGCCAGCACCTACACTCACATTGTTTTCATGGTTGTTTTATGTCACACATACTGTTTTGTTTCAACGGATGGAAACCACAGACTACCACTGTCTACAGCGGCATACAGGCCATCCTCTTCACTCCTCATGTACAGGGGGCCATCTTGACAAGTCATCGCATCAGTTAATTTCACACTTCACTTGATACTTTGTGATTTAATGGGAAGCCATATTGCTGGGGTCTTGCACAGTCAGCCCAATCATAATCACCCAGAATATGAAGTGGGTGAGTATGTAGAAAGAGTTGCTGGAATTACTGAATGCATTGAAGGATTTCATTGTGTTGGAATTTTGGACTGCGGCGAGTAGAGGGTAAGGTAGATAAGGTAAGGGCACTCTGTGTGTGTCAGTGTATGCAGGCCGGCTTCTCTAAAGACAGTGGCTGGGCTGATGTGGAGAGAGAGGCCCAAACAGCCAGAGTAATAGGGCTCTGCTTATCGCGCAGTCACATGACTTTGTGAGTGAAAGGCCAGCTCGTCTACTGGTGGCACCGACTTTGAAGCAGGTCATGGGAATGCTGCCTTTTTTCAGCTCAATGTATGTTTACATATTTGGCATTTTGCATCCTGGAAGGGCTGAGTGAATGATAAAATCAGTGTCGGAAATCATGGCAAGAACCACATGCATATCAGTTAACTGCAAGTGTTGGTGTCCTTAGCTGTGTAGTGGTTGTTGCCACATTTAGGGACACGTGACTGCAGACAAAGTTGGTAAATCGAGAGCAGAAGCAGATCTGGTGTTGGTGCTGCAAAATGAAAGTTACTTCTGCTCCAGTTCAAACAGTTTCAACTTGGGTGGAAATGTCTGCTTACTCGTAGCTGTGCGAGTACAAATATATAGAGACGGGACAAGAAAGGAGAGGCTCTGGAGGATGTGAAGAGAAACAGATTTTCCTCATAAGTTTGTTCTTGCTGTAACACACAGAGTGGCTGGTTGTTGTCACAACAAGGTAGAACTTGTCTATCGACTGCTTGCGGCCATAAGACAGACTGAAAAAACACTTCAGCAATCAAAGGAGCCAAAGGTCCCTTTGCTTTGTGTCTAAATGCAGCTTAAACGTGAACTGAGAGCACTTAAACTTTCAAAACCTCGACTACAGAGGCCTGTCTACATGTCCAATAAACGGTGCGAAATAAAATTGATTTTTGTATGTCAAAAATCTTAGTATGAAACCAATAGTAGCGAAGTGGAAACAATTGTTGGTGGAATTTATGATTCTCACAAAATCATTTGGTCACCTGAGGTTGGCACGGGTAACCATGGTTACGTGTGTCCAGCCTACACGGAGGCTTTCAGAAAGTGAAGCGTTGATTATAGTTCAGTGGGACTAAAAAGATACATACTACGGTTTACTCATTCAAAAGTATGTTGAACAATAGTACACACGTTAAGTATGTAGTGCATAGTACAAGATGTCAGACGCTGTAACTGTGGCGGTAGTAGAAAGTTACTTATTTATTGTTTGAGTAATGTGATAACATTCGTTCATCTAGTCCTACCCTCACATTTCAAATCCAAAGTGTGGTAAATACTACACATAAAGTATATAAGCACTTTGGGTTTCACCCATTACCAGGAAGAACAGAGCGACACATGGCTAAAGCTGCATGCAAACTCTTTCATGCGCAGTAAACGTTATCGTATTGCAGTAACGTGCGGTCAAGCTCCATGTCTCCAAGTCTCCATCGTCAAATCAGCTGAAGCTGCAACTGTAGGGCAGCCAGTGCATTCTAACGGCCCAGACTGAACTGACCACGGATGTGTAAAGAGAACTAAGCTTGTGGGCGGAGCTAGTGACGGTCTTGACGAAGCAAAGGAAGGATACCTGTGTCCGATTTTCTAAATAAGGTGTTAACAAAGGGTATGTACAAAACATGTATGGAAATTACATTTATTGGAATATATTCACCAGAAGTATGAAACGTGTTATCTGTGTCCCTGATGAATTAAAAAGGGAAATACCACTACATTGTGAGGGAAATGTCTATTCTTTTCATTTTTCTTAAAAAAAATTAAATAATTCCTGACAATGACTATTATATTTGACTTCAGGATATCTCTGACTACAGACATGCTCAAAGGCAAACATTTTGACTGTACAATTTTGAGATTTTCCAAAGTTAAAATCCATAAAAGTGATTCAACTTTTTCCTAGAGATACACCAATTGCAATTTTCTTGGCTCCTTCAGATTTTTTAAAATCCAACCTGCCGATTCAGATTTTTGCCAACTCAGCTTTTTTTTTTTCCTAACAACTGTCATTGACAGCAAGGCTCCAAAAAACGTTTTTTCCCAATCGTCCCAGAACCGTCTCAAAAAATATAAATCATCCCAGAGTCCCAGAGAAAAATTATTCATGTTATCTTTTTACTTTGTTATTGTCATCTACCATGGTTATTTGCATAGAAACGCACAATTCAAATGATGAGGAATTAAATTATTTTATTTCTTATTTAAATACTTTATTGAAAACATGGTTGTTCTCTTATATCCATTTGATATTGCCGTGAAAACGTCTCCTTCAAACAGCTGCATCACCACATGTATCATGCCACAACATTATTTAAATCATAGTATGACTTAACTATTATAGGGGACTCCTTGAATGCTTGGTAAAGCAATGGGCATTTCCTCTCCCAACAAAGAATCCGCTCTTCACAGACTTAATTAGATTGTACAAAGAACAACCTCCTCACTTTCAGGTTTTTCTCTTGAGGCAGACCTCGCTGTATTGTAGACATCATAGCAAGTTAACATGCATCACGCCAGCTATTAAAAATGTCAGGAAGTAAAACACAGCATGTACAGTAAGATAATTCAATGTCTGTTGGCATTGGAAACTTTGAGCGGCTGGTAAGAAATGAAACATTTCACACAATGCCGTAACCTCTAAAGCGAAATGGAGCCTAGCACAAATATGGTAGTATGCAAAAAGATCCAATGTGGGAGAGAACATTAGAAATGACTTCCACACTTATGGACCATAAACATGAGAGCAAACTCAGATCAATGAGATTCCATTACCATCCTCTCTCATTTCCCAGAGCTGAATTGGAAATGGGTTAGAGATGGATCGTGTCATTACCAATTCCAGCGGATCCACGGGAGCCATAGATGAGGGTGTGAAAGTGTGTGTGTGTGTGTGTGTGTGTGTGTGTGTGTGTGTGTGTGTGTGTGTGTGTGTGTGTGTGTGTGTGTATAGGGGGGTGATATCTGCACCCGCTGCCAATGAATAGGTTTTTAGTGACAAGCAGGAAGGTGAGCAGGAGTTCATGCACTATCACTGCCATCATAGTTGTTAATACGCTTTCCTCAAGATGCAGAGCTACTGGAAGTCGCCCAACTAACCAATTTCAGACTTTGTCTGGTTTTGAGTGTGAACTAATGCTGTAATCTCTTTTTGATGGTCAAAATACTTAACGTTTTTTAAATAAAGATTACTAAAACGTCTACTTATTAAATCACAGATGGATCAGTGATGGACGATTATGTGACTTGACTGTTTTGCTCATCGATGTGGTTCTTCTCCTGTTCAGCTTCTATCTGTTTTACCTCATCATTGTTTCTGCCATTCAGCTTCAGTTGTCATGACAAGTGAATAACTATCCTGGCAATACATCATTTTACCTTCACAAAAACTAACAATGCATTTAAGCCCCGAAAAATATGAGCATTAAAAAAAGCTGTCTGCTTTTTTCTCTAATGTCTTTATCTTCCATATTCAAGCTCACTGTACCTTCATAATCCTCGTTTGCCAAATATCTTACTCAACAGTCCACGGATGTTCCACTAAGAAGACATGTTTTAAATAAAGAACTCTTTCACGCACCGAGTTATATGACCATAAACTCGATTTCCCCGACTCATTCTGGGCAGCAGCAATGACTCAACATTATTGAAAAATCCTGTTTCAGATCATACACCCAATTGTCAGCAGCTGTAAGAATACTCTGTGAGCCTGGATCAACTCTCCATGTTGTCTTCCTAGCAGGGGGGTCAGCAGACTGTAGTAAAGCACTAGATACAGGTTACTCAGACCCATGTGATGGTGTTTGATTGACGCACAAACATCCGTCTTAAAGGAAAACATTTAGAGGAGTGATGTGAAATGTGAAGTCAAAATTGAGTTTATGATCTGCTGAACAACTGGAATAATTAACATGCAAATTAAGTGCAATTTAATTCTGAGTGATTTGCAAACCTTACTGCAACACTGAATTGTTTGTATTAGAGTGTTCGTTATGAATGCAATTGTAAAGTTTAAAAAGGGGAGAATACAATCACATTTGTGACAGCAGAGCGTGCTGCCACATGATCTCCATGTCACTGTACAACACAGTGACTTTCAATGTGAACAGCAGCAACACAAACATTATCTAGCAAACTACAATGGTTCTTAATAAATGGTCAACCTTTACAGTCTGATCAACAACAATGAAATAAAACAATAATGTACTGTATGTACAGCTCGTCATACTGTTGCTATAGCCCACTACTAGTGAGATGAAACTTGACTGTAAACTTAGGCAGCACTCGCCTACTAGAGCTGGATGGAAATAGACTACTGGTCAAAATGTCTGTATCAGCCTTATGTCAATGGGGACAACACACAGTTTTTGCATTTTGTCAGGAGAATCACTTGGAACAAATTGTGCAGAAGTATATTGGTTGTTTCAAAACAGGAAGAAACATAACAGTTGATAAACAGTTCTGCCAAATGACATGTCGATGCCAAGTCAGCCAGCACTGTGCAAGCAAAAACAAAAACAATTTGGCATCAAACTTTGGACACACCGAGCACATTTCCTCAACGCAGAGAGACCCTGCTCTGCTCGTGAAGGGCTGTGTGCTGATGCATCTGAAACATCATGTTTCACAAGCAAAGGGAGGAATGTCGTCATGGACAATTTCTTTACATAACCCCGGCCAACGAGCTAATTGCCAAAAAGACAAGTCTGCTCAGAACCCGAGCAAAAATAAAACAGGAGCCGTCTCCTCTCTGTAAAAGCCAATATGCTGGAGAACTATAGTCAACAACTGTGAGGACAGCTGGCAAGGCATCAATAAAACTGTACACATACAAGCCAAGAAACAGATTCTATATCTACACTGCTTCTGTTAGTTGTAGGCCTACAGTACACTGGTCCTCCCACCTAAGTGACCTGGCTGACACCTCTGACCAAACTTTTTATCAGAAATGCTTCAACCAAAACCAAGAAATGGACAAAAAACAGCAGCTCTCAAATCTCCTTCGCTTCCTAAAAGACATTGCCCAGTCCAAGTAAAATACATCAATATATGTACTGGATGGACAATACAATTATTTTACTGAGAACAAACATAAACAAACAAAACCACCATACCAATTACTGTATGTAAGTAACACAACAGATTACACTCTTCCTGTGCAGCTGTGAAAAATAAAAGATTTATTTCAATAAAATGTATAATTAGGTTTGATGCCTATGCCCTCCAGGGACAAGAACAAAACAGCTTTAAAGAGAAGAACGGAAAAGAGAAATTAAATAAAATACTTTAGTCACTTTAATGGGTTATCTGACAAATAACATAATCTACCTGGAGTACATATCCAGGAGAGAATGCAAATTTGAGATGAGATTTCTACAGTATATCTCTTCTGATGATGAAGCATTCCCTCCAGTTGATTACATTGAGGTAAAGGGAAAATTATTGTAGATGCCATCATTCATTAATTTGTGTAATCAGGGATACCCCATACACACTTCAGAAGCCAGCATTACTGTATATACAGATGAAAAACTAAATTGAGTATGATAAGTAAGTCTTTTGTTTTAAGCCCTCTCTCCAGTGCTGCCTGCGTTGAAAGATTGAAGTTCTCGACAGTCCTACTAACCTTCATCGCTTCATATCGTTTCATGCTTCCCTGAACAGACATTAATTTTTTTGAAGTCTATATGAAGTAGAAATAAATTAGAAACGCTTGTTGTAACGTATAGCAAATTATTTATTCAACCGACATCCTACCAACTGGGGTCCCTGCAGAGGTACACTTGTTGTCATATCTCATAGGCACTTCATTCTATCATTCCAATTTTGAATGACTTTGTCAACCCTTTTTCCCCCATTACATGTATATCATTTTCTACAGCATCTTGACTATCTTTAACTCTCAGGGCTATAAGACCTGCATGGCTCCTCTTCAGCTTGAAAACAGCCACAACCTTTGCCCCTCTTGTATTGGCCTCGAGCATCTGAGGGAGGGCCTCTCGGAGGACTGCAGCATCATGCCTCGGGCGGTAAGGGCTGCTAGTACGGCTGAGGTCGAACTCCTGATGGGTGATGTTGGCCTCCCCTTGTCAAGCAGTTGAACCCAACCCACCCATTTAAAACATCAGACTTCAGAGGCTGCCTGAGCTAACCTCCAAAAAGGCTTCATCTGGCAAGTTGTCTTCTAGAGTGGATCTGCTAACTGCTGAGCTAGCCCAGATGAAGTCGCTTCCATAATTGATAGCTGACGTTAAGTTAGACAACATTTAAGAGCTAAACAACTCTGTGTGTTTAACGTTATAATCTTAATGCTGTTGCTGAAGTTACAACTATGTGGTTTTAGCATAACTTGACAGCACAACCTGTCTCCTCTTGTATATATGTATCTGTGCTGTTAGTAACACACAAACATACAAATACTGGGGGAAGAAAAGAGTGAGAGGGGGAGGGTGGGAGTGGGAAATAAGAAATAAGATCCTGTTGGTAGAACATAGGAAGTGGGGTGAGTTTGGAAAGACCAGATTAGACAAACGACAGACAGTGGTACTTTGATGAGAAGAGCTGCCCGTATTTATGATTAAAAATGTCCGCTTCTCTCTGCCAATAAGCCCTTATCTGCACTGCATGCATATAAGTCTGATAGGGCCTCTAGCCATACTGAAAGATACAAAAATAATTAGCAAACATTCAGCTTTGAGCAGACAGAAATTTCATACTATAAAGGAAAGAAACACATTGGAGAAGGAAGATAGGAGGGCGAGCTTTACGCACAGTTTATTCTTACATCAAATGTTACGGTTTATTTCCGTATGTGTTTGTCAAAATGACATTATTTCCCATCTGCAAGTGCAGGCAATCACTTTAAGATAAGCAAATAGTGAAAATCTGCACTTGCACCTTGCCGTTCAACTGAAGTCAATTTTCAGTGATGTAAAAGTGGATTGAGCCTATGTATGGGACTGTTTTACCCTTTGGATGATATTTAAACTTGTACCTTGTAGATTATATTTAAATTTCAGATTTGGATGAAATGAATGTCAACACATTTTATTTACAATTTGAATGACCAACTCAGGAAGACCACATTAAAGAACAAAAATACCCAAAATGACTAAATCTTTTTTTCATTTTCTTTTAAAAACAGCTAATAGTGTATTAATGGGTACATTGTGTCTTTGGTGCAGCATTTTTTCTTTTATAGTTTTTGGAAAGCTGAACAAAGATGGAGGACGGGGTGTCACAAGTTTAATTGGAGTAAACATTGATGTCATGTTCTGTTGTAGAAAGCCATACCAACAGAAGCCTTCACAGTCCATGCTGTAATATGCTGCAGTTTTACGATCCTATTATGTGTTGTCCAATACTTACATTATGGCATTTCTGTCATGTAAACAACTTCTTACTGCACCCGACTGAAAAGGTTGTTTTCTTCCCAAATATACCTGGACGTGAAATATAAACTGAAAATCTGATTTACTTTCTTCCCTCGACTCAAACTTGTTCCCTAGCGATGAGTTGAACACTGATGTTTTGTTCTGTGAGCACACACACACACACACACACACACACACACACACACACACACACACACACACACACACACACACACACACACACACACACACACACACACACACACACACACACACAGCAGGAGAGACTGAGAAAGACAGAGCAGTGTCCTACAAAGGAATCGTCTCATCTTTCTCTATTTCGTACCAAAGAGAAAGTAGCATATGGGATCCCAACAGTCCGTATTCATAAACAAAATTCAAACATTTCAGCCAGATTTAGTTCGCCACTAATACCATTTGGATCAATTCATATTCAATGTAAAGGTTAGAAACACCTTTTTTGCTGCACTTAATGTTTTTGGCAGAGTGCCAAAGACGTCACATAGCAATTCACAAAGAACCAAAACATGTGATTATATATTATTAGACATTATTTAAGAAAGATTACTTGTCTAAAAGTATAACATATTTCATTAAACTGAGTTTTTTCTTTTCATCATTATCTATATCATATTAAACAACCATGTAAACAATACTTTTGATTTAAAATCAGAAAACATTTCTCCTTTTGGGACTCAATAATCCCTTGTCAACTTAAATTGTTTGAGACCTGCAGTTGCCTCAGAGGGCACTAGTTTTTGTGAAGCATTACAAAGGTTTGTATGAAAAGTACTATACAATAAAGAGACATATGATTGAGTGATATATTATGTGATATATTATCTACACACAAACACAGTCTTATGTATATGACAACAATAAATACAGAAAATGAGTGCTTAATACAAGAGTGTTCTTTTTGATATATTTTGATGACAGCACCTGTTTCACCTGTAAACATCATGTCACAATTATAGCAGTTAAACTGGATACAGCCTACATTCAAGATAAAATCATAAGTAATATCATTACCGTCATGAAGGAATGCGGTTAGAACAGAGCTTTACGAGGCTCTATACAAACTGAACGGCAGAAAGTTTGATCGGCATCTGATCATCTTAAATAAATATAATTTATGAATACAAAAAAGGAACTAGAATCCCGCCATCACAGACTGTGGTTGAGATTATTCCAGCTGTGTGTCACATGTCTATCATACGTCACTGGTGCCAAACAACACTTCCTCAATGGATACACCCGTGTATCTTTGCTCATAGCTCCTCCATCATTTTAGGAATTGGGATGTCCTCCAAGATGGAGCGCTGAAGTTGATTTCCGGGGACCGAAACCAGAGGATCGTGAGGTGAGGAATTGAGGAGTGATAAAATCAGGAAATGAGAAAGACCCCCTGCAAATAACTGAATGGCCCTTAAATGAGTGTGGTAACTGTAGAAGGTAGGAGGCAGGAGGCAGGAGGCAGAGGGAGAACCCCAGTGGCTAAATAACAACTGACAACTGGATTCTAGCCGACTGGCAGGCAGAGAGCCTCCAGCTGGGAGCAGCAAGAGGCTCGGACTGTAGTCCATTATCTACAAACAAATTATGGTTCAAGTAATGAATCGCCCAACCGAGTGTTGGAGACAGTAGTATTTATGTACACACATTGGTTGAGTAGATTCAGCTCCCATAAGGATGAAACAACGGCTGATTTCGAGCAAGTGTGACCATGATCGGAATAGAAGGCCGGTCGCTCCAGAGAGAATAAGACGGAGGGAGGATGGATTTTGCAATTTATTCCCTTTTTGTGTGGTTGGAGGTGATAATGACGAATCAATGCTGGCATGTTTAAGGCAGCTGCCAATTAAAATGTATCTACTCAATCTGAAGCGTTTCAGCAGAATGCAACTCCCTCTCACACTTATCAAATATGTTTTCCAGAAGATTGTATAATTTTCAAAGCACCAAGGGAACATGCTCACAGTATCTAATGATACTGATAATGATTGTACGGTATTTGTTAGGTGGTAGAGGCTATAATTGTAAATCCTTCTATATTTAAATGGCAAAACAATATGCAAGTGCATGCTTGGATTCCTATTATCTCTGTAACTACCTGAGTTACACCACCACTTTGATCTGGAGTGCCGGCATGCTTAATAACCCAATCCATGATAGCATCTGAGGAGGTTCCATGAAAATGGCAACCACTTTATCAGCTCTCAGCGAGCCCTACTTGAGTGAGGTTAGGGTGGGGGTTAGGTTACGGTTCTTGATTTGAGTGTATTATATGAGATGATGCAAATGAGATGAGTGCAGTCCTTGGACCTATATATAGAATACAATGTTTACTGAATTGGTACAAAGTTGGGAATTATATACATTGCACACTGTGTACTCTTTCATTTACACCCAAAAATATACCTTCAGCCAAGAAAAATTACATTTTGGATTTATCTCCCACCAGTCCTGATGGGAGCTGGTTCATCATTAAAATTGTTGCACCCTAAGATACTTTACTATTTTTTAGCATCAGTCAGTGACATTCAGTGCATTTCAGGATTTAGTTGATCATTAAATGCTTTAAAATATGTTATTGTTGTACCCGCATTATGGGGCACCCTATACGTCTGCCTGATGGTAACAGCTCGAATAAAGTGTAAACAATATATTATATTCAGCGACAATGAAAACCACCAGGCAATAGCAGAGAAAGTTAATGCTTTAAGGAGCGATAGAAGAAGACCAAACTGTGTTGAGTTTTTTTTTGATTTTGATAAACAGTTACTTTTTAATATGATATTCAAGTCAGTCTACTCAGAATGGCTGGGGGTGTCAGACATTTGGCCCCTGGTCCAGAACCGCAAAGTGTGAAAATTTGAATCATTAATTAAAAAAATATTCCTAGTTCCTATTTCATCACAAAGGCAAATGGGAAGCCAGTATGCTTAGTGTGCTCACTGCACCTTTCAGTGCCCAAGGACTAGAATATTTACTGCAATATGACAACTGAACACAGAGAAATGAAATGATTAAATAAGAGGAAATATTTAGTGTTGGTATCTATAAGATATTAGGCGACGGTTTACTGGTCCGGCCCACTTGAGATCAAACTGGGCTGTATGTGGCCCACGAACTAAAATGAGTGTTGACACCCATTTCTGTAGATATTCATGGAGTCAGGCAGCTATTGCATCATTTGAGCGACTAATTAATCATTGCAGCGTGCGACGCACAGCACCAAAGACATTTACCCGCAAGCCTGAGGCTCCAGAAAGTCAGACAAATACCAATCTAAATAACCCAGCTTTGTTTTGACTACTCTGTTCTGCTTTAGTTTGCCACAGTCTGGTAAAGTCTCGGTTGCTCATTCCACGTCTCTGTCTGCTGTGACAGGATGAGTCATTACTCAAATCCAATTTGCCTGCGAGCCTTTATGTTGCCTGCTTTGCTCGTGTGTCTTTCTGTTGACATATAAAAAGCTATCTCTTTCCATCCCTGGCATGTGACCAGCATGTTTTCCCTTATTCTCTCCAACTTCGGTTGGTGAGAGGGGGGCAATGAGTGGACAAGATGCCACTTTAACCGAGGGCAAAAGAAAATGAAGCCATTCATCTCCCACTAGGTCATGAAAAGAGATGGGAAACGCAGAGAGGAAACACTGTTCTGCTTTCCGTTATATTCCCGTCGATGGGGAGGCTGTGTAGATGCCTCTCATTAGAGCAGTCCCCCTCCTTTCCAGCTTCTACCCCTGTGGCACTGACTATGGCCTGCGCTGGCTGCTGCCACTATGCCCAGCTGTGAACAGATGGGCGGCACAGAGCAGGCCAATATGTCAGGCCTGATGGTGTACAGCAGGAAATATGAAGATTTGCTCTGTGGCTTACTCAGATCAGACTCAGAAAATGCAGTACAGATTTCAGACTTGTGAATAACCAGAGAATGAGGCCATTTCAAACCGCTTTTACATAATAGTGTTCACTGTCAATACAAATTGTTGAAAACTGGTATCACAACCTTGTCAGTCCTTAAAATCATCTTACTGTTTTAGTTGAAAGCGGGTCTGTTCTGGGTAAAATGTTTGGGCTCTGATGATATGCTTAGCTCCCGATACACGATAACGGTACTTGGATTGGATTGGATTTTTTATTTGATATTACAATTCATTGCAATTTTTGTTTACCTTTTTATCACATCACCACGGGGAAAATTGAATCCTACACTTCTGAAGACTTTTGCTTTGGAAAATCTTGAAATTGACCATCTTCAGACAGTCGCCCCTCAAAGTGATTTTCCTCCTTCTTGTATCCTGCTATGAAGTCTCACTTTTATCCATTGTTTTTTTGCAAACGCAACAGTAACGGCGGAGCAGACTATGGAAGTAATAACTTCATGGATTCTTTGAGAGTCCACCGGCCCACCAAATAGGGCAGCCCCCGAACAGCCAGATGGCCAGAACACCACAGGGTTAAAATGATAGAAAACCAGCAGCTTTCTCAGCGCATGGAGACATTTATTTTCTTTATATCAGCCAGAGTGGCAGGTGGTCTCCATAATTTACTCAAAGATTAAATTTACTTGCATTTGGCAAGTGGCAAGTGTTCCCACTTGCCATCACTTGGACCCAAGTGATGACGATAAATGACCCATTCCGAGTCCTAAAGTTATACAATTAACAAAAGTAATCCTGTCATGAATACCACAACTGTCAAAGCGTATTGTTTGAGTGCCATGGAGTATTGTCGGGTCTCTTGCCATAACATCCACACATCTTAAACCATTCTATGGGTAAGTTGCTTTGGAAAATACCCCCCTAAGAACCAGGACAACCAATGTGTAGTACGAACACGGCAATACAGGTTATCATGGAAAAGGTACGGCCAGAAATTGGGGAAACATTTCTTAAGTAGACACATTTCTTAAGAGCTCCAAAGTGTGTGAGGTTGTGTTCCGTCAACACAGCATTTGCAACAGACCCCTAATGTTTTGTCATTTCAACGCACTCCATGACGCCATTTCTTTCCACACGGTCAAGTGTTGCAGCAGCCAGGGCTGCACAGCTTGTCCTCTCTACCCTCCAAAAACAAGATGGAGTCTTCTAATAAATGATTAGCTTGATGAGGAATCATGATCTAGATCAAGAGCAGGCTAATGTCAGCAATCTGTGTTGTCCATCTGTCTCATTACCCAAGCAACCACCAAAGTCCCTCTACACGTAGAGAGAAGCAGATCTGGTTTCTGTGGAAATGCTGCTGGGAAGGAATCTCTACTGTTTTTGGTGGTTTCACTCCAATAAACCTGTATGATTTTAATGCATTATGTATGACCTGTGTGGTTTTCTGCCCTCACCTCCTGAAACACTGACCCTGAAGCTTGTAGCTTGTTGACATGGGACAGAGGAGGGTGTGTTTCAGTTGGAAAGCACGGAACATTATGTATCATATCACCCTTGAAAATCAAAAGTAGATAAAGTTAAACTGTTGAAACAGTGAATAAAGGGAAAAAAAGGAAAAGATAGAATTGCTGCCCATAAAATGAATGTGCCGTCATGGGTTACTGACTTGAATGGCTAACTATAAAATGTGTGAGTGTGTGTGTGTGTGTGTGTGTGTGTGTGTGTGTGTGTGTGTGTGTGTGTGTGTGTGTGTGTGTGTGTGTGTGTCAAAATATATTATGTGAAGGTCATCGTACCACCATACATGCAGGTTTCATGATTTAGTTTAAAGAAGATACGGTTGAACAATGTTTACCGTCAGCAAACTCTACTTGTGAAGATGGCTTCACAAACAGTGTAAAAAATGGGAATAAAACACAAATGAGGTGCTAAATATGCACCGTGGCCAAGTAACGATAAAAGATGATCACAAATGATTTTGTGTGCTTTATTTTATCTTCAAGTCAATTTTCACTTATTTTGTCATACGCCTTAGAAACAGATACATTATTCAAAGATCTAACTTACGGAATCATTTATACACACTGTATAGAGTAATTTCCCTTGTGTCCTCTAGAATTACTAGTTTTAATTTAAGTGGCTAAAAACCTTACATGGCTAAGTTTATTATCATCGTAGGCCTCAGAATGTAATCGTGTCTTTACGGAGGGGGAGAGAAGATAATGCGGCTTGTCAACAAACAGAAAAAAAGTTCTTTGTATCGTGAACATCTCACCACTAATACCTATATTTAAGTCACAGCGAGACTTCTGAGAGGTACCTGTCACATGACTACACATGCAGGCAATGGTGAGTGATGTGGTGAAATGGCTCACAAAATGAAGTCCCGCTCACTTGAGCTTTGCCATGTAGTGCACCATCCATTTGAATTATCTGCGGTCTGGTAAACACATTTTATGCGGCATGCGACATTCGTGTGAAAGCTCTCAGAGACCGCAATGCATTACAGCCTGCGAGCTGGCGAGTGTCAGGCGCACACGCTCATTTTTCACCTGTTACATGACAAGACCTGTCACACGAGCAGGTTTTGTTCGGAGGAATCCGTGGGAAATAAATGGCTAGCATCTGTTTGGATTTGATCGATCTTGCCGTTTTTGAATGTAAAGAGGTGTGAAGCTGGAAGACTGAGTAACAATTCTCAACACACGTTTACAGGCAAACCTAGGAGTGTATGCCACGGCTCAAGCTGCATCACTTTTTACACACAAACAGCTAAATTAAATCAAAAACAGGTGGGATGGCGAGACGTTATCTCTTGCTTTTAAAAATGCCTCTGACTTATGCTAAGCATTGAGCAACGCCAATGTGAGGCAGCCTCGTGCCATGCATTACTTTGTTACTATTTTGTTTGTTACTTTGTTAGACAGCTCTTCCCTAATGCAACACTGAAGAAGTGACATTGGTCGCACATCACTCGCCCCATGGGTACCTGGTATTAGTGTGCAGACTGTAAGGGAAGCCAATCCTGCCAACCTCTATCCTGGCACCGAGCTGACCCAGACTGCTGCCGATGGCACCGTCACCAGCTTCCCCACCTTCGCTGGCATGTCGCGTCTGGCTAATCTCACCGTCACTTTGTATCTTGGCTTGGACGAGGCTTGTCATGAGGTCTTTGAGCTAGTGTGGGGACAATTCCTACGCCATCAGAGGGAGTACAAAAGGGAGTGTAAAGTCTGATCCGGCTGTCAGGTTTATTCATTCCAGGTAAAAAAAAAAAAAAAAAAGCACACTGTTCAAGTATCTCCATTTTAAGACGGCCTGCATAAGTACTACAAGTAGAGAAAATACAGGACTGCCACTTGCTGTCACAAATTGATTGAAAGGTCTATAAATACATGTACCAACATGAATAAAACATTCACATTATTAAATGCGTGTGACGCTGCTAAATGTGGTCCTTAAAGTTGTAGCTTTTCAATAAAGGAAGTAGCCCAGGCCTATATTTTTAATAATGATGAATTCCTTAACTCGTAAAATTCTTATATTTCCTCCAAGTCAAACTTTTCAATGATATCTGTGAACATAACTGTAATTTATATGGCCAAAAATTAACTGATTAGGTCTTAAGCAGCCTTGTGGCCCAGCGGGATAGCGAGCGGAGACCTGCCAGACTGACGGACCAACTACGGCTGCAAAAATGAAGAAATATTACCTGCCGGGAAGGATTCTGAACTTCAAACCCGGAGACCATATATTATCCCGATAAGTCATGTCGACCCAAGCCAGCGGACCCATTGTCAAGCCCCACCACCTAATGACGGGAAACTGATAAGCGGCCATACCATGTCACCGGCGATGTAAAACAAAAATAGATTCAATTAATCATACGAATTGCCATTAAAGAAAAAAGAAGATGATGAGACAGGCTCCAGCCAGGTATGAGAGTCTAATGAAGAATAATCAGTCAGTGAATCATTAGGATTTGAGTGGAAGGACACTAGATTTGACTGCCTGCATAAAGAATGGATAGTGTTGGACTTCAGGAATGAGTGTATGAATAAGTAGTATTTGCAATTGGCAACTTCATTTTTATTTAAGTTATATACCGTAGTTGTACACTGTATACGGAATATATTGCAAGACAATAGAGCGCTGCAGGGATGACGTATCTGTGGTCATCTTCACAAATGAACTAACGTTAAGCTATAAACAAATTAAACATGGGGTCACATGAGCGTGAAACACAACAAAGCTGTAAAGGCCGACTGGTCAGTCTAATTTAGCAAATCGTTTTAGCCATTTTCTAAAAAAGCTCCAAAAAAATACAAAAGGGGTATTTACTGACATATTACATATCATAGAACAACAAGTTGAAATCTCTTAAGCTTGTCTTAACTACAGACCTTATTCCAGGCATCAAAAAGCCAAACCACTCTGACACGGAAGTGAACCGGAAGTGCCAAAATCCTGACTCATTTCTGGGTTTTATTAAGTCAGAGATAGATTTCCCTATTTCTAAATAATAGACAGATCATCAGCTGATGTTAAGCTGTGATAAAGGTCCATGATTCCAGTAGCTTAAAGGCTATAGCTGGTACAAATAAGCTTATCTCTTGTAATTAGACTACCTTTAAAGTTTGTCAGCGTCTGCTTTACCAATGATGCATAACCAAAACTGTGAAACCAACATTATGTAATGTTAACCAGTAAAGGTCATCAACATTGTATATGTCTTCACTTAGTGTAGGTGGCCTCAAAACAATACATTGTGTTGCGGCACAGAAGCGGCGCTTTCTTCTAAATCGCATTAACCTGTGAGAGCTGTGACAGCTCAAATGAATGTTTCATGTCTTCAGGCAAGAGGAAAGTCTTCTGCATTATTATTGTATAGGTTTCCAGCATTAGCTATATAAAGGCCTGGCACAGATCACAGATGTCACGTCTCAAAATCCTATTCCAAAGAACGGGAGTCTCTCTTCACCACCACTCCACTGTAACATCTGCTGAGTGTATGGAAACACTTGAGACAAGCATTAACACCATGATACATCTCTGCTTAAACTGTTTTTGTTTGTCTTCAAGACAAATGTATGGGCTTCCAAACCTCATCAGAGCATACAAATTAGAGCAATAGAGTGTTGTGGGACTTTGGTGTATGATAATCAATGCAAGTTATTTACTTCGCTTTACACAACAAATAGTAACTCACTGCACAGTTGCACAAGAGAACTTTTGCCATTCAGTGGTAATAATAGATTTTAATGTGTGCCATTAGTCTCTGGTTTTTTAATAATTTGTTCTCTCCTCCCACGTTGTTAAGTTAACTTTTGTTCTCTTGACTGATCCCCTTTTATCCCTCAGCTACAGTTCATATGTGGCTCCTCAACCTCCTTTAATTCCCTCCCTTTCCTCTGTCTCACCCTTTCATCCTGTCCCCTTTTTTCTTTGCACTTTCACTATCTTGCCTCCGCAGAGGGCACACACACACAAGTCAGTAAGCACAATGTTCTGGGTGCTTGCAAAGCATCTGGCTTCTGCACCCATACATCCGGCCAGGCCAATACGTTTGCTCCTACAATGTCTGTACACAAAGTACACTTGCGACTGTTTGCTTGAGTTGTCAAATACAAATTACTGGCCAGCGAGGGTCTGCGCTTCTCTGCAGTTCTAAAGACCTCATTTCCCTGGCTTTATTTTGTTTACGAGACATAGTAGGAAGAGAACAATACGACATGTTCAACAGTTTGAGCTGACGACATAGGAAGCGGTGAAGAGTTTTAAAGGAATTTAAAGGATAAGGAATTGGGGCCTTCAACTATTTGTTTAAACATGCCATGAGAATTGCAGCTATATACTGTATGTTAACTTGGATTCTCCCATTTGTAAAATGCACTTTATTTAGGATGTTTTTATGAATGCAACAATAGTCACAATAAAACACAATAAAACAATGCAAAGTTAGTCTGAATCCAACAACTGAAAAAAACCCCTGTGAACATATTTGTGTCTGTGCTGAAAACAGAAGTTCACAGCAGCTATTCTACAATGGCAAGAGCTGCTGCTTAATCACAAGCGCAACAGCAAAATGCAAATGAGGTCGTCTTTTTTGCATATATTTTATATATATATAGATATATATATATCTATATATATCTATATATATATAGATATATATATAAAACTTGTCATAAACCTCAACTACAATGTAAGATAAGCTTGTGAGAGAACATCTTGCAAAATCGCTATTATGCTTCATCAACCTGGTCACACAGACAGGCACTACGTAGACAGGCAGTGCTGAGGACATAGACTGCAATAGTGCGTGCATGTATTGCATGTTGTTGGGCTTGTGGCAGTGAAAGTGCCCTTGAGGGAAAACCAAATTACTGAACGGGCATTCTCACGGCGAGCTAGCCTTCACTGAACAGGGCTGTTGAGTCATTTACACTTGTTTAAGTACATCCTTGATCATTTGAGCAGTATCTCACATTACATAAAGCCTTTCCTGGGCGCCATTCCAGCAGTCTAAAGTTGTTGCACCTACAATGAAAAAACACTTTTAATTTGGTGCAGAAATGTTATCGATATTTTAAATAAATAAGCTGAATGCATTCAAGCAAGCTCACCTTTAAGGATATACTTATATATACACACACATACGTTATACTATTTTAGTTTGGTGTTAAACTATGATAGAAATTATTTAATTGTCATTTAAGCAACCAAAAGTATGTTTGCAACGACCCTTAGTTTCCTGCATGTTAAAACTTTTCATCATCATCTAAATTGGTCAGAGCAGAGATACATGTGAAAGGCACCTTTCCTTCATGATATTCACCTTCTTACTTGTCCATTTCACAGGCTGTTAACTATTACTGTGATTATTTAATTTTATAACTTCTTTTTCTGTCTACAAAGTCTGCGCAGTTGCCACGAGCAACAGTCTGTGCGGAGGAGGACGGATGCCATCCCGACAGGAGAAACGTCTGCATCAGTGTGTCCTTCTGACGAGGCCACAGTTGGATTCACAGAACAGAGATCCGCTGATGTCGACAAAGTTTCCACTCCATTTCATTGATTAAACCCACCGTGAGGACAACGCGCCACCCTGCCACATATTACGAGTCCATCTGCAAGACGATTAGCGGGTTTGTAAACACATGGACATCATTTTCAGAGCTCACAATTGGTTTGGTCTCATCAAAATAAATAAACACATGATTAGCTTCTTAATAATTGCGTGCGCCGATTTCTATTGCGCCGACAGTAAAGACCGTTTCTCTTTGGGGAGCTTTACAAAAGGCTTTGTTGAAGTAATCTTGCCAACGTTGTGCTAAACTGTATGCATCGGTGCACTTAAAGAACTATAAGGATGTAAGAGTATAATCTTTACTTATATGCATAGAGCTGTTCCAGCTTTTTTGAAATAAGACTATAACGAGTCTGGCAGTATCAACTGTAAAATTGCTTTATTATACCGTGCCATTGTGGCTGTCCTTAAAAAAAAGCTTAGGCGCCAGGGAGCCTCGGGCCATAAAATAACTTCTAAAACTCAGAGCGATAACTCTACTTCCTGGCCCGTGTCCTCTATGCGTCTTATCGAGCAGGTATTGGCAGCTGTTCAGAGGAGCTCGGCCCTTCAGGTGCATACACTCCAACAGTGCTCCATTCTTCACCATGAATTCATCATCAATATGGATCCATCTTTTGTTGATGGTGGCACACTTGCACCTTTCCCTGCTCCGTTGCTCTGCCCTGGCAGGCCTGCTTGAATAAAAATGAAGCCAATTTCTTCCATCGTGGCAGTCATTGTGCCATTTGTTGAGTAAAACACACGGGTCCATTATTGGAGTGTCATGACGCTGTGTGTTTGGAACGCGACAAATCACTGCATGCTGTCAGCCGGGCAGTTTGGTGGCATTACTCTCAGCAGAGAGGAGCGCTGTTGATGCTGACAAACACTGGAGAACGAGGGTCATTTACTACACATCCATTAAGCAGGTGCCAATACTCCACAGGCAGCAGATACGTCTCTCACTCAGAGCCACGTATGCATCCAGCTGCTCGCTTTGATTTGTTTGAATTAACACATTCACAAATATCAACGGCGATAACAACTTAAGTCAGTAAAACATGCGCTTTATCTTCTGAAAAAAAGGAAAAGCGTGGTTCCGTTTTATCTGCGAGTCCGTTCATTCATCACTTTGCTGAAATTAAAATGAATAAAAAGCGGTTCATCCCTAGATGACTCACAGCCCCTTCAGTGTTTCCCTCCTACATTAGACACTGATCAATACAACAGGCCACATGTTTAGTGTTTGTTGTCAAAATGCCCGGAGAAGCCTTTCAGGGTTCACTCGCACACTTGTTTTTTTTGTGGAGGACGCAGGAAAGATCACAGACTTCAAATCCCTTACAAAGCTCTTGCTCAGGGCTCTAGTTAAAGCTCATTAAAAAATATAATCAAAACACTGCAATACCACAACATGTTAAGTTCATTTGCTAAAAATAATTCCATGATGAGCAACAGACCATAACAATATGAACCCCTCTTTTCCCCAATGAAAGGTAAAGATACAATCACCAGCGACTTCCAAGTAACAGCTCACCTCATTTGAATTCTAAAAGGAAAATATGATAAAACTCATTTATAAACTCATTTTTCTTTCTAATTGTTGATGTTGCCTGAAGGCACTTTTCTTTGGATTCCTAATTTGCGTTAATGAGTTAAAATTATTTCCACTTTTGTCCCCACCCCTAGGAAGTCAAGTGTGGAGACACCTATTTTCATTAGACAATTAATACCACCTATAATCTGTCTGATGCAACTTAAACTATTACAAGCAAATTAAAATGTTCTTACATAAAGTATATCTAAACTACATTTCCTCCATGGCACTCTGCTAGAGCTGGTATGATGGATGGGCGAGACATTTCAATTGTGACATGAAATATGAATCTGTGGAATTGACATTTGCTGACCTGTTCCCATGTGAAGAGTAGAAAAGGTCCTCTCTCTTTCAATAGACAGCTCGAGTCTCATAAATATGACATAGAAGCACCTATGACCAATTTTTGAGGCTGGCACAGTGCACTGAAATAAAACTAACACTGCTAATCTGCACATTTCATGCATCATTAAAACATCAGTTCAGAGGAGTGGAGAGAAGGTCATTTTAAAGTAGCATGCTGTTACAAATGGTGTGTAATCAACCAACGAATGATCTGTTTCAGAGTCTAGAAAATTCAAATTTGGGGCTTCTTGCTTTGAGCTGGTGTTGTGTTACTGTACATGCTGCAGCTCACAGCCATGTCAGCAGTGACTCACTTGACCAATGGTTATGATCGTTATAAAATTCACCATGTGGTTATTGCGGTAACAGTGACGCACCACAATAGTACGCTTCAAACCCTCCAAGACATCCACTTAAACTACATATATAAACAAGACAGTTCAAACATTCTCTCCATAGAAACAGTAATTATAGGATTTAGATATAAATCAGTGGCCCCCATAACAACAATGAATAAAAAACTGACTGTTTATGTGCTGGCTGTGTGACCATAAAAGGAAACTAAGCACCGGTGGAAATATTATTATGTAAATTGTTATATGTTTAATGTATAAGGAATTTGAATCAAACTAAGCTCAAATATGTGTTCAAAACAAACAGTAGGTTTAGAAATCATTTTTAGGCCGTTAACAATAGAAATGATAGCACTGCATATGAAAGCAATACACCTGAATAGGTCCACATAAGAAATGTATAGCCTGGATCACGACTTAGTTTTAATGGTTTCCTATGATATTCGGAATGTGTTATAGTTGTCTTATATGATGACAGGAGTGCTGATGTGTAAAAAGTAGTTTTTGGAAATTCTTCAATGGCCTCTCTATACATTCAAATTCAGTCTTGAGCCATAAAAGGGACGGCGAACGTGCAAAATGTAGCTGAATTAGAACTGCTGGCTGCTGTATTTTATTTTTTCTTCCCAATTTCTGGTATTGTACTCATTTCTTGTAGGTTACGCTCTCTCCTTCCATTCATCCATTTTACATACCGAACTACTAATCATTTTCTTAATTCAGCGAGTCACAAGTCAAGGCTGTGCATCACTTCTTCGCTGTGTAACAGCAGTCAGAAGGTGACTCGTGATTAGATGAAGCGGTATTGTCACAGACCCTGAACTCACAGGTCAGGGAACTGCTCATTGGTCATGGCTTTCAAGAACAAGAATGCCAAAAATGCACCATTTAATAGGATCATATGCATCAGAGCACTGCGCTGCATTTATCAGTTAATGTAAAAAGATATTTGTGCAATAGTTGGAAAGCTTTTGAGATACAAGTTTATTACTGGTTTTCCGTTATACGCGGCCCCTGAAACATCATGCCACCAAGACATGCTCTGACTTTACAAGAGCGGGATTTTACTGACGAGCTGCAGAAAACAGAATAAAGTAGCTTTTAGAAGGTGATGTCTTCCAGGAGGGTCAGAAGACAAAGAAATGATCAGCATATGATGACATAGAAAGGCAAGAGAGGTATCAAGAGACCACTACAGACAAAATAACTACAAAAGCAACAATAACACAAAAAGTTAGCCCAGGGTCCAAACCAAAAGCTTGAAAGTCCACATCCTTTACTCAAATGAAAGTAGACGTTTCCATGTTTATTGTATTGAATTTTAAGCTTTTTATAGTTACGTGGAGGAGGAACATCAGGTGGGCTTTTGCAAACACTACAATTAAAAACAGCGAGGGAGATTTGCATATAGCATATCATTAACTCTCCGGGAAATGGAAACAATGTTGTCTCCAGGGTGACGTCCAAAGATAGGCCTCAAATCCACCCTGTGTAGGTGTTCGCCCCAGCAGGCTCCTCAAGGTAATAATCCACACAGTACCACATTCTTAATATACCAATTCCACACTATTTGAAATTTCCATAGAAAATATGAAAAGATATTGAAGCACGTTTGAATTTAGCAGTTTGTGTGGAGCAGCTGGTGATTAGATTGGTATTATGATTTCTATAGCTCTGCAGACCTCCATCACCTCCCCCTTTTAGTCAGTGTCACTGCTTATTGCTCCAGTTCTTATACAATGAGACCAGTACGTTCCTTTAAGATGAGAAAAAAGGGAATATATTGATACGTTTTCTCTTTTTGTTAATCTTTTAGATGGATATTTTCATTTCACCACAAAAGAACCTTCTCTTGTAAAACTACTGCAACCAATGTCCTCTTACAGTGGGAAACTCACATTTTCAGAACACAAAGTGTAGCTCTTGCTCTTACCATCTGAAATCGTCTGAAATTTGACTTTACAGCATGTGGCGCTAAAGGCTTCCCTTGCCGAACTGAGGGTTTCATTCAGAAGCTGGAAGATATTTCAGACTGAAGTTGTGTTAGGTGATGTAACGTGAAATGATCACGATCCTGTGCTACACCTAAGGCCAAGAACTCATCATCCTTTTATGACCCCGTTTTATTGAGACATTTGTAATATCTCCTGAAGAATCATATTTCTGAATCCTTCACTTCTTCCAAACCAGAAAGCCAGAGAGAAATATGCTTACGGTTCGTTTTTTGGATTTAGAATAAGCCTGCAGCCCAAAGGGTGCAACGAACAGGTTTAACACTGAATTAAAGGTCGTTTCAAGAAATAAAAAAAAAAAAGTAAAAATCCAACGTAAAACAGGACCTATTTATCATGGCAAATACAGCCATATGGAGCTCCCTGTCCAGTGGCCACTCGGTTCAACTCATCCCATTAAAAGGACAGAGTTTGAGAAGAGAAAGTGAGGTGTGCTCACATTATTTATGGTCCATTCCAAGGGTCACAAATTGTCACATTCCCTAAAATAATTGCAAAACCTCTCCATTAAAAGGTAGGCAGCCATGCAAAATAAGAGTGCAGTCGTGGGAAAGTGGTCACAGAGTGTGGCGTTGGCTCTCAATCCTACAGCGGAACTGTAAGTTTAATGAAAGGTGGTTCAGAGGAAAGAAAGGCATTAATATTATGGTAACTACATGGGGTTTCTCACACAGTGAACTCCACAGTGTAGTGTGTACGTAACACGGCTGACTGTAATCCAAGCCATCAACTGTCGGTCGACTGATTTATGTTTAACAATTAAAACCATTCCAACGGTGGCACACAAACTGCATTGCTTCACTAAGGAGACCATTCCATTGACATACATTCATTCCATGGAGAATTACAAACCATCACCACCGCATGCCTGACCCCACCCTAACCATGACCAGAAACAAAGTCTCTACCTAAAACTGTATGGTGCAGCCATTAGGGGACTGCTTTTTTTTGTTCACCAATGGTAATGGAGTCTCCAGAATGTGACTGTAATGTGACTGTGGGCACAGGATTCTGTCCGCACAGTGTGATTAATACATGTACATGTGCCATGAGGCTAATGAATTTCACTATGAATAAGTGACTCAACGTCTCTGAAGGACAATAAAACTGTATGAGAGGGTGGCAGCAGAGGTCTTTAATCATGATGACAGAATAGCATATAGCGTATACCCCCGTCAACCACTATGTGGGTTACAGTGGCATCGTGGCACTGTCCAGACTTCCACTCGTTGGCTCCACGGGAAGCGAAGTAACTGCAGAGGCAGACTCAGCTTTGCTAAAGTTTTAGCCAAAATATGAGGTATTCACTTCTTGTTATGTTGACAGTGACTGAAACCTGCAAGATTTTTCTTAATTCGTGGTGATATTTATCCGTTGGACTTCAGTGAATGTAAAAAAAGCTGTCTCTCCGCAGTGGAACCTAAAAAAACGATAAGAAGAGGATGTCTGTCTGCATGTGTTTATGTTCATTACGGCTATGTGTAGCAGCATCTTCACATTTGCTACATGGCTAATAAACTCCAATACTCGTGTAAAGGGGAATTCCCAAGTGATCTCATGAGTAATATTATGGTTAGGATTCTCCCTGGCTACATGCGGCATTATATTTTCAGGAGTCATTAAAAGCTTGTGGTCTCTAAAGCCTTTGAACTGTTAACTGCCTGATGTGTCCTCTACCTGATGTGTCCTCTACCTGATGTGTCCTCTACCTGATGTGTCCTCTAGCTGTCCGTATAGATCACTATTGTCCATCAATACACTGTTGTTAACTGCAAATTGTTAAATCAATTATCAAAGCAAGATGTTCACTTATTTATTCTCACAACATTATGAGTTACGTAATTAATGTCATCTGAAGAAAAAAAAGGAGATGATCATTTTAGGAAAGTTGCTTATTGTGTGAAACAAAAACAGACAGAGCACATGAGGAAATGTGTCCAACTCCTTCAAAATGACTAACAGAGCGTCTCTACCTCAATGACAGTGTGTCATATTTTAATTCATGGACCAATGGCAAACATTTCATGTGTTAAATTTGATATATTAAAAGGCATAGGCTTCAGCTGCGGGTGAGAGGATACATTCTCTCTTCTTCAGCCCAGCTGCTATCTATTCGTTTGTTTGATTGATTGATGCTAACTATTTGTATAATACCAGAGCTTCTAGTATCAACATGCATATTAGATGCATTCTTGGTTTACAGTCTTCGACACCATCAACCACTCCATCCTCCTCTCCAGTCTTAAGTCCTCCCTCCATATTTTTGGCACAGCCCTCTCCTGGTTCATCTGTCCGACTGCCAACAGTTCATTAGCGTCAATAAATTAAAATCTGACACAGACCCAGTCTCTCAAGGCGTTCCCCAAGGTTCGGTACTGGGTCCCCTCCTCTTCATCCTCTACTTGGCAACATCATACGTCACCTCGGTCTCCATTTCACTCATCAACAATGAAGGGTTTTATTTCCCAGCTGTAGATGCCACTTGAAGGTTTGAGATATATGCCAATATCTCCCGGGATAAGAGCGAATGGGATTTAGCACAATTTAATAATAATAAGATGAGGGTTATCAAATGGTGGAGCAACCTAGTGCAACAGTAGAGTGAGTCTCCATAAAGGCCAGTGCCGTCGTTGTCCATGTTGAGATGTTAAGTCGTTCTCCATTCTCGAGAAACTGGAGCATGTGCACATAGAGATTCACAACCACAGGGAACAGTCAAATGAGCAACTGAAGCCGTTAGAATAATGCTCTTTAATTAGCTTTCCACACCTTGAGCAGAATGTGGAGGAGAACGGGTCGAGGAAACGGCAGAGAGTAAAGAGTACGAACTCCCTCCAGAGATACAGTAGAGGCCCAAGAGATACAAATTAGAGAACCAATTGCTTACTTGTTTCCAGAGTGTTTAATCCCAGCTCAGAACATCAAACCATCTCAGCAGAGTAGTTCTCTGTCCACATAATGCAGCTTTTGTTGCTTTCTAGCAGCAGACATCAATAGCACTGACAAACCGGTGACCTCTGCCTCTAAAAGAAACACCCATGTGAGACGGACAACCCTCGGTTCTCATCAAAGTTCCTTTTCTCACCACAAATGAAAAATGCATACGTCAATGCTCACCTTGAAGAAGCAGAGCCACCGGTAAAGACGAACCAACCTACTGTAAATCTCATTAACATGCAATAAAAGCCAAGTATAATGTTAACACTACAGTACAATGTCAGACCGGACCATTGCACTGTTTAAAATATGATCCTGATGAAATTGCTAAAATAGTTTAATGAGGTTCAGCAGTATTTTTAAATAGTAAACACAAGGCAGCTGTTTAAGAACATTTTCAAAAGTATAGGTATTAATGTCCCACTGCAATTTTCTTGGCCAATTCTGATTTCTGCAGATTTGAATTGAAAGCATAAACAAACACTCTAATCTCAAAATAAATGTGGTTTAGGATGTTTCTGGGCAAATATAATCCAACTGAAAATTAATTACAGTATATCCAACTTCGAACATTACAAAAATCTAACATGTTTTACTTTCCCAGAAGAAAACGGGTGCAACATACATAACACAGGCTTTTTATTGTTGCTGTAAGGCAAAAGTCCGCCATTTGCACAACCCATCCAACATTGCAATGATATAAAGCCGGTTGCAAATCAGCAATGTTTCACTTTTATAGAATTTCCTTCGCGGCTTATCTTGAATTTACAGGTGTTGCAAATTTTGAAGCGCTGAAGAACTTCCACACAGATGACATGATGTGTGGATGTGACGTTACCATCTGTGCCTCTGTGTGTGCAATGAAAAACCATCATGCAGAACATGTGGAAATTTGACCGGTAAAAAAAAATGGGATACACGAGACTGTCAACGGTCGGTTTCAACCGATAGCAGATCCATCAGAGCATCTCTATTCCTATGAAAGAGTCAAAGTACAGTAGCTGTGCAGGAGAGCAGAAAGCACTTGACTGATTCTCAGTGGATGCATCCTACAATTAATAGCTCTAATAGAAAAACAATCTCACTCGTGGAATTTGGCAATATATCGTGAAACTATAAGGGTGTCAGCCGTCGGTGGGTTTACCGTAACATTTAAACCAAGGTGGCTTTCCCTTTAGCATCTCTGTATTAGGCCATCGAATGCAATGTTGACAGTCAATAAGCACAACTGCTGCTGTATATATATCACAAGGTTTAATGAGGTTGTGCAGAGCTACCAAAGACATACAGGCTAGGGTTGATAACGTAATAAAGCCCCTCCACCTCATCCTACACCTCACAAAAATTAGGCCGACACAAACTAAGATATCATCAGCATGACTTTGAATATTCATCCTGATTTGTTAATAATAACCAATCAATCCCTCGGTCAAATACTTTGATCCTGTGATCTCAAAGTATACTGAAGGATGTGTGCACATTTTCACTGATTTGAATTACTGTTTCAGTTACAGTCCCATACAACTCCTGTTACATGTTTGCGTGCACATTTGAACAGGGTTGAAGAGGGGAAAACCCAGAATCATTGTGTGTAATTTTGAGGTTGTCTGTGCGAGTGCATGACCTGCCTCAGTCCTATGATCTTCTTCCAGAGTTCACATGAGGCGAAGACGAGTGAGTCATACGTGCGTGATCGTTTTGATAGGTGGTTGGGTACACTGGATGATTTTGCTTTTCTTCATAATGGTTATATATCAACCCAACCAAGCGGAGAAAAATACTTTTCTTGTCTGAAAATCAAAAAAGAAATATTAAGTGGAACATCGCTCAGATAGTGTTAATGGAACAGACATCAGCTTTGATCCATCCAACCCGTCAGAGGCACTGCACTGGTGAAATGAAAAGGAGACACTCAAGGCATGCACACGCCAACAAAGTACAGCATAATAACATGACGAGAAAGATGCTGATCTGCATAAATAAATCAAGTCATTTACATATTGATATATATATCTATATATATATATATAGATATCTATATATATATATAGATATATATATAGATATATATATATATCTATATATATAGATATATATATATATAGATATCTATATATATATATATAGATATCATATATTTATATCATATATTTATATCACTTATATTGCAATGCAATTTATCTCTTTCAACCAACATAGATCACTTTAAACCGACAGTATTTATAGTATGTATTGAGTTTTTTCAGTAAGATGCGCTGTATCAATCTGTTGTATGAGGTTGTATGAACTATAATGCAGATGCAACGTTTAATATAGCAGAGATCTGGCATTCAAATGCGGTGCACAAATGGTTGCGCTTAAATACTATACATGTTCATTTTCATGTGGAATAATATCCAACATTATTTTTTTTGAAACAAATACATTAGGGTGATGAATTGTAACAACATCATAAGAGTCTGCAGAGTCTTGGCTTAGAGATAGTTGCTGAAAATAAAGCCAGACCAAAAACCAACAGCCCTAGATTTAGATAAATATCCCACTATTTCCAGTCAACGCTCAAACAAGATAAATGCATCTAAACTTAGGGTAGATGTTAGAGACAACAATAATCTAATTTGCAGAACAAAGAATGATATTTGACAGGAGCAAAGTTTAAAAGAGCTGGGGCTGATGGGATGTGGTGGGCCTGGGATGTGTGTTTATGTGGATTGCAATGGCTGTATAGCTAAAACAAGCGAAGAGGTAAAACAGGGAACAACACAGACAAGGCTGTGTGACATAGATAAATGCTGCTTATTCTGAGTAACCGGAGGGTGCGAAGGAAAAATAATAGGGCCATTTGTGGGATGGAAGCTTGCCAGATCTTACTCCGGGCAGATGCAAAGCCAAAAATGCATTTGGGGAAGCTGATGTACATATGCCAATAAGGCATTTACTCCATTTTTAGTCCTTTTTCTTCATTCTGGCTTCCAGTGTTGTCACAACGCATCTAACCAGGTTATTTCCCTGTGCATTCAAAGAGTAGTGCTGTCATAAAGAAATCAATAAATCTATACACCCCCCCTGTTCAGCCACTGTTAATGATGGATTTCCCTGGTGATGTTATTGATTCACACACACCTCTATACACACACACACACACACCTTTTTCAAATTGCATGTGAATCAAATCATGCGTAGATCATTGTTAAGTCAAGTTGGACCTTCATAGGTCACTGACAAAGATATATATGTAATAATATCCCTGTAAAGCACCCTCATAAACATCCATCACACCAAAAGGGACCAAGAGGATCCCCTTGAACCTCTGTTAACAGGCACCCATGTCAGGCCGGAAAACAGATCGCTGGCCAAGCTGGAAAGCATTTTCTGAAGACCTGCTGTCACATTGGTGGTGGAAGGAGTGCTGATTTGAGCTGATTTAATCCTGGTTTGACCAATGTGTGGCAGTTGTGTTATTTGGTGCTTTATTTTCTCCCCAGACATCAGCCAGGCTTCCTGTTGACAGAGCAGAGATCCATTGTGACGGCTTACTCCAACAGATCCAAATGGACGACGCCTCTGTGTCACTGGCTCAGTTAATGCTTGTAATCCAACAAAGCAGCGCTAAACAGGATCTTTGTGATTTGTTAGCAATAGTTTTTAAAGGAGCTGTTGACTGACTAACATGAGATATTGGATTGGACACCACTTATACAAAAACATTATCACAAAGATTTTCAGGAGCAACTTTGATAATGTTTAACATTATGTGTGGTGTTGCTAACAATACAATATTGATAGAATATACAGACCTGGATAAAGTCACGACTTGCAGTTGGATGAATTACCTCAACTCTGACAAAGATGAAGCAAATAGCAAATTAAAGAGGGGAACTGTGAATACATTTTAATTTCCTGCATAGGATCAGATTTGCAGCTTTCAAGGCCACTGAGTACTAACCAGAGTGGAGAACATTTTATCAAATTGTCGTTACAAACTAAGTTCTTGGTTGTTTGAATGTCAGAAAACCAGAGCTGTATTTATACATCACAGATGGTTGGGGGAATATGAAATAAGCCATGTCTCGCCATGTCTTCTATGCAATATGGTCACACAGCTGTGGATCTTGGTTCCATTGTTGGGTAAATCCAAATTTAGCTGTCCAGTTGGCTGCAAACAGCTAGCCTGCAGCATAATTCTTTCAGTGAGAAGCCAAAATGCTGAATGTTCTACATAGATTATCTTGGAAGCCTGTTGAATTTTTAACAATGAAATCCAGTTTCACGTTGATGAAGGAACAATGACAGGCAACCCTTTGGTTCCTCAGGATGCTTCACTGCTCCCTGTGACATCAACTCCTGCTGGCGGAGTGAACTCTATGCTCCAGTCACAATCTAAGAGGCAATCTATTTTTGATGGTGTCTTCATTTCTCAAACTGCCGTCATATCTTTAGTCTCATCATTTCAATTATATCCTTTTTAAGGCACTCTATTTTCATTTTCAGGCTACTTGTCAAAGTGAGTCTTTTTAAAACATGCCCATGTTAAGGTTATTAGAAAATATTGACATGTATTGTCAAAAGACTGCTATTGATGGACTACAATGGTTCTTGCTAGGTTTGTTCAGCTGATACACTCGCTAGGTTTAGTGAGTGAAAAACGGTTATACAGTTAAACGAAAGAGAGAAATCAAAAGATTTGCCACATGCGGATGAACTCTCCCAAATCTAAAATGAGGCACTGACTGCAGAGGGACAGAGAGGAAGATCTCTCTCTAAGGCTCATTACTCCCTTCATAGCATGCCAAGTGCTGACCCAGCATTCCAGCCTCCTATCCTCCTCTTGCCCTTCAACCCCCTCCTCCAGCAGGTGAGGGAGTCACATGCTTTCAGGCACATCCACCGTCAGCCCATTCTGTGTGTGTGACACCCATAAACTAATGCAGGATGGTAGTGCTCAAAGAGCTTTGAAAGCAGCCGATGGCTACTTTAATGGATGGATACACGATTTAACTTAATTCATGCTCTGTTCGAGCCTTACAGGGAGGATTTGACCTCTCTTAGGTTAAATAATGGTCCCAGCGTAGATGGGTTGGTCGGGGGCAAGAAGGAGATAAATGCACTGTGACATTCGGCTCACTCCAGCGTCCCCCGATGTGTGATTTGAGAGCAGTCTATTAGGCACACGCTTTGCTTAAACATGGGAAGAGTTATTAGACGGGACAGCGATGACTGGGAGCTGCGCAGAAGGCAGCATCTGAGGAGAGTGTGGGCAGAGCTCGACTGCCATTTATCAAAGCAAAACCGAAAAGCATACCAGAATCCATTGTGGATAGTGTGACCAATTTAAAGGTCCAGCTTGCATTTCGTGGTTACATTGTGGGCTGTCGGTGGGACGAATGGAGCATCATGAAGACATTACCTTGAGTTCTGAAAGCTGATTTTCACCAACCTTTTAAAAAAAAAAAAACGTGCGATGATCTGATGAATAAAAAAAAAAACTGACAAGTCAATCAAAATCCATCCAAATATGAGAGTGTATTTGATCCACACAGGAGAGTGAATTACTAAAATGGTCTTTGAACATATTGTCTATCAGTATTGAAAAAAAGAGCATCTCTCTCTCTCTCTCTCTCTCTCTGTGTCTTGTGTATATTCTTATCTTAATTTCTTCCTCTGCGTGACTTCCAGCAGTAACATGTTATCAATATCCTTTTTGGGGCTCCGACACAGCTGGAGCTTGCAGCACGTGCTCGGCGCTACTGCTAACAGAACGTTATCGCTCATGAGTGTCGATTGTTCTATTTATATTGATGGTTAGGGTGTCGACCGACTAAGACGCTTGAATCTGATTGGTCAAGTGTAGCCTACCGTCAAATGATCATCAAATTATGTTCTGTTTTTGTTCTTTTGGTCATTGATCCCTCTGTTCAAGCTTTGTATAGAAAAATAAAACTGAAAATGGAATAGACAGACAGAATGGCAGACAATGTTTCTTCGCTTGCTTGCTTTTCGTGGTTTTAAATAGAACTTTCAGCCCTAAATCCATGTTTCTCCACTGTAGCAATTGACAGGCAGTAGGGAAACGACAGAGAAGCTAAGAGACGGTCAACTAGAGAGAGAAAGAGAGAGAAAGACAGCATTTTCTATGCACCACCCCCTGCTGATTTCAGAGAATTATTCATAAATTCTAAATATATTCAGCTCTCTGATAGTGCTACAGGATCCTTGTGTTGTTGATGTATAGCTTATGAGGCTATCGCCGAGATGCTCCTTTAATGGTCCCACAAATTTGGATGGTGCATACATGGTGATTTATTCACACACACTAAAGAGAGTGATTGAAAGCACATGAGTTATTAATAGGATGATATTTAAACCAAAATAGACGAAATATGATTTATTGGTAGACACCAAGCAGTTCTATATAAAATCAGACATTCAGCACGCCCATATACCCCATATGGAATGATCCTTCTTTCATAAAAACATTTTTCCACCTCTGCACTCAACTATTCAGGGTCACCCTTAATTTATAGTTATCATTTTAGTAATAATTCCTTGGGTGGACGGCCCTTTAGCCTGCTCTCAGTTTTCACAAACTCACTTATAATACTTGGGGCACACATTCACACCAATATTACCCAATAGGTCCAGTGTTTTAGTCCATTTTATGTCTGTAAACTGTAATTTCATTTCAGAAGTTTAGCACAGTCCTGTCTGAAACTTGATCTGCAGTGAACCCCTGAGCTCAACACGGGATGAATGTGTCATTGAATGGGCACAGCAGATCCAAGAACGTCAAACTGATGTGATTATCATGATTGACATGAAATGTGCAATGATTTTTTTTGAGCACCACTGGCATGGAGAGACCAGAGATAACTTAACAAATTGACTTTCACAGAAGATGCATGTTCACTTAGGGTTAGGGTGTCCTAACATGTTGGCCGCACTACTGTAGAAACAAATCATACAGAACTATGAAGACATCTCATGTGATTCCCACACACACACACACACACACACACACACACACACACATTACAGAAACAAAATACTCTCATGGTAATGTTTTTTCATGCAGCGAAAATAAATGAATTTACAAACCACATGAGATTTAATGATTTTTCACTTCCCATTTCTGCAGCTGATAAGTTAATAAAATTCTTTCTATTATTTGTGACCGACAATTAGCATGCCCACTCGCCTGGCGAAACGCTTTAACTGCCAGCAGAAAAGAGGAATGAAATCTCAATGTGGCACCAACAATAGTGTTGTGTGTCTGCTAAGTATAGCGCTCACCACACTCTAATAGGGGACAACATTGATGAACGTTCATAGTGATTTCATTAGCTGTTTCCTGGTGAGCAAACTTGCTCTTTGCCCTCAAAATCAAATCTGGTTATAATATTTACAGGTAGGTAGGGTGACGGGCTGGTAGCTAGCTTCTTCTGACAACATTGTGACTTCAAGGTCACATCAAATGATGTTCTAGTGTAAACGTAGGACCAGCTCACCTGTCAGTCACTAGTTCAAGACACAGTGTTACAAAACTACATTATAGTCCCTGATTTTACCAAATGAACTGCAGACATGTATCTTTACTGGTCATTTAGTTTAGTAATGGAACTTGGAATTGCCATTTCCTTAAAATATAGACTAAGAGACTAAATTTAGGGAGAGGAAATTTTTTTTGTTATTACCACCACTATAAATCCCCGGGTTGAAGAACGTTCTTGAGGTGACACCATTTTGAAACACATCACTTATTATTATTAGTTCAAAGGTAATAGTGACTCACAAAAAGTTGTGAAACAAGCCATTTAACATTTAAAATAACTCAAACTAGGTTTTTCCAACTATTTATGAAAGAAAACGTTATTTGATTAAATGTTTATGTTGATTTAATTATGTTTTTTTTATTTTGGTTAGAATATGGCCTTGATTTTAATTGGCTTTTGATTACAACTAGTTTGCTGCTCATGCATGGTACAACAAACTGAAAATATAAAGCTCCTGTGTTCATTCACAGCAAATGAGTGCTGCCATTTTATGTTCCAAACAGTCATGAACGTAGCACTGGTAGACATTTTAAACTATGAGAGAGGCTTGATTAAGTGACCGACCCGCGAGCACCAAAGTGTACATTATTCATCATCACCCTGAGGGGGTCGGGAGGACTCTGTTCCTTTAGATGCAGGTTAGCACGGAGATGTGTGGAGGGGTCACACCAAGTTTGGCCATGCTGTCTCTCTCCATCTTTCTCTCTGTGAACATCCCAACATCCGCCCCCATCTGCATATTCCCAGAGTGACAAAACTAGTTAGCGGAGCAATAAATCAAACCTCGGCTGCCCAATTTGGTTTCCTAATGTAATTAATAAGTGCTAAAAGCACTTAACTGGCCATAATTTGCGGATGCCACTTTGAAGTGACTATTAAAAGGAAAACTTTGTGTGCGCGTGGAAGAAAATATTATGTTGGCACTGAAATATTTGCAAGAAGTTGTATGCAATAGCATGCAATGCAAGCATGATCCACATAATTATTTATATACTTGTAAACGTATAGTGACAACTAAAAAAGTACTTTGACCACATCAAGATCCATCTACATTTGCCTAATCAGTGTTGGGGAATAACAGACTATGTGATAAAGCATCTATAATCCATTATAGTTAAGAGGCAGAAAGGCAAACATATTTTCCAATATGCCAAAAACTGGTTGCAGATGATTTCCCCATGATTATATTGGATTCAATTCTAAGATTTGAAGACATGTACAGATAGACAGAAACAGTTTATAATCCATAATCTGTCACAGATTAGATTTTGAAAGTAACATTCCTGATCATACTTTTAAATGTTCTTGAATAAATCATTATCGCCACATCCTCGCACTGCACTTCAGCAGATCAAAAAGATCCGACTCTCTCAGAAAGGGTCTATCAATTAAATCTCCATTACTTGGGAGCAACCCCTTGCAGTCACTTCCAGACTTGTTTAATCCCCTCTCTCACTTCCTCTCTGCAGCCGACCACTGAGAGGATAGTGCAGACAGACGGGAGCAGAGGCAAGCCGAGAGGAAGGAAGTAGAGAGGGGTGATTGCCGAAGAGCAGAGCTTGTCATGAGTGGATTTATGGCTCGGGAGACAGCGGCGGGAGGCGGGCGAATTGATGGGTGACACATAATCAGCCTCCTTATCGCAGCCCCGCAAAACTGGATTGCATCCAGAGGCTTGTGATCCGTCCGGATTTGGCTAATGTCTCCCACTCCTCTTCGGAGCCCCTACGGCTCTCCGTTATCAGGGCCTGGCCTGGGTTTTCTTTTCCTCTTCCTCTGACTGCTATCCCTCCACCCCTCCACCCACTGCCTCCTGCATGCCGTCTCTATCTTGACACGGTGTCAGGTGAAGAGGCAACTAAGGGTGTGTTGACCAGGTCTGCCCGTCCACCTCTCTCCGGTACCGTTTTAGCCTCTCCCCGTGTTCTTGTACCTCTTTCAGCATTGCTTCCTTAAATGCCACACCAAAGTTTCCACAAAATAAATCTCCAACCGTCCTTCGTAAATCACAATCAATTGTTTACAGTGTTGTTGGCAGGAATAGAACCAAACCTCTAATGTGTCAGTGCTGTTGAAAACAACTAGACGAGTCTCGGCAAAAACAAAAAACTGTTCTTGTTTGCATTTTATAACCCAACATGCCAGTGTTTGTCAGCGATGTTTATTGTTTCGTGACTGGAGTTACAAAAGCAACAGCTCGAGGAAGGAGTGAATCACAGCTTCCAGAGTGGTTTGGGGGTGAAATGGAGCTAAGCTATGACATAATGCTCTGGTTCACTCACACAAGCTCTGCACTAGTCCATAAAGTCTCTCGGGAAGCGGACGGCAAAATACTTTTTCTTGTAATATGTAATTGGAAGGGCTGGCCAGGGTGCAGGAGAACACAGGGCAATATGTATGAGAGGTTGCGAGAGGCCCCAAGTAGAAGCATGCACATCTGTTGTAAGTGAAGTCATCTGGGCACTATCTGTCCACTTCACCCACCTTTTACATTCACCAGCTCACCTGAATCAGTTGCTTTTAATATCTGACATTGTGTCAGTCACTGGTGGGGTTAGGGAGAGTTGAAGGGGAGAGCTAGAAGAGAACAACGTGAGACAAAGATACTGTATGAGGTGAAAGGAACAAGTGCATGCTAATGTTCTAAAAACAAAAGAAAGTTAGTTTTTGCTCTTTGACCTGCTGATTAGGCATATTTATTCACACAGTCAACAGTTGGACCAAAAGCTGTGGATGTGACGAAGAGCTCACAAAGGCTATTAAGGTACTTCAACTACTTCTCTGTTCAGAAGTGACTGAGTTATGACTCAGACAGGAAAAAACATATTTAGGGTCAGTGTGACTTGCACTTTCCAAAGAAATCATTATCTCCAAAGAAGTGTTTAGAAAGATAGAAAAATGTAAATGGACAAATACTTGCTTGAGAGTATCTTCAGTATCAAAGGGCCCCAGTGAGAGGTGTCTGTGCATCCATAAGCCTAACCCACTGCAAACAGGCACTGCTGACAGCTAATTTGTTGTCTCCATTTTGTGTTTGGGTCACAGTCACTAGCACACAACTTGTGTAGCTTGTAATGGCCAATAAACCATTGCTCTGTTAAATAACATAACACGACACAAAACACCAGCACATGAACTAAACTGTCAAAGCATGACTGCTGGTCACACAGCATTAGAATGCTGCCACAGTTTAATAATTGGGGATTTTGAGAAGACCCCTCTGCCAAGATTTGGAATTATTTCTTCTCTTTCTGGTTAGTTTGGCACTCTGTGTCCTACTAGCAACAGACACAAGTGAAGACCTTCCGTGAAGTCAGAGAGACAACTAAAGTAATTTGAAAATAATGAAGCCTGAACCTGACCCCGGCCCCGGCCCACAGCTCTATGCATGCAGCGAAGTAGTCCAAACTGAATCGGAATCCAATGCTTTCTGGGCCCCTTGTAGCTGGGTTGTTAAATTGCCAACGTGTATATGCTGACAGCTGACACTGCCAATCTCTATTTTAACTTTGATTCAAAGTGAGAAATTAACCACATAATCTGACACAGTTCTGTGGCATTTTTTCTGTCCCGTCTGTGTTGGTGAGCAGAATGCAGAAACAATAATGAGCTTATTTGCTTTGCTTCAGAGCTAACATAAAGCGGTGTTGCCAGGCTGCTGGATTAAAAACATTTAAGATGCTGCCTGAGTGAAACACCTCTCATGACGCGGGCTCTCTCCGGATTCCTCCCACAGTCCAAAGACATGCCGTTTAGGTTCACTGATGACTGGAAATTGCCCGTAAGTGTGAACGTGAGTGTGAATGGTTGTCTCTCCCAATGTGTTGGACCTGTTATAGTCTGGTGAACCCTGGACCAGGATAAGCGGTTAAAGATAACGGATGGATGAAAGCACATATTTCATGTTCCATGCAGTAAAGTGGCTCGTTATGTGAAGTTAACGCTCACCAACAGACATCCCTTACATGCTCACATTGCTCTATGTTTTAAGGAAGACACAGCGAGCACAATGCAAACCTCTGTTCCCTTTAAGAAAATGAATATAATGTAATGATACTGATTGCAGTTGCTGTTCTGAATGACACAAAACCAAACCAGCCAATGCTGACATAATACAATAAGCTCATTACTCAGGAAATATTACATTTACATATAAATTGAGTTAAGTCACAACTCACTCCACTGTTTCTTAAGATTATTCAGTCTTATCGCTATTGGTAAAGAAGTTGGGTGAAAGAAAAAAAAACACTGTTGACATTGCATTAAAACAAGGACAAAAGTGCTTTTGCTTCTTTACAGAGCATCAGCAGTAAGTAACAGTTACAGTAAGATGTACAGCCTGCTTAATACAGGACATTTTGGGGACAGTACAGATAGTCAGGAGTAAAAAATATATAGATATACTGTATATACTGTTTGTAATGTGTAATTTGTCTGTAAAGAAGACGGTTATTTTGTAACATTTCATATGTATGTAATATTGTATGTGAAAATTGTGTCTTTTGAATATTATATTGATGTAGAAGATACATTTTACCCTGTAAACGCTGAACAAGCAGTACGCAAGGTCAAGCAGCCACAGCCGATATTACAGTTCCACACTCATGTCTTTTAATCAAAGAATAATGATGATGATGATTATAATCTGGGTTAGGTACAACTTAGCCCTCCAGATTTCAATAATTAAAGAGATTCCATAGCACAAACAGTCACGATTAGGAGAAACGTTTGCTGCAGTTATTAAACCTCCACTACTGGATTCTCTTTAATGACTCTGAAAAGTGGCCATTTACAAAAGGTGGCTATGGACCATGTCTGCTATCTCTCAGTCATTCTCTACATGTCCTCATCCTGTAGGGCTGCTATTTTCCCACGATGCAACAGCCAGATGACAAATGGTTGCTTAAAAAGCAGTTTAAGAGGGATTGCTATCTCTCTGTGTGTGTGTGTGTGTGTGTGTGTGTGTGTGTGTGTGTGTGTGTGTGTGTGTGTGTGTGTGTGTGTGTGTGTGTGTGTGAATATACGAGTATATATGAATATATGAGTGAGAGAATAGAGAGGCTAAGTAACATCAGTCCACCCTGACTGATTTATTGTTTGTGGAACTACATGAGGAAAACATTTACCTTGTTAAGTTAGCCAAAGGATGAGAGAACATGACGATTTACTTCATCACCTAGAAGTGATGAGGACCTCTGTAGGCTGGCTACACATTTTCATGGCAGGAATAAGGACCAAAACGTCCAGAGAAACATACAAAATATATATCTATTTTTGATATATTTTTCGTCTTTGTCTTAATACAGTGTTTCATTGTTGCCCTACCCGAAGCTCTGCAAGCACTTCAAAAAGGTCCAAACTCAACATTTTACAACTACCTGTCAAGAAAAAAGTGTCTTGCATGATTCATATCATATGTCCCAAGCGTGATAAAAACATGTTGAGGTTTGATACTCAAAGACATATCGTATGGAGCATGGTGGTTTATTTGGGTATGACCTTTAATGTGCTTCTTTAAAGGAGCCTTTAGTTTGGGAGGCTTACCGTTTGGAAATTGTGTGTAATGTCTTCTCATGTCGCTACTTTTCAAGACCGTGTTGATGTTTGCCCAGGGCATAAAAATGATTGAATTCTGTTGTTTCAGAGTTGGAGGATGGGTTTTCATTTCCTTGAATGAGTGCCCCATGACAGTCATTAGTTATCGCACAGCTCCATCCCATATTGATCACTTGGAGTGGTCAGGCTATCCGCTATCACCTCGTCTCAGACATCAACTACGGCGAGATTCTCCATCTCCTCCAGATCAACAAGGACAAAATAAAATCTGCACACATCGCGTGTAGAGGCCATTCACGTCCAAATACAGTGCCGAGTATTGACTATAATGACAAACACATCTCACCACTTGACAAAGTGCAGCATAGACAAAGCACACATCGAAAAAAGAGAGCTGAAATCCAACTCTTCACATGTATCCCACACACGGTTAACCTAATTATGAATGTTTGATCACGATCGTGGGAACTGCTTGCATGAATGATAAATAGCAGGCTTGTTCGGTCGTTATAGAGCAGTCGAGTTGTTTGTGTGGGTTGCTTGGCAAGTCCGCCCTGAGGTCTGAAAGCTGCCGCGGTGCATGTGGTCAGCAGGTCAGATATATCTGGCAGCTCATAGTTTCACTGCTCCGCTGCCCGCACACTCAAAAGTGTAATCTTTAAACAAAAACAACACTTTAACAGGACAGTGTTCAAATGTAGGGAATGTGATCGTTGGATTGCAAAAAAATCCTGTCAGTTCAAATTCAGACCTCAACTGTTGATTCCTGTCAGTGGAAAACTACTTCACCCCCCCCCCCATTAAGAGTGTTTCCATGATTATCTTGTGAAGAAAATGACTAAAGCTATCCTCTTAATAACTCAAATTAACTGAAAAGAATAATGACAAAAACGGTATAGTTAGATTAAAAAAATAAAATTACATTGAGATGTTTTATATTAGTTCTGCTGGTGGTGAAATGTGCAAGATGGGTGGAACTACAGAGAACTACAAAGGAAAGGTGCTAATTGTTGCTTAAAAGGTTACTTTGAATGAAAAAAAACATAATAATAATGGCCTTAGTGGGGAACTACGGCAATTTTCAGAATTCATACAAGTAATCCCTGTAATGCTTAATCTATACATTTGCGGAAAAACAGACGGCATGCGGAGCTCTTAAGAGAGCTGCAGAGGCGATACGCAGCAGGCACTGCAGATGACGCAGAAGTTTGATTGGACATCAAGAGGGGTTTTCAAAACAAGTAATTCACATGCCAACCTTGTTAATTATAGCCACAGGAGCTCAACCTCATCATCCAAGCCTTCCATAACTTACTTTCCAGCCATTGAATGGTGTTTTGCTATAAACTTATATGGAACTACTGAATCGTGCCTATCAAATAAATCAAAGACTGCCTGACAAAGGATTTTTCAAACTCCAGATCAAAAAGACCTTACATGTTACGTGCAACCATCTCAGTACTTTGTATACCATGTGTGTGTGCGTGAGAGCTACAGCCACAGGAGAATAAATCTGGCAAAAATCAGTCCAAAAACATTAGTCAACATGAACAACTCACTCCCAAATCCATAACTAGAGTGATAAAACTCAAATTTGTGATTTAAGACTTTTTCCTTCTCCGTGAACCTTAGCAGGAGGTGAAGTTATGCCAGAAATCTTTCCTCTGCTTCTCTAAATATAATAAACATACCGTCTACACACAGAGAAGTTACAGCTGATTGTTAGGGGGCAAAACATTTTAATGACTAAGCTTCAAAACCCCACACTGCTACATTTCAGGACACCGGCTGCTAGAAAAACCTGTCCAACAATAAATTGAGGTGAAAAGAGGAGGGAGCGTGGAAAACGTCCTTTGTGACACTGCCACTCACTCTGGTGAACACGCATAGAAGTGTTCCCTCCCTCTCTGATCTATGGACTGTCGAGATGGATATTTCTCTGAAATACTTTATCAAATTTCTACCAAACCAATATGAACTGCCTTTGATACTAGCTTAAGGAAAAGAGGAGTTTAGAGGAACCTTTGATACCGTGTATAAACTAAAGCGTTGGTAAGTACTGCAAACTAAAAAAAAAAAAAGAAAGAGGAATGCAAAATATATCGGTTGGATGTCAGAGACGACGTGTGGTGGTCGTTTCCAAATACAGGTTGTTTTGGTTTCTCGGGTTCTGTATTGGGAAAGATGATTCATACCCAACAGCATTGTGGTTGAAACCTTGACATTTTGACTCCAATTTAGGCCTGGGATTATTCAGGAAGGATCCAGTGAAGGAAGCTTGCCCTTTGGAAAGGACACATGTGGGCGACCTCAGAGTACATAACATTCTCAAACAACAATTCTCTCACTTTGTTTTTCCATTTGTTCCATTCAGCAAAAAATACTGAGATAATCTAGTTGTTAGCGTCTGGAACCACATATAGACCTCCAGTTTCTTCAAGCTAAATCGCATCACAGAGTCCCCCCTTGTTGGTCCCCCGACTTGCCTGAATAAAGAACATAAACTAAGTTAAGTGCACAACCAACTCTGCCAGAAAAGAATGATAATGATGCAGCACCAGAGAATCCCTGTGAAAGCAACTGTCAGTTTGGGACTTGTGCTGATGTGTGGTTTTTGGCAGCGTGACGCGGTCGTTAAACAGTGAACAATGTTTACCACACCGCCGTAACCCCCACCTCATACACACAACCTCCACGGTGGTCAAAAGGTAATATCTTCCTGATGGGACATGTTTACTTACAGCAAGTACTAAATATTAGAGGAACCCAACGTTGCTTGTATATCTGCCCGGGCCACTTTGTAAAAAGTTTATTACAGCAAGCACAAATAGTAAAATTATGACTGCAGAGGGCCACTGTGTGTCCAAGCAAGCGGATTTCTGAGCTGAAGCCAAGTAAAGCCAGGACAATTGATGCTATGGATAACTTGGTGAAGTTAAAAAAAGTTTAGGATACCCTACAAGTTTAAATGCTGGTGATGAAACTTAGTTTTGCAGACGTGTAATTTAATGTGATGAAATGTAGCTATTCTACCACGAAAGCAATCCATTCCTCCTCCTATGGACTGTTGTGGGGTGCGTTAGTAAATTGAAGAGGTCTTTGAGAAGCCACGACAGCTCCACAAACATTAACATTTTCATTCTCCTCTCATCGCTAACAGCCCCAGGGAGACCCAACCATGCGTATTCTATTAACAAAAGGCACGCCCAGCGCTCCCAAGTCTCAGTCTCGATTCATACACATCCACAAATCCCTTGGCAAAAGCTGTTTGTGTTCACTAGAGCCTGCAAGAGGGACAGACAGAAAACGAAACACCGGGACAAAGACAGGGGAAGGAGAGAGAGATGTAAGAAAAGCTTAAGAACAAACCCTCAACCAAAAAATTTAACTTTTTGCCACAGGACACCGCCAGGAGCTGAGCTTCTTTACGGTTCATCTGGGTAACACCAACATTTTAACTTAAAGGGCTCAACCTTGCTCCTCCATTAGCCTGTAGATCCATGCAAGTGTCACGCAAGTCTGACAACTCGACAACTGACAACGTACAGTAAGAATCAGCTCGGACTACTTCAGTGTTTGATGTGCAGAACAGATTTTGGGTGGAGCATCACTTCAACAAAAGCCTCCCTTTATGTGGCCAGATGAGCGGTCTCTGAAACGGTCTTAGACGAGCGTGCACACACACACGTGCAAAGTCACCGTGCAGAAATATCTGCAGTGTGGTGACATCATCAGTACGTAAAAAAGGCTTCGAGCCATAAAAAAAGTGCAAGAGACGGGATTCATAAGGCAGCAGGATTAAGAAGCTCAATGCTCCCCGGGGCAGGTTAAGCAGAGGGTGGTTGTGAATCAAAATTTTCATACAAGAATTTGATAATATGCAAAAATCAACATTGCGCATCAGCTGCTATCCCCTCTCTTTCTCACAGTTGACTCTGATGTTTTGTGTTCATCAACATGATAATTATTATACTTCGCAGAAAGGCAAATACTCCTTCCAATTGGGTAGTTTGCTTAGTTGAACACCTTTGCAAATGTTCTGCACTTTATAACACATGGACAGCGGGGATTATTTTCTGTCTGATAGAAATTGAATGCATAGTTAATTTCACAGCAGGTACAAGTAGAGCCAAGTGGAATTGCTGATGGTGGAAGTTGTTTGCCCAGCAGGTGTGCAACACATCACTGACATTTGCCTCTGTTCATTCACACAGGGTCTTGAGCCTGCTGGGAGTTAGCCAGTCAGAATAGTAAAATGGTCTATTGTTGGGCAAAGTTGAAGAACCAATCACACTTAAAAGCTGGCTTCCCTACAGGATTAATGAGATATGCATGGCCATGTAAAAGCCATATTTGAAAAGGGCCCAGTGCAAATTGCACGCCAATAATCGAGTAGATTTTATATGTTGATTTAATCATTAGATCTAGCAGTAAAATGATTGACCAGCTTGGAGGAGCAAATTAATAGACTGTGGTACTGGCAGGAAAACAAGTGTGGAATATAGTAAGTTTGGGTTTAGATCTGTGTATTTTATGGTCACAAAAAATGACACAAAAGTGCACATTTGAGTTATGGAATCAGTCCAACAAGTTTACTGTTGCCATTTCTAAATCCAACTTTCTTGGACTTCAAGTACTGCACTGCACTCAGCTCTGATAGTGGAAGGTGTTTATCATGTAATGGTATCCACAGTGGAGCCACTGCAGGGCGCAGATAGCAAGCTGCTGCTGTTTTCAGATCAGTTCTGTTCCAGCAGTCATAACGGTTGTTGCCACGATTAAAGATGGAGAGACGGTTCTTGGACCTTCAGCTGCTCTCTTTTGGGCAAGTTAGGACTGAAGAGATTCAATGCTCAAATGACATGTACAAAAACGCAATTGTGTTTTTTAACTTTTCAGAAACTTCTGTATAATTATGTCCTTTTCTTATTCCCAACCTGCAAGTTATTGTTTCCCTTTAGAGGTCTAGAAATAAAAGTTTTTCCAAAGTCGTCATTTGTCTGGCTCTCTTTTTTTCTTTATGTTTTACCACTAAAAACAGTAAAAGCCCCCACAGAGAGGGGCAACAGAGATGGTAAGATGGACATGAAATCCAGTCACATCCTAGTATATTACTGCAACAGTAGTTGAGACAAGGAAAGACAACACTGCCCCCTAGGTATAGGAAATGTAATAATATCCAGAAGAGCAGAGTGGGGCTGAGAGGGAGGAGATGCCATTTCAGCAGACAAGTATAGTCTCATACCTGCAGAAGCCTATAATAAAGTAATTCTGTTATCTGGGTTGTGCAATTAAAGTGTTTAATTAATGTTGATTAATGTCTCTTCCTACCTTGATTGAACATTTAAATAAATATTGATCTGTGGCAGCAGAACACAAGGGGAAAAAAAGTAAAATAAAAGATATCATGATGCATAACTTCTGTATCTATAGTTAATGCACTCTGTACCTTTCAATTTGAATTTAGTCAAGCTCAACAGTATATCATCAGGGCTCCAAACTGGAGCTACAGCCATCTCCATCAAAGCACGCAGTTAGACCATCAATAGCCCTTGAATCCCCTCTCTTCTTTTCATTCCGTCTCTCATATGCAGCTCAACTCGTTGCGCCTGGCTGTAGCTAATCTGGCTCTAAGCAGCGTGGGCGGCAGCGGGCAAGAGCACAAAGGAGCTGCTGGGTAAAAAAAAAAAAACTGTGGGGAGACAACAGTGATTGACGGCTATAATTAGCCTGCAGAAGTTGTGCCGGCGGAAGAAGGCCGAGGGGAGGAGCTGGGGTATTTGCCGTGCATCTAGTACACTTGGAAACACACAAACTTCCATGTTTTTATGCAAACAAGTGTCACGGTGTAGGAGCATGAAATATACACTCCTGCAACGCATTTTATACGGAAGCCCTGAGAGGAAAGTGACTGTACTTAGTTAAGAACAGGTGGGGAAAAAAGTTTGGCCAGGGTGATCTTTTAAAGAGACATGTCCCCCCAATCTGTGAAACTAGCACAAAATAAGTTTTGTAAAGTGTGTGTGTGTGTGTGTGTGTGTGTGTGTGTGTGTGTGTGTGTGTGTGTGTGTGTGTGTGTGTGTGTGTGTGTGTGTTATTGTTGTAGTACTCATTTCGGCCACAAGAGGCTTAAGTGCACCATTACCCCATGTTCTAGATATGGCTGGGGGGCAAGAATTCAATGACAACTTACCGTCATTCAATGGAATGGTGCTGTGATGAAAGAGACAATTACACAGTTTACATTGATAATGAAAAGCACATCCCAATTAAAACTTCTCAGAAGCTCTAATGCAAAATAGTTTGCAGGAACATCATAAAAGGGTTGCGGTTATATTTATACATCACACTTTACATAATCAATGATATGCCATTAAAAGTGAACATTTCGAAGAATTTTAGTTTGGTTCTCTATAGTATCACTTGAAATTGTTTTCCACTAAAGTCCTTAATAAAAGCAGAAAACACTCAGCACCCAGGACCTCAAGTGGGAGCTGAACATCAGCTCCATCACCAAGAAGGCTCAGCAGAGGATGTACTTCCTGAGGCAGCTGAAGAAATTCAACCTGCCAAAGACAATGATGGTGCACGTCTACACAGCCATCATTGAGTCCATCCTCTGCTCCTCCATCACCACCTGGTACGCTGCAGCCACAGCCAAGGACAAGAGCAGAGCAGATCCTTCGCTCTGCTGAGAGGCTGATCGGCTGCAATCTGCCGTCCCTCCAGGACTGGTTCGCTTCAAGGACCCTGAAGCGAACAAGAAATATTGTAGCCGACCCCTCTCACCCTGGACACAAACTGTTTGTGTCCCTACCATCTGGCAGGAGGCTGAGGTCCATCAGGACCAAGACCTTGCGCCACATGTACAGCTTCTTCCCGTCGTCAGTCGGGCTCATAAACAAAGCGCAGGACCCCCACTGACTGTCATCCCCAGGACTATTTTCATACCAGACAGTCCCCTGCTCATCCCCGTTTCTTTATTTAAACACACTCGACACTTAACATTTCACTTGTTTACAGTCCTGTTATCCGTTTGTTGTGCACTTTATATTATATTCTATTGTACATTTCAATATGTTTCTATTTCTTGCAATGTCTTGATTGTTGTTGATTGTTTGTTTATTGTTTAATGTTATGCACCTTCCGCCATGACAAATTCCTTGTAGGTGCAAACTTCCATGGCAGTAAATGGTTCTGATTCTGAGTAAAAACTACAGGTCGACTGATGGATTTTTAAAAAGGTCGATAGCCAATTCATTGGCCAATACACTGCTCTGTAGTTTTAGCTGGTAGCTGTGTTTGAGCGGCGCATCGTAAAACACTTCATTCAAACTAGGGGTGGGAACAGAGATTTCACAGTCACTGGTTGCAATGCTGTCTTTATGGTGATAAACACACACGTTTTTGGTTCAGCATACAGTATATGACTATTCCGTTTTGGATTAAGTTATAGCAGCCACACAGTCTGCAACAGCAAAACAGCTTCAGCGCTATTATTGCCAGCCCCCAACAAGTGATTTTCACCGTCTATTTTAGAGGAGAGAAAAAAATAAACACATGCAGAATCTGTAGATGAAAAAAAATTACGTTGTTATGAATATAATCAATTCGTCGGGTGTCATGGGTGAAAATATGCTCGTATACATAATATTCATAATCATTAGTGCAGTTGCTATAGCCTAAATTGTTTGGACACAACAAACTAAAAATAAAAAGGAACACCTCACAGCATCATGCACTGAGCACTTTAAAACTAAATTGTATTAACGGCATTAGCACAAAGTTGAACTGTGGAAAAGAGACAAGGCCATAATGGGCAACCCTGACAAGGCCTTGAAGCAACACAACTCCTGATCACGTTAATGGAGGTTTTGCACCCCGTCTCGCTCCTCCTGGCTCCTTTTATGTGGAATATCATGTCACTGTCAGCATGGCCATTAAGGCAGAACGAGGGAGAGAGGGGTGCAACTTGCTGCCAAATGGTCCAGAGAAATGAGGATTCCATCAGGCTGACAGACCCCTCACCGGCTTTCTGAAAAGGTGTCATTTGCTTTAATTTCATTGTTTTTTTGGTGGTCAATAATATGCTTTTATTTAGCCCACCTGTGGATCCTCCTTTGTCTGCCCACTGGCAAATACGCTGATGTGTACCTCCATGCATATCATTTAAGACTATTTACCATTCAGAGATATTTGAGAGCACTGAATTCAGATGCAACATTTTAAAAAGAGACTGATCTCCAGCATTAGCTCCTATACAGAGAATAATCTGAATTTGGATTTTGAGCACAAATGCCCTTTAAAAGAATTTTTGTATTCTACCAATTACACATCAATGCAACTTTTCACCACAGTTTAGAACTGGCATCTGTAGTATTTCATGAAGTGCATCGCTAAAACACATAGTTATGGCAGTATTATCTGGCTGCAGATGGAGCTGTGCAAAATCTGGTAAATCACCTGAAGGTTGAAGACTACATGTTTGAAAATGAAAAAAGGTGGAGTTATAAAGAAGAGAGCTAGCAGACATCTGTAGCCCACTCATCTCTTCTTGAGGCTAGTGTCTTAGCTTAGGCTTAGCATAAACGAACCTCTGTCAGCTAAAACTTGCAGTAATCAAGTTGCATTGTTGGAAATGTAAATTGACGAGGAAGAATAACATGTGGAATAATAGAGACGATACCTACGGTTCTGCTCTAAGTCATACTCTTAAATTAAAACATTGTATTGTTACATAAAATGAAAGACTTTAGGAAACAGTAACCCTGATTGTGAACATCAAGCTTCAGCGTTTTAAAAAACAGGCAAGCATGGATGTCGATGTCTTGCACTGTGTGAGAGGCAGGTAAAACCTTGCTCTGTAAGTTACAGTAGAAAACTGTGGCCTGATTTAGGAAAGCTTAGCTGATACAACTGTCAGCACCTCCATTAGACACATGGAATTCATAGCTACCACCTCTTATTTTAACAAGGCCTGACTGCTCCCAGCCTGGATTCTAGAAGTCTTATTAGGGGGGAAGATTTCAGAGTAGTGTCATAACCTAATGTCATAATAGGGCTGGCCAATTATCACTTCCGGCTGCGTCATGGGTTATAGGGCAGTTCTTTGAACTGTTTTAGTCAAATAGCTGTGAATGAGAAACGTTGCGTGTGTGCATTTTGAGACACGACTGGCCCTTTTTAAATCAGACTGATTTGAAGTTTGAATCACCACTTGGTGGTATATTTCATGCAAACACTTGAGATTGAATAGTCATCACAGAACTGTACAATGCAACTAAGTTTCCTCCAACTAAAAACACAAATTGCTGAACAAATCACTCAAGGGATATGTTAAGGCGTAAATTATCTTGGGAAGCTCGCAGACCTGCAGGCCAAAAACAAAAGTGGGTTAAGAAAGAGGATACAACCCATTCAGAAATGATTGCCACTACATTGATCTAACTAGGTAGTATGACCAGATCTATTGTGCGTGGCAGTGCAATATGGCATTACTGCCAGATACGAGTGAAGCACAATATTTCCAAACACTGATTGACAAGTACTCACTCTCTTGAGACCTTGTTTACACACTGAGGAAATTAGAAAATGAGAACAGATTAGAAAAATGCCACAGGACTGTTTCCATCCACGGCAGATAAAATGGCCTCGGAGTGTGTCATTCCAGTCACATGTCAACCGTATCGACTTCACGCACCTTTCTAAAGCTGCACTGCAGTCTCAAAAACTTTGCTTTCCTGCTACTCTCCAAAGACGATGCTTGAGCTTGGTCTGTCTCGCCCGAGGCCTAAACGGCTGTGTTATTTGTCTTCTTCTGAAAATGTTCACATACAAGTTAAGTTATTTGCTGTCAAGAAGGCAGGAGGCTTGTCATAAAGTAAAGATTTGTGGAGCACCTTCAGTGGCTGCACAGTTTTTGATCCAGAATAGCTTTGGGGCTTTCACACTGACAGTTCAGTACAGTCCACATCAAATTCTGAGAAGATATTTTTCCAACATGGCTGCTAACCTGTGAACTGAGATGATCTGTGTACAACTTCAGGGACGCAGTCTATTCTCGTTCAAGAACAGTAGCGTTGGATATGTTGAACTTTCTGTGCATTCTTAAAAAAAAACTTCTCAAAAAGTGTGGCCATCGGTGCATCACAGGGAAGATTTTTGGAACTACTTGAAGTGCAAATATAAAAAGGTGTGAACATGCTCAGGAAACTCAGGTTACATTGTGGTGTGTGTTTGGATTTAAATATTTGGGTCACAGTTTCATTGTGCAACAGCAGCCACTGTCTTGGGAATTTATAAGGACAACAATAAAGCTGTGTCTTTTTTTACTTCTGCATTTTTCTCAAGCATTAGTTACAGCATAGTACTGTAGCAGATCGGATATAAGTTACATATTCATTACTGCGCATCCCTAATTAATGGGAACTAATTTAAAGTCTTTAAGGGTGCGCCATAAACATCTAAATCAATTACAAATATAATTAACATTGTTACTCTTTTACAGTGATAATTAGTCATTTTTCCAAAACTTGCCTTGACTGCTGTATGTGGGAGCATTTTCTATTCTGACAAATTGTCTTCCCCTTCATGAATACAGTCTACTATCTCCCCTTTTTCTGCCCTAAAAGCCGGAAATAAGTCGAACATTGTGCAGCTCTAAACCCACTGTTTACCAGCAGGTTTAATGCAGCAAGCCCTTAATTGCATTCATTATCTAAAGCTCCAGGTCTGGGCCAAGGTTGTGGAAAGAGATGGGGGATTTCAGTTATCTCTTGTTTATTCAAAAATATATATAATAATAACTGGCAGCATTGTAGATAATAGGTAATGAGCACATATTGTGAAAATAAATAATGAAAAACGAAAGGATTTCCTCTGCACTTTTATCACATCCCCATTTCCCATACAGAAAAGAAATAAGAATGTGTAGGCCATCATGGCTTAAGACATATTGGAAGTCTGGAGGAAAATAGAAGTTTCTTTTGTGAAGGGACACATAATGGAGTTCTCCCCATCCCCCGAGGTGAAGTGGAAAAAGGGGATATAATTGAAAAGCACTGCATGAACATATCGGAATTTACCTATAAAAAGGAAAGTCATGTCGGCTGACATTAAATAGAATCGAGGTTGGGAGGAGATCCGTAAACTAAACTGAATAATCAGAAATATTACTACTAAGAACATTTTACACTGTGTTTTACAGTGTTAAAAGAAATGTGCTCTGACTTTTAATCAGTGTGGAATGTTTGGAACTTAACATGCTTATCCTGTAGTTTTAACAGTGACAGCAAGTATAGGTACAAAAAAAAAAAACGTATGGAATGTTATTGAATTTGAGCTTTAAAACTATTATACATATGATAAACAGTTCCATTATCAAGTGATAATTCAGGCATTGTAACTTGTAACCATCCTTAGCCGGCCATTGGATCTCCAAAACCTCAGGGACCCAAGTGTCTATGGCATTCATCACAACGGCAAACTGGCAGAACCGGCCACAGCAATGCGCTGGGTGAGGCCATAAAGATGTGGGTTGTTTGAATATTCATATCAGTCTTGTTGTGGAGGCACCGAGTGACAGTCCCTATATTTTTGATAGTATAGAAGACACATGTATAGTTGAGTAACTGCAATATAATGTATGGGAGAAATTGCTTTTGTTGCAATATATAAATATTTATATAGTGAGAATACAAATTTGATAATGTTAAGCATGTTAAACTCACTGTAAAGTCATTAAAATCTACGAGATATGGTCATAGTCCTGACAAGGATATTATATGACTATTATACACGGTTAAAATGAGTGAACAAGTGCTCCAGTTTCCCAGTCTGATATTGCTATATTTTTCATGCTTTACGACATCTCTTGCAGATTCCATGAAATTCGATAGGCATAACAAGTAACACATTCCAGTTTAAGCTTTGGTATTGTTTACGCACAGAGACATTTATGGCGTAGAAGAGACATTTACTCGTACTTCAGATGATGGACCAAGTGTTTCTTCTTAGAACTCTGATTTTTTGACCCAGAATCTTCCAAACTTAAGATAAAGCTCTCTTAAACTATCACGACATTAATGACGTCAACAGCTGATTTGGTTGGTTATAAGGACATTCCACACAGCTCGTTATTTTTATTCAGTTGCATTTTTCCAGTTGCACATCCCGCCATAATCTACTGCCCACAAAGTTATAAGTGACGACAAATTGATTCCGATATACTTAAATTATAACAATACAAGACGACTGCAATCACAAAGGATAATCACAACCAGATCCAAATACAGGCTTTGGTTCAGATTTCTGAAAGGTCCAAATGCAACTTCTTGCAAATAATCTCAGGGAAATAGTTCAGACAGGACTAGATTTACTTTAACTCAATGTTTTACAAAGGTGTTTAAATGCTTTACTGGGCTATCAGGACTGAATTGACAGAACTATATTACCCACACTAAGTCAGTTAAAGCAATGCTATTTCTACAGGGCTTCAAGGAAAATCTACTATTGTCCAATTTCCTCCACCAATAAGTGAGTATCCTACATTTTAGTCATTGGTACCACATTGAAATACAGAAAAACTGAAAATGCAGTTGGTGCATTTTCAGTACATGCAGACACGACATGAATAGCAAAAGCAGTAAAGTTGACAATATTAAATATCTTCTAAGCACACAGTGAATTTCAATTATATTTATCGAGCAGGACCATGCAGTTCCTCTATTGAACAGCACATTTGGAGCCCTCAAATTAATTGGCATTCTCTTTTAATGAAAGGACTCATACATTAGCCTCTGAGTGAATGTATTACAAACCACCTGGCAGACAAGCATGTGCTGATTGGGACTCAGTAAGGTGGAAGCTCCCATCCCAGTGAGTTACATCAGATGACATATGTAGGGGCAGATGGGATGGATAGTTCTTCCAGGTTTATTTATCAGGGATGGTGGCAGCATGTTGTACCAACTGATCAAGCCAGGTGCCAAATCAGATCGCAAGCTGATTGATGAGAACTGAAAACAAACACACGCCGGAATATGGAGCAGTGACAATCACAATGTGGTTGGCTACTTGACCCGAAACATTTTAGTACATTGTTGGAAACTGATAAACTCAAATGATGTGCTGAAAAACATATTCGATGCTTGCAGCTTATGGCCTTTATAAATTAACAATCTGTTAGTGTAGTGTTAGTTTCTAAATTACGAGACTGTACTGTAATCACAGATTTGCATCAAACATCTTGCTCGTACACGGCCACAATACTTGATGAGCTGAGAGCAAAAGTCCACTGGGACGCTGCTTGCTTCGTGTGGACTCCTAGACCATATGCTTCACTCTATTGCTTGCAATATTCATTCACTTCCCCTCCTTCATTCTCTCCGTCTCCCTCTCTATCAAGTGTTTACCTGGCACTCATCACAGAGTACACAACAGCCCTTAAAGAGTCGCTGGAGACTTCTCCTAACTCCTACTCCACTTCCCTTTCTTTCTAAATTTCATTCTTTCTCTCACCATCTCTCTGACATATACGCTTCAAAACCTCACACATCTTAGCTGCTCTCAAAATAGAACAACTGTTGGAAGGAACCAGAAGAGGTTGGTCCCAAGAGAAAAATGCTCCTTTACTTTTGATCTCCTTTAAAATGGGAGATCAAAATATAACAAAAAGAGTAAATCGGTTGAATTAAACGGTAATCGGTTGTCCTCCCTTGGGTCGTCAATACACAACCAGAATACAATATTGACAGTGTGTTGATAAAATTATGGTTTCAAAACTTCATCTGAAATTCTGTTTGTAGAGAAGTGTGATGAACCGCCAGTAAAGCAATACATGAAGAAAGTAGCATTTTAGAAAAGAAACAACCTTTTAAACACTGACAAACAATCCATTCTCTGTTGAGGCATTTTCAGTCCAAATTTCCTTTTTTAGATTTAATATTTGTATCATTCCCATCCGGAGCCTGCAGCGTTTTTAAGAAACCTTCAAAGCCATTGTTTCACTGCTTAATTTTTAGTAGAACATAAATAAGAAAGTAGAGATAACCCCAAAACCAGACGACTCCCCAGCAGGAAGAATTTGTTTTTGTCAACATCCCCAATAAGAGCAGAAATACAGTACGAGTTGTGTATAAAGATTGCAAAGGGTTGGACAATTTCCAAGAGAAGTTCAAATTCAAAAAGTATACTTTTGAATAATTAAAATACACACTACTGCACTGTCTGAGCCGAACAACTCTTTGCTTTGAAGTGAGTTCTGATTATATGACTGGGGTGAATATATTTTGTATTTTTTAGGATATTTCGGTGAACCAGAAGATAGTATCCAAAAGCAAAGTACACAGTTTCTAACTTGTTACGTTTTTTTTGCTGGCTTCCACCGCGGCTATTTTAAAAGCCTGACCGATGTGACATGTCACGCTGACCCCTCTGCCCTGATTCCCTTCCGTTGTTTAGCAGTTAGTCACCTACACCGCTCACTTTAAATCCAATCAGAGCTACAGTGATGAACAAGAAAGAAAAGCCCTCCCCACTCCATCATAACTGTCATCGTAGCAAGAGGCAAACATGTTCTTCACAACAAACAGCATACATCCATCACATATACAAAACTCTTGAATTAAATGTCAACCTTGCTTTTTTGTAGCTAATTTTAAAAACAAGTGAGCAGAATCATAAGTGCAAATTATGAGCGTTTTATATTGTATTATATATTTAATTATATGCATGTTCAACATGCATGCTGGGAGCACATTATGTAGACAGCGGAATATAGATGCCAGCGTTGTTTCAGCCTGGCTTCTTTCATGGGAAGCAGGACAAGATGCCATGAAGCAGAACAACAAACACTGGTTGATTATGCTAGTGAGGAGGTTGATTTTGGGATTGGCATGCAAATAAATCATTGTTTTGGCTGTTCAGGCAGTTGTCTGTTTTACTCTACAGGTACAATGAAAAAAAAAAAAAAGAAATTAAACAGTCAGGATATTTATTTCAGTAATGGTGTCACCACCTTGCTAAATTTATAACCCTTTTAATATGGCAGAAGATGGCAGGAAGGAAAGAGGAAAAGAGGGGGAGACGATTTTTATCTGAAAGAGGAAGAATGACAGTTCCATTACCTGAGAGTCGCAGATGCTGCCTGCAATTCACCAGGTAGACTTTTTTTCTCCCCAATGAGTGCTTATCAATACTGAAGGTGTGCCCTTTTGAACCATCAGCAGTGAAGGCTCTCATCGATCACACCCTGAAAAGTCAATCATGGTTTTCACTAATCAAAAGCCCCAAAGATTTGAGAGTGGGCTTTGGACTGCACTCACATGGAGCACTGTGTGAACCGTCACACTGGATCTAATAAAGTGAGTCTGCTCGAGGGCAGTGTCCATATTGATAATTACTCACTGCAGCGCATCCCAGCCCAGTGGTTTCAAAACAACCCCACACATACTGGAATATTGAGCCGTGCAATTGTTAGAGTATTGACAAATGTTTCACATTCCCTCACTTCAGTCCCTCTCACTTATTAATCTGATTATTTTGTACTGATTATTTGATTTGTTTGTTTTGTTCATATGTCCAGAAAGCCTGTGGAAGGTTCATACCTGTTACAGACAGTGTCTTCATACAAATACAAAATGTTTGTACTGTATCTAATCAACAATGACCAATTATTACTGCCAAGACAGCCACTCTGGCTCCCATTCTGTTGATGTCAAAGAGGCTAATGGTTCTCTAACGCCAATTAAACTTCAAATGTAGATCAGTTAAACACATGTAAGCAATCATCTTAGGGGCCGTCGGGGGCCCTAATCTAAAATCGCAGCCAAGCATGAATAATCAATAGCCAAATATTCTGCAGGAAAAGAATTCAGGGATCACACTGGCACACTTCATTTCACATATTATTTACCTCAACAGTGACCTCCTCTCATTTAGGTACCAGTATATAAATGTATCAACTGCAGCAGGTTCAAGTACTGAAGTATGTCTCGCACTAAAGAAATTCTTCAATTAAAGGGTGTAGAACTTATGAATCATAATTTCTTATTCCTATATAATTACAAACTCACATTCTAAAATGCATTGTATCCATTCAAAAATAAGCACATCAATGCATTTATTTTCCTTGTACTTTTTATTATTGTGAATGTGTTTGTTTAAAAAATAAATGTCCGATATTTAATTTCCAGATTTGTATTTCAAACATCCAGATGAATAAATGACTTAATCAGAAGTTAGGTTTGAATACTAAGCCAAACACAAATAGATTTTCATCCTGAGAAAAAACACTGGGTACAACTTAAGCACCAAGAGACAAAGACACCAAGTATCTCTGAACAGTTAAGCTAATATCATCTAATGTTAATGGCCTATATTTCAAAGCCGAACGACTGCATACCCAAGAGTCAGTGGGTTTAAACTTTAATATCTATGAATAATTAAAGCTCTGGGAGAGACCATTTAGCCAGCCAATAAAGATGAAGGGAACTGCCATGTTAAATGTTGAAATTTGCAATAGGCCTAGAATAACGTTCAATTGGAAACTATTACACTGATTCCCATTCTGGTCAACAAGGTTAAAAGCCATCAGACCACCTCTAACACCTCCCCCCCCCCCCCCCCCCCCCCGTATCTAACTAGTGCATAGACAACATGCGACTCCCAATTGTAAGCCACCTGCCCTACCTAATAATGTGTATTTAACTCATGAGCTTGTTAGGGGTTTGTTTGAGCTTTATAGAGCCTCTGTAGTACCAACAGGATTACACAGCTCCAGAATGAGAATGAGCCTGAAAGGCGATGCCTTTGCTGAGCAAGCTATCTCAGCAACTACAGAAGCCAAGCGTGTAAGAATGTCTGTGAGCGTGCGTGCATGCCTGAGTGTGTGTGTGCGTGAGTGACTTTGTGCCTGAATGTGTGTGTGTGTGTGTGTGTGTGTGTGTGTGTGTGTGTGTGTGTGTGTGTGTGTGTGTGTGTGTGTGTGTGTGCGCACACAGTCTGACAGGAAGAGAAGGATCATTGAGATAACTAAAGCCTTGGCAGAGTAAAGCTACACATTTTAAAAAGACTAAATAGTGAGAGATGAATTAAAAATCGCCTCATCATCGAGCGTTGATGCCAAGTGCCATTACACACAGCGGGAGGAGAGAATGGTGGGTCTTAAAGAAAACAAGCACCATCCACACTGTTGGCTTAATGCGAGTACTCCAAGTCATCATCTTCGCAAGCATTAATGACATTTGCCATCACTACTGGGCAAAAACTTCATTACACAGGCATGTATCCATAAAGACTCAAACTAGGGCCGCTGGGTAAAGCAAGGCTGGCTCTTTTTCCAATAGAATCCATAATGAGTTCTTTTAAAGTCATCGACTTTTGCTGGATACATTAAAACAGAGAAGAACTAATTTATGTTTTCAGATTACAAGATGTTATAGCTGCCATATAAAAAATGGTGCATACTGAGAATCTAGCAAACTTTGACCTCGAGCAGAAACTACAGTGTTGTGCTGATTGGCAGAAAGATTGTCATGGTATTTGTCAACACAAAGGAAGTACACCCAGCCTAGTCATGTCGTGGCAAACACTCCCGTTTTCTCTCAGTCACTTCCTGCCATCTTCGGCCCTCTCCGTCCTTCAGGCTGACATGGAGGGCAAACAGAATGAGCTCGGGTCGTCGACCGACCCGTGATGGATGGGTTTGGGCATGTCGGGTGTTGGGCCGCAAGACGCCACGCTCCAGATAAATGTCTGCGCTTAAAGTTTTTAAGCATTCTCTTCTCCTAATAAAGATGTCTATCATCTGTGATTAGTAACCTTGTCGACCCGCCAAGTCGGCACCGAGCAAAGGGGTGGAGGGCGAGATCAGCAAGCCGCAAATCAATCACGCATAAACAACACGACAAGATGAACTCGCCTCTGATAACAGTTCCGAGGGAATATTGCGGCATAAAAATGGATAATGAAAGGCAAGAAGCCATGCCAGTAATAGCATCAAGCTAATAAAAGAGATAAGCAATCAAATGGGAAGCTGACTTGCGGTAAAAGGAACAATATCAGTTCTCATTCTTTCTGATGGAACAGGGAGGGGGGCTTTTCATAGCTGAAGTAACCCAGATTAAAAGAAAGTCTTTTCAAAATATCAAACTTCAGACTAGAAGCTAATTAAAACCCAATAACATTGAGACAAAGACGCCTTGGCTAACAGGCAGACAGGTTGCTGCATTGTGTTGGTATTATTTATTAATATATGAAAGCCTTTTCAATAATATTAACTACATGCACTTCCGAAAGTTATGATTGCAATGTGGGGGTTTTTTTCTCATGTTTTGGAAAAGTGCATCCTTAACTTTCAATTTATTCCCGTCATGGCCAGACTTCAGAAGGTAAATGAGACATCGTTGGACATACAGTACGATGGCAGAAGTATTTACTGATGAGAAAATACATCAACATGTTAGGCACCTATGTACACATATCTAAATACCAACTTATTGTCAATGTGGTAAATGTTTCCTCATGTCCTTCTCCTTGTTATGCAAGCTCACAAACTATGCTGGGTAGACATCACTCCAATACATCTTTACATAACAAGTAGTTGTTTGCTGCTATATTAATGCTCTGAATGTCATATATTGCTCTTTTGATAAAATGTATAGTCAAATTGATCCTCTTTGTATAAATGACAAACATTGGGACATTCATTCACAACCTCTGGGAGTGTCCCAGGATCTCAACATGTTGGAGAAATGATCACCGAGGCAGAATGAGGATTTAGCCAAAATGGTGATGTGACAGTCATGTGCTATACAAGGTTATTTCAACATACACGGTGTTCCATTTTATTTATTTCAATATTATTTTTGTATTCATTTTTGTTTTCTCTGAGAATGTAAAGGGCACTATGTTGTTTAACTTCAAATGTAAAAAGGTACAAATCTGTTATATTCAACCGGTTATGTTCCCTCAGTTAAGAACCATTTTGAGCCAACACTAGGCACAGACCAGCCTGACAACAGCACCATGTTTACTCCGTATAGGAGGGGAACTGTCCAAACCAGGAGGGGTGAGAGAAAGGATCAGAGGAAGGGGGGTGAGCTGACAGAAGAAGAGGGAATTGGCAGAAAGGTACAGGACAGGAGCTATGCGACTGGAATCTGCGTCATCCTCCTCACTCCATCAACTCCAATACACACGCTCAGATGATGCATGAAAATCCATTTATGCTACAAGCCGGGAGGGAAGACGACGCAGAGGAAGAGGGAGAGAGATACCAAGGATGGATGGAAAGATAAATGCGTCTCTACTGGTTTTGTACAGCCAAAACCAATAGTACCGCCAAGCAAGTAAAATATCACAGTTAGTGTCAACAATTCATTTTTGGGTTCTCAATGGTAGATTAATCTGAGACGCTCTCAGACTTCATTACAAAGTGGAGGAGGCATGTAGATCACACACTCTCTTGATGATCGGTAAAACCTAAGCCATTAACAGATGGATGGCATAGTCTTGTGTTAAGATAGTTGAAATATTCTGTTATATTATTTTTTTCAGTTTGAAGTTGATCAACAGAAAAATGAGTAATTAATCGAGTGTCTAGATTCAGGCAAGTTCTTCAGTTGTTCGACTCGCTTGTCTGATGGAACTGATGCGCTTCTCTTCTAATCAATCAGCTGTCTGCACAGGCTACATCATAGCTGTCAATTTATTCACACTATGCACGGACAATATCTTCATACCGAAGAGAAGTTTTGTGCTATGCCTCCTGTGAAGATACGGTATTAGTCTACAAAATGTCAGAAAAATCGCATGGATTAGAGACAAAGACGACATCTTTCAAAGTGCTTTTTTATGAACAACGGCTCAAAACATAACTGTAAATTGCTTCAGCACTAATTACCACAACATTTCTGAAGTCACCTGTTACCTTGTGATTAAGGAGAGCGGAGACACTATGAATAAACGGAAATGTGTCAAATCCACAAATTTAGGATTGTGTTATGTGGGTTACATTCAAATTTAATCCAAACTATAAGTAATAAAATTACAACATGTCCAAGCAGTAATTATAGTCTGAAATTGAAATGTATTGTTGATAAAGGCATATGTAAATCAAGACTTACCTACGTTGATTTGAAAACATCTGTATATTCGGTTCGTTTCGACTGTTTCTAGAGCTAAATTAAAGCTATCAGAAACTTGATCCATAACCCTTATTTTATGATGCATACAATTTTTCTTTTTTGTAACTCCAAATATTGAGCCCAGTAAATGCTGTACGGTGTATACATTGAATGCATTAGGGGAGTGAGGGCCTGAGAACTGCTCTTTAGAAAGTGGACCTTACAAGAGATCACAAGGTGCTTGAGTAAAAATTGACTTGTATACACTTACCTGCTGCCAAGCCACATTAAGAGATGCATTCAGCAGGTCCATTCCAAAGCGGTCCGGTTGTCTTTTGTTCAACAACTTTCCTAAAAAAAAAAAAAAACAAGTGGTTGCTTGATTTTCATATTAAAATACAATAATACAATAAATTATGAATTATTTTTCATGGTCAATAATGGATGAGTGAAATGAAAAAGAAAATTCCATTTCGTGTAACAAAAAATAAAAACACCAGAAAACAATTGGAAAAAGACTGGATATGGATGTGGTCAGAAGGCAAGAATGCCGATGACGACTGCGTCAAAGAAAGTAAGCAATGTTACAATACCTGTGATACCTGCTACCAGTACTGCCACTGCTACAGAGATAATTTGTGGCCTCAACTTAATTAAAACGTCTCCAACTTTTGACTAATTTGTGCGCTCAAGAGAAGTGTATTTCCACAGAGAGCCAGTACAGCTCACCCTGCTGCAGTCTCTACCTGGAGTGATGTTGAATGCTGTTAAGATACAGTTACACACGCTTACATTTTGTGCAACCAGCATCAGACTGTGGTTCATCAAACGTGTTGTTTTGATCAATTGTTCTACAGAGTACTGTACATTCTGCACATCAACAGGCATGCTGTTGATGCCTCCAAAATTTCACAAAAAAACTTCGCTTGTAACTCCCTCAGGACGTCCGTTCTTGTACCAAGTCGCAGACAACAATACGTGTCCTCTGAGGAAAAGGCTCTACGAGATACCGAAACTGTCAGTGGGTCATGATGGGGAGAACTCTGGGGTTCATGACTTTGGCCTCTTTGGGTAGTTTTTTTTGATAATTGCATGCAGGCGTTAGCAGGATTCCCTGCATGGCTCCGTATTGCTCCATGTCAGCATATCACAGGTTAAAGTATCATGACATTACTTATTAACTTCGGCACCGTCCTCATAGGCTCTCTCGCCTTCTGACCCCATCCGATCTCAGGACTTTTTAGTGTTAGTTTTCTGGCGATTTCGTTTTTTGTTTTACAAAATAGAAATAAAATGCTTTGCATTTCAATCTTAACTTTTGTATTCTAAAATCAAATAATCCCTCCTTTTTTTAATGCCCGTTTCTGAATGGAAAATTCAAAAGACCAAAAGATACACAGACCCACAACAAACAGGACAATAGACAACAACTTTTTTTCTATTAATTCTAACTGTAGCGGTCCTGTGAAACTTCTGTTGCCTACACCTCTCTTCTCCCGATTGGGCCGATAGCCCTTTCATGACTGAAAAATGACATGGTCTGCTAGCTGTGCTTTGACTGAAGCATTCACTTTGTCACATTTTTCACATCGTATAATCTTTTGAACATGAAAAAAAGATCTTTGCATTTGAAGAGACTCGTCCCCCTTTTTAGTGAGAGAATTGACAGCCCCACTTCATAAAAAAATAGTGTTTCAACAGTGAAAATATGTTGGTGGTTTATTTCTGATAAATACCTCCTCCAAGTGTATGAAATATTTCCTGGAAGAGCACTCAAATTCATGAATAGTATGTCACTTGGGATGTTCTCAAGCTCCCATCTCACATGTGGACCCAGGTGTTGGACATCCTCACTAATTGCCCCCCATGGTTTGCCTGTCTGTAGCACACCTGGACTTCAACAAAGCACACCAACAGTTGTGACTGTCATGAAAGCAAGTCTGCACGGCTTGTCATGAAGAACAGATTTGTTTATGACAACCCCCAGAATTCTGTCAATGAACTATTTAATTGCTTTGAAAACATTATTTTTAGTGCCTTTTAGATAGTTGCTAGAGTGACATATACATTGATGTATAAAACAAGCGCAGTTGTGCATTTAATAATGTTTGAAACTTGAATTCTTTGTCCTTTCTGTGCTAGTGTAATCATGGTTTACCTAACATTTACCATAACCCATTTAAAGGCAGAGCTCTTTAATTGTTGAGACCTCAGAGATGGCCACATGATGGTTTCAGGGGATGGGAAAGTGCTTGTTTATCAAAGCTGGGCTAGTGTGTGATCTGACTGTGTCAAAAGTCCATTTATCTTGCTGAACAAGGTGGCAGAAGCCGGCCAGGATTAAAGAACTGGGTCTCTGGCCGACTCTCACCTTCAGCGCTCTCTCAACTCGGAATGAGAGTGCTCCATCATCCAGCGTGCTCTGTGACACCGGCTGGGAACACGGGGGGAAAGAGCAATGGGGTGTCGCGCTCTCCACAAGCACCTTCCTTGTTGCGCGACCGGGCTTGCTTTGGTTTCACCTCACGCATCAACTGCACATAAACAAAGAGGAAGCACCTTGGTGATCAAGGCCATTACCACTGTCCATAATAAACAAGCAGGAGTGTTTTTGTGCGTTGTTAAATTACCATGAAATTAATATAGGTCCATGCGCCAAGATATTGGAAGTTACACAGTGTGCATCAGGATAACCACTATATCAACATTATTTAACATAATTTCTCTTAAGTAACAAGACATTACTGCACCTGGTTCCTTGTTTAGCCTTAGAAAAGGCGAGCCCGCTGTCTGACTTTCTCTCCTTCAACTTGTTTTCTAACAAGAAAATGCTTGCCGTTGTTTGCATCACATTCATTTTAATTAGTGATTGCGGCCATCGTAAGACACACATGCATTTTAATTTAATCTAATTACCTGAAAAACAGGACTCTATCCATAACTGTCACTTTTTAATCATGAGGTTCTTCACAAGAGCAACTAAATGAGTGAAACTGGAGGACTTTCTCCTGACAGTATCACAACCTCTTGAGCAATATCATTTTGTGGATTTGTGAAAAAGAAAAAAAATGTATGAACCACATCATTTCCAGTCAGCAAGAGCCTTTAAATCCTTACTATTAATTGCCATGCATAGCATGTACGCACACCTTTTAAGATACAGAAAAATATGTATCTGGAATGCATGGGGAGTTCTTTCACATTTGCCCCCAAACAGTCATGCTGAAAATCTAAGGCAAATTTTCATTTTACGGCCCGTCAGCTCCCTGATACAGAGCAAATGAATGCAGCAGCAAACAAATCTATCAAATCCTACATCAAAACAACCGTGCTCTCTCTCCCTGTGACTTAAGGACACAGACATAGCAGAGGAGAGAAGTGAGGGAAGAGAAAGGAAAAAGGGAGGAGAACTGAATGTATGACCCAACCTGCTCACTCGAGGAAAGCCCTCAGCAAGGAAACCCTTTGGCTCCAATCCCAACAAAACTCCAAACTATCTGAGGACAGTTCCCCAGCCTCGCTAATGGTTCATAATTAGGACACCAGTTGGGTCGACACTACAATGGGACCTGTCTGTTGACCTTATGCGCGTCTCCCTCCCAGATCCTCCAACACGCTCCAGACAAACGCTTATTTTCGTTGCCGACTGGGAAAACAAAAAGATCGTTCAGAGGCCTTGGTGCGTGAATACGACGAATGAAGGTACAGGTTGGAACAGCTACAAGCGCACTGACGTATAGGGCAGTATCAGTGCAGTTCAATGCTTCTCCTGAGGCATTACGGTGGGTTGAAAATGTCAATTTCATGCCATATAGACTTTGATTAAAGAGCCTAATGGATACCTGTCGGGAACATGACAGGTTAATCAGTGTCTTTTCATAAAGCTTTTTGTCCACCTCTGCTTGAGCGTCCCTTGCCTTCAAAAGGAATGGCAAGAGAAGAAATGGAAAAGACATGCACAAGATGAGACATTAGAGCTATAATTAGAGGCACACGTTTGAGCCACGGTGTCTACCTCAGTGGATCCACTAAATGCATGCTGCATATTGATGTTCCTGAGAATGCTCCCAGGCACTCGGATTGTTCTTGGTCCTCGGAGCATAATGACATAACTGGACCTTTAATTTGAAAGGACATGGGTTGATTCAATAATGAGAAAGGTAGTCAGAGGTACACCTCACACATGTGTCGACAGAGAAATCAAAGCCAACACGTGCTCCCACGTCAATTTTATATGTTTGAATTATAATTTAGGGACATTTTCATTGCAAGCACAGATTAAAAACTACTAAACTTAGTCTCTCTTCAGAGTTTTTTTTTTGTTTTTTTTCTGCAAGTCACTGCACTTGAAATGATGACTTTGGAGAAATTAATGTGCTGCTGGTTACTTTCAAAAGGCTCAGTACTGTGAGGGGGAAATGCAATCAGTCATCAATTGCCATAAATTTCATTGCAGAGTGAAGAGAGACTGCCACAGTTGTGCTGACACTGTAAAATAGTTTGACAGAGCGCAGCCTGGTTTTACAGTTATTTTTTTTGCAATGAGCTTTTCCATTAGGAAAATATCTACTCTGAGTCTACACCGCCACAGAGGTGCTAAATGTGTGTGTATATACTCCATGTGTGTATGTGTGTGGATATGTATACGCCAATGTGTGTAGTGTGTGTAGTCACAGCAGCAAAAGAGAGGAAGCAGGCACAGTAGATGAGGTCATTTACAGTTAGACAAGTGCCACTGAAAACATTTAATTTAATAAGCCATAACTCATTGCGTCACCAGGACATCATACTTGGCAACCTGAGTGATGGATTGCACTTTAAAAGGCAAATGAATACTATCAGAACTCTTCTTTTTAATGAGCATGTGTACTAAATCACATCACCTGCCACCTTACAGACACCAATGGAGCACTGATGATCACGCCAAACTCTTTGACAGATTAACATGGAGTTACGACAAACAAACAACTGCATCATGGATGACAGACATGAAGGTAATATAAGCTGGAGGAGTAAACGGGGTGAACCAATTCTACCCATGATCAACCTTATTTTAATTAGGAATATATAACATTTTCTTTATTTCTGCTTTGGACAATATCTTTAGCATCATTTCAAGGTGCACTACCAAATCCCTATTGCAGTCATTGCTAAAACTGTGACCTATTTGGGTATCTGGGTTATGTTGATGTCTTCGCTCAATGGAGCTGCAGGTGTCTGCTCAATGTGACAGCTATCACTGGTAATGCCAACTACAGAGTTTTACAAATAGAAAACCTTCCATGCCAATTGCTTTCTGATGCAAATGTAGCCGGTGGTTAACCCAATGGTTTCATGCCATTTTTAAATCATTTCCTTGATATTTGAAAAACAAAAAATTATACTCGAGTGACAAAGGCAAACAACTCTGTCCACTTACATAGTTGTCTCATTTCCAAATCTAGGTGCGTAATGGTCTGTGCACGACATACGATTCAAATGAACATAGAAAAAAGCCATGGTCAGGTTATCTTGTATGCAAGTCTCATCTGTTTTCCCATTGTTATGGTTTGCTGTGGAACAAATGTGAACACCTTAATGCCTTTGGGTGGGGTCTGCATGAAAGGGTTAAGGCTCCTGTGTCCTACTGCAATTCAGATTATCAATATACACCTTAGAATTCTGAATCAATTCAGTGTTTTTAGTAGAGAGGCAACCTAAAAGGACATGTCTTCAGCTCTTAGGCTCTGACATTGTGAAAATATATATATATACATTTCTACAAAACTGTGTGCTATACATACATACATACATACATACATACATACATACATACATACATCAAGAATAATGTGTTGTGTATGGCCGAAATAACAATTGGGTGTTGAATTAGATTTTATTTTTGTGTGATGCCCTTTCCACTGTACACGACACATTTTCCTTGTACTTTACTGTTCTCATTACCACTAAGGAGGTTATGTTTACCGCTCGGTTTGTTTGTTTGTCTACAGGATAACAGAAAAACCACTCGCCCAATTTCCATTAAAACTTGGTTATAGTGTGTAGCATGGGCCAAGATAGTACCCATCAAATGTTGGAGTATTTTGGCCTTGGAGCTCTGCGTTCTCTGAGGGCCATTCTATTTCTAGTTATCTTTTTGTTTAGTTTTGCCACTGTACTAATTTCAGACAATTTTAACACATTTTGTGCATCTAAGTGAATTTAGCTGTCCACATCATTTAAGCTTCCCATTTCCATACTGCAAACCCACATTTGAAATGGCAGATTTTATAATCAGCACAGTATATTGCAAGCATCTGAAACTAAAAATGTATTTTTTCCAGAGAGCAGGTCAATGGTTAGAGGCAGGACAGCGACAGTATACAGAGTCCAATGCAGAAGCCTTTTTGCCACGGTCACACCACCCCACGCAAACACACACTTTAATCATTTAGATTCCCATTATCACAGCTTCCTCTTCTCATTACTCAACCTAGTTCTCCTCACTACTGAGCCATGAACCAAAATTAATTCATTACCTTGTCTTCACCAAAAGATTGCTATCTTAGCAGGATTTGAGTCCTCATTTCAAACTCAAACATTTGACGTTTTTGATATTTTCTCACAAAACCTTAGATTAATTAGAATAACTTGGATGAAACCGAAGATATGGGCAACAATATAACTGCTCAAGTGAATATGGCAAAGAAGAATAAGACTACAGACTGAGGCAATTTCATTGAGACAGCACAGTGTGACTGGGGGCTTCCCATCTACAGCAGGTTGTCAGTCACAGGAACCTGTGCCTAGCGGCTCTGAACACTGTGTGCGACCATGCTCGGCTTGTTCTTTTACTCTCCGCTTCACTCTGCCCCTCCCGCCACCCATTCTCCTCCTGCTTCAGCGCATTTCACATCTAAGGGAAAACAAACAAGCAATGTCATTCCTCTATTATTTGCCAGGAAGCCCACTACTCAAGTCTTGACACTTGCATAATGAGAAGTAGATGTACATGAAGTCCCTTCTCAGATGAGAGCTCTATTAAATGATCTCCATCACCAGCCCAAGGAGTTTCGTGAGTTTGTTGGATCGGGAAAAATACACAAGGGTAAAATGTATGGACATTTGCTCCAGCACAATGGCAAATATGTCCTCTGCAGCTGCATTTGATGTGCTCTTAAAATACTTTTCACAATATGTGTTGACAATCCATTTTTGGAAAATGTTTTTAGTTTTATTTTATCAGTTGTACATCTCTTTGCAGTGACCTGGTTGGATCCTCATTTTAGCATGCTAGCTACTAGTGATGGGGTCGGGTCGAGTTAGGGTGAGCTGACGAGAAAATGTTACGGGGTCGGGCGGGCTGGTCGAAAAGTGACAAAGCAGCATTCCAAGTAAGTTAGCAATAAATTACAGAAACATCGCGTGCAGTATCCCTTCCCCTCCGTCTTCAACACACACGATGAGCCGCTGCACATGAGACGCTGGTTTGTGTCCTTATCGTCTCAGATCTCAGTCCTGACAATTGTGCTACGACAACGCATAAAGCTGGTGGTTTGCAGGTCGGGTTCAGGTGGTTGATCAATGCATATTTTTGATGGTCGGGTTTGGATTTAGTCATAACCGCAGTAACATAATGTCACCGTTTCATAACCATAACAATTGAAGAAGCTACCATATCTAAGGTGTCCTGTTTCCTGCATTGTTGCTCTGTGAAAACGAGTTTTATGAGACATGTTTGTGTGGACGGAGACGTCTCCTCTCATGCTTCTTGGTAAAACCTGCCCTGCGCAGCAAGCGCTAGAATTGGCTAGGCGTCCATGCTCATCAAATAACAGGTAACTTGATTCGTTCAGGTCCAATAAATGACCAATGGGCTGTCCTGAAACGAACGACTTTGACTACAGTGATAAAGGTCAAAGCCTAACTTTAACCAATCGTCTCTGCCTTAGAAATGCAGGGGGATTCATGATTGAGCGTGGGAGAGTCGTGCCCCGCACCTGAAGCGTAGAGAAGACCTGTAAAAATGTCAGAGGAAACCGACATTTCAGCTTTATATCTGCCAAGAAATTGCCTTATATCGCCAGTGTGGGAGCATTTTGGATATGACCAGGGAGTCATATGAGCCGCAAAATAAATGATTCATAGTTGCTGTTCCCCGATAATGCTACATTGTGAACAACAAATCCGTGTTGCAATCTGTAGGAGGAGCGCTAACTTTAGCAGCAACAGCTAACAGCTGTTATAACATATGGAGGTTCCATTTAGTTACAGTATGGTGCGTTCATAGGCCTATTTGAAATATTCTGATTAATAATCATAAAAAACGTGAAACTGTGACATTGGAGGAACTTCCCTAGTTGGGCGGTGCTGATTGGCTCTAATGGGTGGGTGCAGGTTGTAAAAAAATGCAGACCACCATTTGCTACCCTCTTCTCCAACCAACTTTTCACAAACAAAAATAAATTCCCTCTCCAGATGTTGGCTTAAAAACATACTAACACTGACATTGGATTATCTTTTTTTTCCTTGGATGTAAAATTGCTGCTTGGGCATATAAATATAGAAACAGTCTCAGGCGGCTCAACATTGATGCACTCTGGAAAGCAAAAAAAAAAAAAAAAAAGGAAAAACTAATTGGGAAACTCTGGGCTAGAGTGTGATTGTGACTTTGATCAATGACTGGGGAAACTCATTACCAGCGTGGGCCAGTGCGTGAGGCGGACCCTAATTGTGTGCCAGTCTGTAATTCTGTGCTGTAATTGACAGCTGGATGAAGCAGGTGTGCCCAGTAACAGAGTGGCGCGATGAGAGAGACAAAGGAGAAAGGGACAGAGAGATCACAAGATGGGATGAGGAAACAGGAGTGATAATGGATTAAGAAAGGCAAAGGGAGATTCTTACCTCTCCTTGGCACAGATATCTAAGGCTCTGGAGATGGAGAGAGGAAGGTCCTAAATGGATTTAAGTGTCCAAAGAAATAAAAAAAGTGAATAGAGTGTGTGTGTGTGTGTGTGTGTGTGTGTGTGGGGGGGGGGGGGGGGGGGGGGCCAAAGGAGAAGAAGTAAGAGGAAATCAGCAAAGTGGGCTGTCCAAGTTTAGTCTTTGGTGTTGAATATTTGAACTATACACTTGCGTATAACTAAGATCAGTTACACTTTGGCTAATTTCTGTGGCGGTCCAGTGCTTCATCATTTGGTGTTATGTAGCCACAGGCTGAGTTGTTCTTTTATTAAGGATGCACCAATCCAATCAGTATTGGCCCCAATAATGATCTTGAGGGAATGAGGTATCAGCCATGTGGTGTTACCATTTCTTCATCAGTGTCATTATAAAATGCAGTGTTTCAAAATGAGTTCAGTAATGGTGGGCATATGAATTCCACACAGTAAGGTATATAGTTTGTACATTTTGGGGAAAGTGAGACTTAGAATTGGATCATTACTATCAGTTGGTATCCTGAATTTAAGTAACAGAAAGCATAAAAGAGAAAAAGTTGGATCATCATCGTGCATCCCTAATTTTTGTTCATGTACTTTTACACACAGGTGACTGTTTAAGCATACAACGTTTGAAAAGAAAATACTGCAATAATACTCCTCATCTGCAGGTGGTGACAGTATTAAAATGGTTGCGGCTATTACTTTGCTACTCTGTAACATTGCCATACATCTGCAGATTTCATACGCTGTTGTTATTACTGTATGTTCTCAAGGTGCCGTGGGCAGGCATGTGTATAACTGGACTGACAGAGACTGAACAGCCCACACTTGTGGGGAGTCTGCAGTGGGCGGAATGTGACTGAGTTCAATTGTGAGTTGCAAGCTAGTTTAATGATCTAATAAAAAAGCACTGTCCAAACAAGGCCCGTCTGGTTGCTTAAAGTGATACACCAATTCATGGAGGGTTTTTTGCCATCTTTTGGCAAGCTCCCATAGGCCAGAGGCAAAGAATGTTGAATTCAATCAAGCACACCATAATTCCTTGCAATGTATGAGTGGGGCTGACTCACAGGCTTCTAATGGCTGCTCATAATCAAGCACCATGATTAAGCACTTGGGGAAGTGGGCACACAGTGAAAATCCTTTGGAGATGTCCTTTCCCTTAGAGCTAAGTACACTCATTACCTTGTGACAGCGGGTACGTGGGTGCTTCATTAGCTTTTATGCCGGTTTGCCTGTATTTGCTCATAGTTTTTCTGATTTCCATAGAGTGAAAAGGCACAGAAAGAGCCCTTGAGTGTCACATTTTCAAGCCTGTATGCTGGCTATGAGGTTCCAGGAAAGTCTCAAACTACAGTAATTGCAAGTTTCATGGTCTCACTCCAAGCAAGAAATGGAAGAACGGTAATTTTTTTAAAACCAAAACCATCCATTTTATAATAGTTTAACATAATACAATATCAACCAATTCCAAAAATCTCAAGATGGTACTTATAATAGGTCATGGTCAGCACAAAGTAAACCAAACCTCTCAGGACTGTTTGATTGTGGACTAATTATAATGTTAACCCTGCCGGTAGAGACTTGACTGTGGCTAGAGGCCAGACAGTGGATGACATTCTCCACATGGCGATCTACATTAGATATCCAGACAGATGCTTCAGCCACACAGACTCATTAGCAAGGGCCATCCAGCTTCTGAACCACTAACTACAGCTTTGACCACAGCCATCTGTATCCTAAAAACATTGTGTATCCATTTAAAGAGAATCATTCAGTGAAATGTAGAGTTACCTGATACTTTGAAACATTGATATTTTAAGTCTTTCCACAATAAATACAAGTAGTGTAGTATTTTTCTTTGAGATATAGATATATATATATATATATATATATATATATATATATATATATATATATATAGATAGAGATAGAGATAGAGATAGAGATAGAGAGAGAGAGAGAGAGAGAGATGATAGATGAGGTAATTTCTAAAAGCATGAATGTATCAGACAGCCGTTGCTCAAGAGTATCATACCATCTACACGCATCGCTCTGCTCATCAATACACAAGATCTAAAGTTTTTAAAGTTTGGCTCAACATTAACGATGGTTGTTACGATGGGTGTGCAAATTTAGACTTTGCAAACGTGGTATATGAATGCATACACACAAACGCTCACACCATTGCCTTGAGGCACGGGGGAAGATGGATTGCCACTAAGTGTCTTCTGAATCATATTACAGTCCATAGATTAGAACCATTATAGGTAAACCTCCTGGCAAAAAGATTAGTCTAATTAGTTCTCTCTTCAACTATGCTCGTCTGTGGTTGGACACATTCATGATGCATTGCCTCTTTGAAATTTAGAGAAGCAAGTGGATTGCCACTTTAAATCGAGTGTTTTACATCTTCCAATCTGTTTACCCTTGTCATCATAATGAGACTTGAAATACTTAAATGGCTCTCGAAGCGATTTATTGATGACGATTTGCTGAATATTTGTTCGAGAAAGCTTGGCCACAAAAAAAAAAAAGAAATACTCAAGAAACAGCTGAGCTGCTGTGACTCTTTCACATCAAAAGACATTTTCCATCAACTCGGAGACAGTTTTTTTCTCCTCAAAATATGGATTTGATGATACTCATCTCTCACTCCTAAAATAAGCAGACAGATGCCTGACAAATGCCCTGATATCTATCAAAGTACTATCTCCGCGTCTTGTTTTTTTCCCTATCCATGCAGCTGTGACAATACATCACGGAGGTTGATCCCGACTGTCTAAAAGTCTGCGGAATGTCACACACGTTTTCACACAGGTTGTCAGTGAGTGTTGTGTAGATGCATGTGTGGTATGTGATGCGTTAGTGTTTGACTGTGTAAAATGCACACAGATATGTGCACAGAGCACTACTGTGGTTTGTGTGCACGTGTGTGTGAGTGCATGTGTGTACACATCTGAGCACAAGCCTTATCCAGAAAGGGATAAATCCAATCCATTACCTGGCGGGGCTCAGGGCAGCTCAATCGATGGGACTCTCAGTGGCTGCTGATGAACTTCCCTCTCTGACAAGGTGTATCATTCAGACCTGTCGCAGACCAAGACTCTGTCTGGCATTTCAGAGCACCAATGAAACTGAAGGCCCAAAAAAAAAAAAAAACTGAGCAGACAGTGTTCACACTTCAGAAAGTATGTCAACAACACATTTGGGTTTCTAAATGGTTTCTCCGCCACCAGTAACTTGAATGGAAGCAAGTAGAGCGATGTGTATCCATCATGTCACACACCTTAGCACTATTGAATGCATGTATTATCAATTCATGTACGGGTCGGACATAAACTGTAATTATATTCAATCGTACTTAATAAAAAAACACTGAATAACACGCTTCTGGCATGTCGAATCTGTACTCATCTAGAAGCATATTTTCTTATCATCTGGCTGCCACTTCCCTTCAATCGGAAAAAAACGAAAAGGATGGAGAGATGGAGGAGCAGTCAGTGTGAAGGAGGAGGAGGAGAAGATCAAATGGCAGGGCGGTTATGAGATGTGTGTCTGATGCCTTTTCAGACTGTGCTGTTTTGGCCGCCGCACCAGTCAATCACGATTACAATGGCGAGGAGAGATGGGAGCAGTGGTGCAGAAAGAGCAGGAGTGATAATTACAATGCAAGGGACAAGATAATGGGAACACGCTGCACTCTCCCAATCATTTCATGTATCAGCTGCCGACTGACCCCCCCCCCCCCACCCCCACCCCCCCTCACTGACAACCAGCAATCACAGGTCATATTTGTGAAATCCAAAATGGATTAATTTGATGAGAGCAGTGGGGGTTGTGATCCGTCTCGGTGTATGCACGTGTTTTTGTGCACAGTTTTGTCAAATGTCAAAGAATATTTACTTGTACTTTTCCCTATGAAATAAGCACATGAGCATGACATTACCATTGCAGCATGAAGAAGCGAAGGGCCATGAGCACTGCTTTGTAAGCAGCTTGTTGCATTGAGGACACAAGGCATCCAATCCTGGATCTCAAAAAGGACTCAAATTTGGGCATTTACCTCTAAAACAACTGCAAGTAATTTACATTCATATTTTGCTTTTCAGCCATAATCTCATCTAGTTGCATAGAAAAGTATCACTTTCACAGAAGTATATAATTATTGTCATCCATCAGGTCATCACAACTTTTTTTTCCAACTATAGTGTCTTTAATGTGTGTTAAAATGATATCTTGTGCACCACTATTACAGGTCATGCCTTACTGCCTAAACCTGGCTCCCATTATGTGTCGTCCTTCACCATGCTAGGAGCAGTACATGCTATCCCAGTGCCTCTCTTAAGTACAGTCAGCTGAGAACATTAATCATAGGATCGTCTAAATTAAATTAACCATAAAGCGTAAAGAGGCTTAATGAAAATTAAGTTGTTTATGATGTGCATGATTACAAGGGTATCTGCTCTGTACTGAAAGTACTAGAGATGAGCAATGGCATTCCAGCCATTTGAAAAGGGACAACTCTGATCACTCAGTTGATGCCCAAAAGCATTCAAGCAAAGTATATAGGCACAATCAATCATGGCACTGTTATTGAGGGAAATATTTTGTATTTACTGGCGCAACATCAAGTGGGCCGAACTAAAACTGTCTTTTTTTGTTGTGAAATATGGCATGTGTAAACTCCCTTTTAAGATCAAATAATGAATAATAATATCAGTCATTTTAGCCAATGTTATAGGACTAAATGGTATACTATGTATATTTACACTTGACTAACAAGTGCATTGACAATTTGTAACAATATTCCCAGTGCTAGTGTAAACGATGCTTTGTGCTTTGACCATATACAAACGCCTGTATTAAGCTTAATAAGTTGTGGCGTGCAAAGGAACCAGAGAACAAAAAACACACCGAATACTAAAAGTCTTTGAGAGCATTAATTGTGTCTGCTTGCACAATGTCAATCAACTGATCCTTGCCACCAAAGCTGTTCACACAAATACATGAATGGATGATGGAGATTACATATTGGTCTGTTTAAACAAGTGTCAAAGATAAGGTTGCTTTTCCTCCTTGGCATCAAACAAATGACAAAGTTGCTAAGCCATTTCATGGTTAGAAAAACTAAGCATACTTTGAAAGACTCAAGGGGAGATTACCTTGTTGACCTCATATTCAAGGTTGGACTCTAACACAAGACGTTGTACCCTACTGTCCCACTAGAATGCAGGGTTACTTGTGGTTCCTAGAGTCTCAAAAAGAAGGATGGGAGCCAGAGCTTTCAGCTATCAAGCACCTCTTCTGTGGAACCAGCTTCCACTTTCAGTCCAGGAGGCAGACACACTCACCACATTTAAGAGTGGGCTTAAGACTTTCCTTTTTGTTAAAGCTTATAGTTTAGATGGCTCAGTTTTGGTTGGTCCAGCCCCTAGATATGCTGCTATAGGCGTAGACTGCCGGAGGACTTCCTCGGATACACTGAGCTCCTCTCTCCTCTTCTCTCTCTCATTACTAACTTTGCTGAAGTCTTTGTGCTTTCTCACCTCGCAGGTTTCCATTGATCGTGGTTACACCTGGACCATGGTCGTGGCTCTGGCTGACACCCACTGCTACTATTATTATTAGTCACATTTCTATTAATATTAAATTGAACATTAATGCTTTTAGTATCATCATTATTCTATTATATCCACTGCTGCTGCTGTTATTAGTAGTCGTAATTTTTCCATCATTATTCTGCTCACTACTTCCATCATAAGAATCATTTATATCAAATGCATTGATTGTGTTGTAATTCTACGATGTTGTTCATTCTGTACACATGACATCTATTGCCCTTCTGTCCATCCTCCTCTGTTGTTGTGTACATGTGTACAGACAAAAGGAAGGTTGAAGAGAAAGAGACCACACAGAGCTGCCTGAGGGAGAAGGCAGAGCTAATCCGTGGTTATCAACACTTTTAAGCCTGCAGACTTCAGAGCCATTTGCAAACGCTCTCCATTTCTATTTCGCCTTCCCTTTTCACTGGCACGCAAAGATGCTTGTGTTTCCACCTGAATCCGTGACAGACTACTGCAAGGGGTAGCGCAGTAATGGTTTCCAGGGAGACAGCAAAAGCAATGCTCCTAGATGCACAGGGATACAATGCGTTACGCCCCATTTCTGCTCCCAGGCACAAACCCCCGAGTCGTCTATCCAGCGAGCTTCGACTTGAACCCGTGTTTGTCACATCATCTCAGGCAATAGGAACTGATGATACTGTTCCCACTCGCCAATGAGCCTCCTAGTAACCATGTTTGTTATTAATGTACAATGAAAAAGGCAATTGTATAAAACTAATCAATTCAGAAAATGTATTTAAAAGTGTTCTAAAAAAATACTTCAACTCTACAGTTTCTTTTTTACATCCCTGGATCTTTATAATACAATAAAGTAATAATATTCCAAATAAAATGATATTCTAAAATGGCATTTTAAATTCAAAGAATATGTTAGTCCTGCTACTGCAATCCTGTATCAGTACTCCTTTGAAATATTCAACATTCTTCATGTTTTTGTTTTCCAGCCTCAATGTGCTTCAAAAGGTAAGTAAAGCCCATGACTAACCTTAAATGTCAAGCCAAGTAATATTTCCTTTTAAAGCATTTATAGAATACATTTGTGACAAATAAATGTATCAAATGATATTGTTTTTAGGATTTCCTTAAGTATAGTAAGGGTAATTCACTGAAAACATAATGGTTAACATTTACTACACAGGCCTGCACGTTGAAAAGACTCTTGAGTATATCATGAAGAGGTAATTTGCCCTATAAAGTAAGAGGAGTACGAGGTAAAAATGACAACAGTGGACACATCTGTGGCTGGAATAAAATAAATTGTTGCCGCAGGACAATAATGCATTAATGTTGCTTTGTAACATTCAGTTACTGACACACATATCACAAGGCATGTCATTAGTAAGAACTAATCAGAAGAAGATTTTGGTCTCAGTCTCTCTCAACAGCCAAAATCCTGAACACACACACACACACACACACACACACACACACACACACACCCACACACACACACACACACTTTCAAAAGGCATGACAGTGATCTTTATGTATGAATATTTACAGTTTAATGTTAACTTTAGGGGCTTAGCGATCAAAGCAAACAAAGCATGTGAACAGTTTTCTAAATTTGTTTTCAAAAAACGATTTGCTCGGGTCAAAACACCAACATGCAATCAGTGTTGCCTCTGAAAAGCAGGAAGATTATGGAAGGCACAAAAGAAAAACATTCTCAGCTAACGAAAAGGCTTGAATTTTCAAATTGCAATCAAAACTATTCAAAAGTCACAGAAAGAAAAAGTTAACAGCAAGCACTTATTAAGGAAAGACACATTTCAAGTTCAGTATTGTCTCTCTCTTGCTCTGTACATTTTTCTATCATTCTAATCCTTGTAATAGCTTTCAGAGTATTACAGAGTCTAAGCTTCCTTTTTGCATGATATTGATTTGTTGCAGGTGAGGAAAGACGATAGCGGTTTGTTGCAGGTGTAGAGGAACAAACAACATGCCTGGAGAAGGCAACAAAAACGGAGCAGCGTCATGTCGTCATAGAACAGCATCTTGGGTTGAATTTTACATACAGCAGAGGGGAAAATATCATGAAATAAAACATGTACTATAAGGAGACAGAAACGAGAAAGATGGAAAGGCAGACAGCAAGTTGAGCGTTCAAAAAAAGTGCTGCTATATTTTTTTTATTTTCCAAAAGAGAGCCCTTGCCTCTCACTCTTGTGCTACTGTTTCTCTGCACCATGCAGTCATTATTGTGATTTTGTTTCATGCAGGCAAGTGGCAGAGGTTCATAAGTGGAAGTGGTGGAAACGGGCAAGTGGGTTTGCCAAACCGCCTCAGGCCAGACTTGGACAACACCACAATACTTTGATGCCCCCTAGTGATGAATTATGGTAATGCCAAAAGGACACATCCCATGAGTCGAATATTAAACTTGAAAAAGAGATGCTTGTAAAAAGTATCTATTGCCACCTATGTACCCTGCAGCTTCTTCTCTCTGTCCACTAAGGTACCCTCTCAAGTCTGAACATTTGGCAAATCCCTGGAACAGACTACACCCTCCTGCTATACTTCAGCATGCTCATATTTAGGATTCCACCGACCTCACAGGGTGCCATTTTTTAAATCTTCCGAAGCAATAAGATTTCACACTTTCTTCTGCCCCAAGTAAGAGGGCCGCTACCCATAATCCTGTTCCTACTGCCTGTCAGGATGACAACGCGAACAGAGGCCTGTGGGCTGTGTGTGCATGTTCATGTACACACATGTACACAACTGGACCAGGGTGGTCTGCTCAACAACAAATTCAGACAAGACAGAAAAAGCTGAAAAACGTAAAAGGGAGAAACACCGTGAGGAAAGGAAAGTAATATTTGGAAAAAAAAAAAAGAGTGGAAATAGACTGATAACTGAATTACAGCAAAAGTATTTGTTTAAACTTGACAGTTTCAAAAGCTATATGGTACATCAAGTTAAATATGAACTTATAAAAAGAAAAACAACACTATATCTCTACTCCAGCCACTTTGCCATTCCTCTTCTTACATTGAAATGTTTTCCTCAAAGCTGAAAATGCATTACTTTACAAATGTTGTCACCACTGCTTTAGCACTGGAGAACATACATTTCAAACTTGTTTAAAATGTGTTACTACTGTGTAGTTTCACCCACGCAACAGCCACCATTACCAGAAGCCAGATCTAATGCTCACAGCTAGTTCCCCTGATGGTCACTAGATACCACCACCAAGAAAACGTCATGCGTGTCCAGCTAGAACACAAAACCAATGTCGACACAGCACAATATCAATGGAATAATGCTATTGGCTCTAGTCATGGAGACTCAGGTGAAGACATAACATTGTAAGTTAAATAGAGGTGAAACTTAGGACTCAGTCACACCAGAATGTTACAGAAACATTTAAGCCACCTGTTGGATCATGCATCCTGACCGCCAAGCACACCACAGGTCTTTCTCTGCAATTTCCAGCTAAAAACATTATGAATTCATCATAGTATGCTAATGTGCCAACGCTGTTCTTTCATCTTACTGCAAATATGGGTAGCACCAGAAGCTTGCTAGCTCGTTAGTGCAATTTCCAATGGAAACGACACATTTAAGAAGAATGCAATAACTAAACAGTAGCATGTTACATTTTGTTGCTAAATGGCTACGATAAAAACAGATTCATATGTCAACGTTCATCACAGTTGGTGAGTATTTGCAGTATGAAGCTGCTTACACTCTGGCTACTTTATTTACCATCTGGCCAAAAACAAAAAAATTCAAGAACACATTATCATTTGTTCCATCACTGTCTGCGAACTGCAGATACAGTAATACTTCTCTTGAAACAGCAATCAGAGGAAAATTAAAATTAAGCTCTGAGAAAACAGTGATATTGCCAGTGTTGCCAGTTTGGGCTATGTCCCGCCCCCGAATGCAGACTGGCCAATAATAGCGAAGCATCGGCCAGATCTGACCAGGGGCCGACAACTATCCGGCTCTCTCCTATCTTATCAAACAAGCTGTCACTTTACGGTCAAACACACATATCCACAATTCAGTAAACGTGTGTTGAGTGTCCACACATTCATATTGATGATTAATTTAATTACAGAAATATTTGATAGATGAGTTCGTGAGGGTGAAGAGAGGACATGTCCTCATTGACATGGCAATCTCTGTGTTTGGTTGTCTGACTACACTCGTAGTCTTGCGGGTTTTTCCTCTTTTTTTCTTAGCAAAACGGTACAAAATAGAGCTTTGCGATAGCGTATGTATCTAACATTTTATCTTTGGTTATTGGATGTAGGGACAAAACATTTTATTAAATTAAAGCACACCATAACTCACCAATTGAGGAGCTGGCACAGTCCGTTGTCGACATGCTGAGGACGGTGTCGATGTCTACCGTTTCATCGGTGGAACTGTCTCCCCAGGGCCGAAGAACTCGTGAAAACTGCGCAGTCTTTTCGACTTGAATAAGTTAAAACACACTTCTGTCAATTCTCCAGCAAGTTAACAATTCGTGTCTTTTTTTTTTGGTTTACAAAATTTCATAAAGTCACTTTCAAAGGACAGTTTTTGGTAATTGCACTGGTATCGTTTGGTTCTCGACATCCTCGCAGTCCCAGGTGTTGCTAATTAGCAGACGGCGCAGGTGCTTTTCCTAAGCTGCGTTCATGCACGCCTCGTAACTTGCAACTTTGTAGCCCTACTATACATTTGTATACACTCGGGAAGAAATTGCCACAATACAATATCTTAGTGACTATTATGAAAATAAATCATGGCAATAGCAATGTTAACTAAATGTAGCCCTATCTGTTGGCTTGTGCTTTCCGTTATTCAGTGTTAATGAAGTTTGGTGCTGAAAATACAAACCCACGCGCTTGGTAGATGGAATTCCCAGTTCAACAATATATCGTAAACACAATCTACTCCAGGGCTTTTAGATGTTATTGAACTCACTTTGACTCATATAAACGCTAAAATCCCAAATAGGCCGTGGTAATCAATGGACGTGTTGCTCTGTAGATCTGTGCTCAGTGCTGTTACCCGTGGCCAGAAGCTATATTGCAACAATAATGATGTACTGAAAGGCATGATTGTCAGCTTCCACCCGTCCTGCATCAGGGCGACTAGAAATGTGACATCCACCTGTGTATATTTAGTTCCAACAAGCTGTATGTACCATAAAACGCCATTAATTTATTATCATCGTAATGGTTTCTGCTGCAACCACTTTCATTTCAGGGACTACCCTCGTAATTACTTTGTCAGCCAAATATTATTGCTTACTACCCTGCTGTAATCTACATACTGTGATCTGTTTGCAATTATGTTACAGCATTTGCTATATCTGCCCCTTAATGCCACATATAAGTTTATAGAAAGCTCATTGTTAGTTCTGTGGGCTACAATCATATGTAAGATTTTTTTTGCCAGCCTTTAAAGTTACACAAATGCACACAAACAAGCATAGCATGAAGCAATATAACTATTCCTGTAATCTGAATGTGTAATTTCACCAAAAGTGGACCAAAAGGAAACGTTTTTTACTGTGGAAGAAAATCAACTATGTAAGTTGAGACTGAAACACAAGGGATACGCTGATTTAAGGAGGGTGTTATACAAAAAAAACAACTAAACATTGAATGAGAAGTCGGCTAGAGGAATATGGCAAGAAGAGATAGTGCAGAGTGAGGGCAGGGGGAAATTTAGCAAGAAGGGAAAGACTGGAGTGAGTTGACAGAGTGAGAAATCATATGAGGATGAAGGATGTGAGGGAGCTTGAGGGACAGTCCGTGAGAGTGAGGGTGCAAAAGGAGGAGAAACGAGAAAACAGAAGTCTGACTCTGACAGTGGAGCACTGAGCTCAGCTGATGGCCCTTAATGAAGTAAGGCAGCTGCGGAGGAGGAGCCCATACTGACAGGCCGAGTCCCACTCTGACGGATGGTGGGGAAGACACACACACACACACACACACACACACACACACACACACCAGAAGACACCAAAGATTTAAGCACACCAAAACTATGATAGACGTGCCACGCAACGAGTAGCAGAGCACTGAATGACAGAACATTGTCAGGATTCTCTGAACGCATTGCATGGTGAGCATTTCCCCTTTTCTCCCTGTTGTGAACATCGGAAGATTTATTTTCCGGTCCGGGACTGACGTTTAAAAAAAAAAAATCATTATCCCATCTTAATTGTATTTGTGAGTTGTCTTCTTACAAGTGGCAACAAATAGTTTCTTTGATGCAGATGAGAGGGGTGAAAATCCATGCTCTAGCTGTTTTTCTAAGTCAATTATGCGGTTGACATTTTGGTACAACCAGACAAGTCTATTTGGTGTCCACATGTTTGTGTCTTTTTGACAGCTTACTCAACTTATTTTAGATATTTCCGACATTGTTGAAGATGCAATACAATCTTGAAATACCTGTGGTGAATCTTCCTTATTGTTACTGCTGGAGAATGAAGACATTTCCAGGGGCAATGTGCTAGAGAATGAAAATGTACAAAAATGAAATGAAACAAGTTCCACCTGGATAACGTCTTAACAATGGAAAGCGTTGGCCACCTTTGTGCACAAAAGGCCTTTGGCCTACTGAGATGCAGAGCGACGTTAAATCAACACCGCATGTAAAGAAAGATGCAGTAAGGGCTTACCAATGAAAGGAAGTAAAAGTTATAGTGAAGTGAATGTGAATGTCTCGATCAAGTTGCAGCTTTCATTTTGGTTGCAAAGTCCTCTACTTCCCTCTTGAGGATGAAAACAGTATGTTTATTTCACATTCTGAAACATCAAAATATCAGGAGACACTTCAAACAGCCCGGGATCATTGAGAAGACATCAAAAAACAACCACATTATGTTAGAACACCCACATAACACAACAGACCTGAACTATCTTTTTTTCAAAGTCAAAACATTGGTGTATTGACTCCACTGTGCAGGCGGCTGTAGAGTTACTCTCCGCAAGGAATTCATAATGTGACAGAATGGCCCAACCGTAAAATAAGCCCCCATCCCTGGGTATTGATTGGACTTCAGCATTATTTCAGAGCTCATTAGTGGAATGAAGGTATATTGAATCCACTGTGTTAAATAATTCAGTTTGATGTTTTTTGTAACAGTTTGAAGTAGGGCCGTCATAACAGGAAATCTTTAAAAAAAAAAATACTTTCTCTCAAATGAATCATTAACTTTGTTTATTTTGCGCTTTCTTTCTTTTAGGCAAATGAAACACTCAAAATACAAGTATAGGGAGGTGGAGAAATAATCTGTAACCAAAGCTCTATATATATATATAGAATAATTCAAGAGGCTCTGGATTACTTACACAATATTATCATGTGTGGTATTAACATTATATCAATGTTATTTTTAAATAGCATGGTTATTGTCAATACTGGTACATCCTAACACCCCTAGTTTGAAGACAGTTAACATGGGTTTGACCAGTCCTTGATCAAGATTATTCAAAGTATACAGTGTCATAGAGCCAGCTAACATAATTCTCTGAAATATGTATATATTATACCGTTTAGTTTGAGTATGGAAGTCTTTTACGCTCGATTAATAACAGAGCCACTTATCATTATCAGATTAGACCGTTTCAAGTGTAAGGTCCTTGTAACAGTTTTTGATTGGACACTACCTCATGAAAATATACAATATTGCTCAGTAATGCCCTTTGAGTGTAACGAAAAAGTTGTATTTGGGGAAAATTGCGAGGTCCTATAATTGAAAGGGAAAACAATATCTAGTGAAAGTAAACAATCTGGACAAGAACGATATATTTGGCATCCAAAAGATGCTATAAAGCCGTTGGAGGGAATACCAGTCCAAGTTCATTAAGGTGGCCATATGTGGCACTTTTTATAGACAACAATTCAATGTGGTTTATGTAGGATTCATTCAAAAAACAGAAGCATGAGCTTCAAATTATGAAATGATTATTGGATTAAGGGAAACTTGACAGCAGAGAACATTGAGGTGTTTGGTTTTAAGTCAATGGTGGCGTATAGAGACTGTGGATTTTTAGTTGGGTAGTCAGTTCTTAATATTAGAAGGTGCATTAGGATACATGACAGCAGGTGGCAGCAAATCACCAAGTATCCCAGCATTAGAAGAATACAATGATACACATTTATTTTGTAAGTTTATCATCAGGACTCTATATTTTCATAATTTCAAAATGAGCATTTTGATTAGAGACTAATTTCCTCTAAATAATAATTCAAGATCTGCATTGTTATTTTCTAAATGTTGTGCTCTTAAATATAACATAGCTTGACACACACACACACATATGGTTAAATAAAATGGTTTATTCAACATTTATTAATCAATAAAAATAAAATAAAATGTTGCAAAATTTCTTTCAAATCACAGAATTGTACAAATCATCGCTCCAATCTAATGTGGTCATGACATAGAAAAATACAAAAGGCACTGTGCATTAGAGTCTGCTGCATATACAAAACATGTTGAACCCAAACGTAGTCCACTACTCAGATCTGAAACATTATCAATAACCCCTCTCAAAAAAAACTAAATAACCAACGCTCATCTATCTCTAGATGACAATTTTACATGTCCATGTCCTACAAGTGCAGACTCGCTGCTAATAGGAGCTATTCTTAAGAAACAGGACAGAGAACTGCATAATTGATTTAAAAAACAAAGAAAAAACAAAGCTTATCACTGCACGGAGTGTGAAAAGAAAAGTAATCTAACAGAAATACAGTGCAAAGACAGAAAACACAGTTCAGGACGTGTGAAGGTGTGCATGTGAGGAGATAGGGATGTGCCTGGTGTTACTTTGTCACATACTTTTCTACCAATAATCAATCAATTAACCATACCCATCACCTTAAAGACACCAGAGGTATTAGTCCTCCTCTGGTTGAAGTTGGATGAGGGGAGAGACAAAAGAAATAACTTCACGTCTTATTTGCAGAGGTCAATAAACTCCACGTACCAACAAGTAGCAGAGGTTGTAAGTTTCCCTGGCTCATCAGACCTGTGAGGACGTCTCATCATGTGGGTGTCCTGGAGCTTCATATTCACACGGATCCTTGGGATCCATTTTTAAGTCGTGCCAAAAAAAGTGACCAATAGGGTGACATACTTTCCAAAATCTACAAAAAAGGTATATTATGTCAAAAAGAGATAGATTGGGGCAGACAAGTTGTAAGACAAAAACATGGGAGTATTTAAATAAACAAATTAAAGCATTTCATGAACTGCTGGAAGTTGGGGATTTCTTCACGTAAAATAAAACGTTTAATCTCTTGTGTGGTAAAGTGGCTTTTTGTGACACATTCTTTACGAACCCCTTGGATTTTGAGCTCCAACAGTCCAGACAGCAAAAATGTTTTCGGCATGTTTCTGTCTCTGTACCTTTCTGGTGCTCTTTACTGTGCAAATTCACTATTCATTCAAAGCGTTTAGTAGTTCATACCAAAACAGAAGGATAGCTATTAAGGACACCTGCCATTCTTTTTACAATCTCTTTGGCATCCAGTTTCATGTCCGACTTTCTGTATGACAAGTATAGATGCTAACACACATCGCAGTCAGAAGGAGTCAAACTGTGTAGCAGCCATAGTGCATAGCAATTCTTTTTGGCATCCAGTCACCGGATTACACAAGGTCCATTGATGCTTTTGCTAAAATCATAGGAAACCGTGCTCATCAAGTCCTTTTGAAGTAATCGGGTTCCACTTTGCAGTAGTCTTTGTGGGAGGATAGCCTGCAAGACAAAAGCCAAGGACTGAATTAATCCAAACATTTACAAAAAGGATAAAAAAAAAAAGTTATGCAAATAATATTATCATTGGTACCTAATTCTGATCTGCTTTTGGAAAGCTCTGGTGGTTGAACATCTGACAAAGGGAGCCTCCCTTCCACGTCACTCTCCCCTGATGACGTATGGTCTTCTGCTTTCATGTAGGCGGGTCTCTTGTGGTACTTGGCCCTGTAAGTGTCCGTCATACAGTTATCCACAGAAAAGTACGTGGTGGGAAGAGCCATGTCTGTCAGACCGGGGGAGTCCGTGCCATCGTTGTGTCCGGGGTTTGGACTGGGTAACCTGTCGTCGCTCTCGCTGGCCGACAGATCGTTCCGGTCCTGATCCGATGACCCCGACTTGGAGCTGGCGTCTGATGAAAGCCTGTGCTCGGCAGGTGTTTCAATCCAGCGACGCAGGGTGGTGTGCGAGAGTGGGGACAAGCCATTTTTGGGTTCGTAGCGGGGGCTCGACCGCGTTGGCACTTCCGGCGGTTGGGAGTGGACGGCAGATGGGTCGGCGTAACTGTCGCCAAAGGTCTTGGGGGGTAAAGGTGGGGGATAGTTGTGCGAGAAAGGGTCTGTGTGGGCAAGAGGGCCAGTCTCTTCTTGTTCAGAGAAGGGTCCAGCGAGGTCATCCGAGCTGTTCCACTCAGAACTGCTGGTCTTCGCTAAGTAACGAGGCACGGGGCTCACAGGGCTGCCGTCCACGCTTTCCTCGTGTTCGCTGTCCAGACCATTGTTCTTTTCAAAAATGCCAGGAGTGTACCGGAAGGCTCTTCTTCTGTTACAGGGGGGAAAAAATAAACAGTATTTTATTTGCCCTCGTGCCAAATCAACAGAGGACTTACACAGCGCTCTTTTAAAAGACCTTTTCTTACCTTTGTATTGGCTGACTGGAGAGGATGTCTCCGTCCCGTAGATCTGGAGATTCTCTTCCATGTTCACCTAAACAATAATGGAGCCTCATGAGCATTTTTATATCACAACACACTAATATGTAAATTCATGGGCATCACTAGCAGATGGTCCAAAAAATAGAGCGATGTAACATCTGCCGTTGGGTTTTTTATTTGAACACGGCTACAGTACTTTTTTTTTTTTTTTTCTGTGTCTCTCCAGCAAAGACATGTTATCTAACAGGGGTCATGGGGAGGCCCTTTGCCTGGTGCTGTGAGAGGAAGTATCAAAGCAGCGAGTCTGGCAGAGCGCCCTCAGGCCCCCTGTGTACCACTCTGACTGTCTGATCCAGCCAAAGAACGTGGCCCCTCAAAAGGGAATTTGGGTTCATATCCAGCTGGCTTTGAGCTAACAGTGCTAATAAAACAATAAGGACCCTGGATGAACTCGAGCAGATTTAGAAGTTGCATCACACGCATACTAATGAAAGCAATGAAAATTCTATCAATCCATTCGGGTCAATCACATCATAATCTGATGTCAATGAATTATGCTGAAATAATTTGGAGATAATAGCCGATTTCAGCCATTAGATCAGCAAAAACCACATGTTTAGAAAGGGCTCCCTAGGTGTGGAGCTTAGCCAAGTTAGCAGGGTGGGTGTGATTTACAAGGCCTGAGACAACAGCTGACTAACAGGACAAGGAAGAGAGTGAGTGGCTGAGGACCATCTGTGATGTGTCAGCATACCCCCCCCACCCCCCGTGCTCTCTCAAAGCATTAGTGGCTAAATCCTTTGTGCTGGCATGCAATTACGCCAGGGTCAGACTCCAGACTCCAGATCCCCTCCACAACACTATTGCATTTTTAAGCTGCTAAATCCATGTGGCAATTCACAATTTGATGACGCTGATCTGCAATGTTGGCAAGCAATTGCAACAATATCATTCTCAAAAACAAAAACAACAAAAAAAGGATGCCTTTCTGTCTCATATTTATGGTCACATCACCGTTGCCAAGAGAAAGCTTGGAGGAGAAGGCAGCTGGATGAGGAAAGGGTAAGGCGACTGTATTGCTGGGTTGCCCGTCAGTTCTCGTTGAAATCAAAAAGATGTTTCAGAAAACAGCTATCAAATAATCGCTATAATTCCATCCAAATTTTATTCAAATCAATTCTTCAGGTTCGGGGTCTGGCTTATCTCCAGAAAACATTCATCTCAGTGGAATTTTTTTGGGATCGCTGCTGTAGCTGCGGATGCCAGCGAAACAGATGTACTCAAGGTGTCCTGCTGTTTACACGGCCTAGTGCACTTGCCTGGGAAGCCGTCCATGTACTGTGATTGCATGGATTAGGCTAAGGTTCAGCAGCATTCAGTGTACTATCTAAACTGCACCAAACAAAATTTCCCATTTGCTTGTTAACTTGAAAGCAAGTTATTTATTCAGATAAATGAATGTGAAGCTTTCTCATTTGCATTTTTTTTTTTGTAGCACTTAATAAATGCGTGAGCTTTCATTGGTTGACATATTAAGAGCCATGCAATGCGTGCGACTATAAACTCATCTTTTAAACACTTAAGGACAGAGATACTCTACTCGTGTAAATTACTTACAGGCCGGTCTCTAATCCCATTTCCACATAAAGCATAACTCTGAGAAAGGTTGAAGAGAGGCACCTGTTTGGGGCCTGCCGTTATCCACTAAAAGTTATTCAGGACATTTAACTGAGGGGAACAGAGAACATCATTTCAATTATACCAACTGTCAGGGTGTGAAACTCCTAGAGGAAATAGAAAATGGGCCTCTGCACAGACCATGAAAGCAAATCCAAACTAGGTTTTGAGAAATTGTACATGCAAAAATTCCTGACAGCCCTTTGAAGTTTTGTTGATGCGACGGAAAAAAACAAAAACTCTACACATTTCAGTTCTAAGGCTGTCAAGTTGAGATTTGTAGTTCTCTGAGTTCTGCTGTCTGGGGTACTTAAATTTCTTCAACATCAATCAGACTCACAGGCGTATTTGCAGTTCAGCTTCTCACTGAGACTTGAACTATGCGGGGAAGAGAAATCAGCCCTGAAAAAATTTCAACTTTTTCAGACAATTTTATCGGTCAGTGGCCAGAACTCACACCGTGTTGATACTATGCCGAGTGAACTTTGAGTCACAAGCATCGTTTCAGATAGGATATACATCTCATAATAATCATAACTTAGGGTTTCACACATACATGAGTGCCAAGTGAAGTACACAGCTCTTCTGTTTATGTAATCATAACAATCAATCATGTGCAAACTGAGCCGTAAGAACTCGATGAACTCTTGATGAGGTCTGCAGGAGCCACCGGAGCCAATAAGGTGACGAAGAGAGGTCCCTCGTTTGATGCAACAAACGAGCATAAGAATGATTAGTCACAACGGCAAAGACCCACCCGCGTGTGTGTGTGTGTGTGTGTGTGTGTGTGTGTGTGTGTGTGTGTGTGTGATTTGAGAAAGGATTTTGGACTTAAATGGACAACTGGAATCTGCTCAGCCTTCACTGAAACTGCAGCTCAGGCCAGACTACCGCCGCTGAACTCAGGCCAAACGGCCTTAGGACACATTAACTGCAGCTCCTCAATACCATTTGCAGACAGCAGGGCGGAAATTCCCCACACTGATTTTAAAACGGCTCCTGAAGAACCAAACTCAAACACCCTATCAGAGATAAGTTTGGGTTTAACAATAAACAATTCAGCATTGCGAGGAATTCGTCAGATTAATCAAGACTAACTCGAGATACAGCTGAAGATGCTTTTCAAATACAAAAAGAAGTGTCTCATACAAAAATGGAACACATTCTACAAACATCTTAGTATAAAATGTAGGTTTGTGCGATCAATTATGAACAGATCTTTAGAGAAATTTAAACAAAAAACAAAATGGTCACAGGCAAAATGACAAGACCAGCATTCGACACTAAGCACTCATGCTTGTTTCTCCAACTCACTGCACTTGTGCAAAAGCTATTTTCAACTCTGAATAAAACTCAAGGAAGACAAATTATAGCTGCTGTTTCTATGCTGCGTTTTAGAACTCTTTGGGACCTTGAAATAGCTGCAGTGCTACTAAATGGCATTTTCATTGCCTCATGTTTGAATACCACCTTCTGACAGGCCCAGTCGTGGCATTTTCTGCCCGGCCGGGCACAGCTGGGTGGCCCCTACAAGCACACTCATCTTCCCCTCTTATTCAGGATTAACTCAGCGTGTTCCTCTTGAGGGAATTAGAGAGGCTTGGTTGTTTTTTTTGAAGATACTTCTTAATTTAAAAATCTATTTCCCTCCCTTTTCTCTGTGCCGATACTGTGTATTACAAGTAAGCTAGATAAAGAATGTGAAGGCTGTCCGGGCAACAAACCCCCTAGTGCTATTCATGCCATCTAATATCCCGCCTTCCTGTCTAATAATGGTTAAAAATAACCATTATTGCAACATTGTGTCCAAAACTGATCCCCAAAATGTTGTATCCTGTGGATCCAGATAGCAGTTTATTAGTTGGTATTTATTATCTTCGCGTTCCTTTTTTCACCCTTTCCTATTTTACCTTTTATATGAGTGAGGAAGGACAGACGACCTGACACAAACCAGATGTTTTTTAAATAATGTCAAAAGACTTGATGTTTCCTTTAAGCCCATGTAGACTTCTCTGTGTGCCGCATAACATAAACTTTACTCAGGAAAAAAAAAGGTCAAGGCCAGTCAGTGAGGAACCAGAGCACACGTATTTCCATACAGTATCCCAGTATCAATCAGGCTGTGACCTTACACTACTGATGGAACAATAAATCAAGGAAATTGCTTAGTACTATCTTAATGTTTCAGATCCTCACGACACGCAGAAGCCTATTGGGCAGAGGACATTTCTTTAATGTCAGGGCCAAGCCTTTGGGAAAGACGGATTTCATTTCCACCATGTAACACACAGAAAACCTATATTTCTTCTGGAGTTGGATGTTTAAATTACAAAATGATTTTCCTATTTTTGCTTCAATGAATCCATCAAATATCTAAATATATAACAAATCCTACCCACTGTATATCTTAAACGTTAGCTCTCTCTGAGGACGTACACAGGTGCCACCAGTGATATACAGAATAAGCAGACGTTGTTAAACCAAAGTTATTGGTGCGCAGAAATATGAAGTGTGAGAAGTACTTACCAGTGGAGTATGGAGAGTGCAATATGTCAGCCTTCAAATCATCACTTCTTCTCTGAGGGAAGTGATCCCTAAAATACAAAATCAATTCAGTTATTCATTCACTGTGGATATATGTTATCAGCATTGATTGTGTGGTGTAATCTGATACTGATTCTTCATTTCTACTGTATTATTATTTTCTTTGGTGTGAAGAAAACATCTTATTGCCAAAAAGGAGTGCTTATGTTTTCTTTCCCCTTGTTGTTACTGTGGGACAGGTGTGGTTTCTGTTTGTAACTGCAGTGCGTTGTATGTGCTGTTAAATGTTTAAAGATAGTGTAATAAACCGAATGAAACTGGTTGAAAAAAAAAAAATCATGCCAAAATTTTACCAAAATAAAATTATGTGAATTTCATACACTTTTAGTGACTTCAGGCCTCAACCCAGAACAAAAAGGAGCAATTCACTGCCAAGAAATAGGCTTGAATAATTAACTTGCGGTTGAGGAAGTCAGCTATCTGCTGGCTCTCCCCTCCGAGTACAGGAGATGTCAGCTAGTTGGGATCATTATCTCCAAACAAAACCTGTACTACAAAGCCATCAAATGACAGCCAAACATAATAAGGCTGGCACATCTGCCTTGTGTGCATTTATGTTAAATGGGTCTTGCTATTCTTAGAACAGTTTGTTTGCAGTGTTTAATCATTTAAAGATGGCAGCACTTTTTTTAGACTCAAATCCATAAATGAGTAGGGTATGGGTGGGATGACAAAGCAGAGTTCTGACACTTGTATCAGAATTGTGGAACAGACATTTCGGTCAGATATTGCCGAGCCAAGATTTTGTCTAAAAACTCTATTTTACCTTGTGAGATGCAGCTCGGGAATGGTGCGCAGGTCTTTGGAAGAAAGGTTGTCTACCACAGGTGAGTCCAGATTTGCCGAGCCATTGCTTAGTCTGTCACTACTTTCATAACCGGATTCCGTCCGCTGGATCTTCCAGTTGTCATTCCGCACTTTAAGAGCCGCTGAGCCCTTTGACCTGTCCTTGTCGCTGTAGCCGCCCCGGCCATCTGAGTCCAGCGAGCTTCGGCTGCCGCCTGTTTCGTGCCTCTGCTCGTCCTCGTAGATGGTCATGAGGCTCTTGGGTTTGTGTTCTTCTCTGCCTCCCCACGTGAAATCTCTGTCGAGCTCTCGGTCACGGGAGGGCGACTGACTGCTGGGTCTTCTCCGCGGGCTGTGCTGCCTTCGCTCTTGGCTGACCGAGTTACCACCACCGACGCCACTCAAAACACTGTCCACGTTTAACGCCTCGCGCATGGGCTTCCAGGGGCGGCTGGGCCTGCTGCGGCTGTTCCCTCCGCTTCCAGGACGCTCCCTGGAGTCCTGGCTGCTGTCGGTATCGTACCCGTTGGAGACCTGGTCTAATCTCCGGCTGTGGTGACCACTGCCGATGCTGGGCACTCTGGGCAACACTTGGACCCTGGAGTGAGAGTGAGGGGGCTCATGCGAGGACCGTCCACCAAGGTGGGGCGTTCGCTCGGTCCGTATGGGACCTTTTCCTTGGCTGCTGTACAGACGAGTCTCCAGGTGTTGTTTGAAGCCATTCTCAGGAGGAGAGACGGAGCGGGAGTAGGTCCTGTCCTGACCCGGATCTGCTTTTAAACAAAGGAAGTTTCATGAGAGCTTGAACAGACAAACACATTCAAAATAGATTTTAAATCATGATTCAAGACTTTGAATTTGAATTAGAAATATGTAATATCTATTGAGGCAGGATTTTGTTTTTTTTAACTTATATACAGTATATCTACTTAAACTTGTCTCACCTTCAAACTGTCAAAAATCTGTCTATCTATCCATCACCTGATGCCAAAAGACAGCGTCATGAATAACGATGCCAAGACCAAAAATTGACTTTCACTGACACCTTGACACAAAGCTGTGCTAAAGCACAGTGCAAGTTGGGCGGCAAGAGAGAGAAGGGCATGACGACAACGGGGTTACTGACATTTATGTGTGCAGGTGACAGGAAGGTGTGAATTACAGCCGACAGGAGTCGATTTTCTTCCATAGAGTGTACACAGAGGGTAACCAGCTCAGGTACAGACAGCCATGCAGATACACATGACACAATGTGTATTTGTGTGTGTATAGGCATACATGTATAGGAATGACATGTCTGTGTGTGACAAATTATGTCTGCTTTTACAAGGACACTTTCAGCCATTATAGCCACTTTCAGAATATATGGCCAGGGATCCGTCCTGGAAACTAGTTCCTTCTTGTCAAGCTATAGATGCACCCACACACACTTATTTATCTTCCCGGCAGCGACATTTCTGATTTCAATCGTCTGCAAAAGGTTTTGTTTTAATCTTGGAAATACAATAAAAAAGACTATTCTATTCTATTTCATTTGTATTGGAGTCATCATGTAAATGACCTGGAGAATGTGATATGCTGTAACGTCACGTTTGAAGGAACAAAGAGTGAATTTAATACTTCATATAACTGTCAGTCCTTGGAAAGCCCGCAAGAGATACAGTTCCTATTGCTTTGGATTTTGCTGACTTCGTGCTAGAGTTAAATCACTATAAACATTGCTCTCTACGTTATGGTATATATATATATAATATACACCTGTGTGTTTTAACAGTACACAAGGCTGTGGACCATGTTGGAAGAAGGGTAAAAAATGTCTAAATTAATACTTACAGAAATCATTCATAAATACCTTGGGGCTATCCCACAGTCCAATATGAGCAGCAAAGTTGCTTAAGCTTTTCTTGAGTAGACTTTTTAGCAAAGTGCTAGCCTGGGCATGAGCCCCGCTGCTGTAAATTTATACTACTTACATTAACTGTATTGTCACCTCCAGCCTCCCCATTCATCACGGCAGAGACACTAGCCTCCTTAAGCGGACTGCATTCAATCATAATGGGACGTGAGCTTGCTGCTAACACAGGCTACCGTTGTTGACATGGTGGATTTGGGAGTGTGTTACAATTGTGCTCCATAATCCCTTCACTGACACTTAATTGAAAGCAGTGACGTACTAAGAGAGTATTAAAGTAGTAGACCAATCAGCCGACTGATTAGAACCAACACACAGTGTGTGGGGGTCAATGGGACATGGGCATATTGTGCCAGGAATATGAATTTCTTTTGAGTTAAATTCCCCCTCTAATTAAATCTTACAGTATGAGATCTACTCTATAGTGTATGTTTGTAAATGTAAATGTAGACCACAGAGAGGAGGACCAATGGCTCTGAATATGAGAGAGTGGGATGAAGGCAGGCTCCAACAGACGTCAGCACTTAATCCCCTTTCTGACACATTGCTCCCGAACCGACGGTTACATAAGGGCTGGGGAAGTGGAAGGCTAGCCTTTTGTATCTTAAAGCCTGACAGTTATCATGTGTATAAGTCCACATCTATAAATCCACACACTATCAATGTGCGACCAACCTCTGTGGCGTGACTCCGGCCTCCGATGACCGCTCCTATCAGGCTCTCTTCTGGATGGATGCATCCCACGCATCTCTCCTGCTCTCTGGGCAACTTCTCGTGAAATATCCCTGAGGCGACTCTTGGGTTCGCTGGTGCCAATTTTCACTACAAAACAAGGGAGATGACAGGTAGAACCATGAAGAATTTGGCACAATTTAATTAGGGGGGATATAACGAGCATGTAATTTGTTTGTTTTTTCAATCTCAGCTGGAACTCTTCTTCATCAGGTGGGGTTTTCCACTACTGCAGACACCATTAACATTATTATTATCACAGTGTCTAATTTATTGTCACTACATCCTCTCTCTGCTCACTGTTTTCCAGCACCCCCCAAAGCACTGAGCAATTGGAGAGAGTGTAGACTGATGCAAACTTTACAGCACAACATTGTGCCGATGTATGCGGTGCATTTTCTGCTCCATGAGGAGAAAGGCGGCATGGTGGAAACATGCCCATGCAGAGGCTTCCCTGCTCTGTCTCGTCATTATTAATGAGGAGTCATGACACTGGAAGACATGACCACACTGTGGGTCTGTTAGCTGTCTGAGAGTTCTCTGTGAAGAGAACATTCATTTAAAAATAAATAAATAAAAAAATACATTTGTGAGACTCAATATTCTGTTTAGCACAAAAAAACAGAATGTGTTATAGTTCACAAGATGATGAACAAAAGTTGAATTATTTAGACTTTTGAATGTGGTGCTTCTGAAAGCTCAGAGTGACTCCTAAAAACAACATTGTTTCATTGTCTTTCCAATAAAGTCATTTACTTTTCTCAATTTATCTCTTCTTCCCAATTTACACTCTTCTCTGTACTACATTACATTACAGTCATTTAGCAGACGCTTTTATCCAAAGTGACTTACAATTCAGAGAGCAATTTTGGGGTTAAGTGTCTTGCTCAAGGACACATTGACATGAGACTAGCAGAGCAGGAGCTGGGGATCGAACCGCCGACCCTCTGATTGAAAGGCGGCCTGTACTAGCATTTAAGTGTGTGCAGAATTGGTAAATCTTTGTGACCTGTCTCCTCAATGAGGGTCCCTAATCCCCTCTGTATAACCAACATGGCCAGATTGAGTTCTACAGCGAAGATATTTAATTATCTCTTCTTCTGGTTGCTATGCCAAATCTGTGTGCACTCTCTGTGGCCAAAAATGTTTAAAAATCAAGGCTACAAACTACAACCAACGCCCAATGTCTTTTTTTGCAGCACATTTCTTTCATTGCACATTTTTCACTCTTGATCAGTGCAAGGCACTCCACAAGCACATATTGTGTGTTAAAACCATAGTTTTGTTAAGGCTGATACTTCTTTGTAATGTTGAAAGAATTTCCTTCAGAAAAAGAGAAAAAAAAAATAATAATTATGCAGTGTGTTCCTCCACATCTTGAGTTACGAATCTCCCTCTCTTTGCATTCTCAACACTTTCAGTCTTCTCATATTTCCCCTCCTACCTGGTCCCCGTTCTCCACTGGTCTGAATGCTGCCCCTGCTGAGGGTCGAAAGGGTCTTCTGTTTGAAAGAGCCTTGGCCTAACAGAGCGTTCAGATTCTCCCTAGTGAGGTCCAGCTTCTTGTGGGCTACAACTGGAGACTCTAAGCCTGTGGAGGAGGAAAAAAGGAAACATAAACATTATTAAAATGTCAAGGTTATGCCATTTATGCAGTCATTTCTTTTCCAAAACACTTTGTTCCTAAAGTTTTATGATAAAGAAAAAATGTATTTGAAATCAACAAATACACAGACTGCACCTGACACTAAGAAACTGAATTTAAATTACAAAATGCTCCCTCGGTTATGCAGGATCATCCAGTTTGGTCCGGCGCCCTGTCAGCTCTGATGGGCAGTGAGCGGCTGCCACAGCTTGGACCTGGGGCACGGCCAGCATGCAGAGTTGGAGGAGGATCTTTAAAGGGGATAAAAACCTCACCAACCAAACAAATCCAGGGATGTATAATCCAAACGGCAGAGATATTCAGCTGTCATCAACAAATTTTCATTACTGCCTGCAAAGGCAAAAAATATGATCTGGGATTTTACACGTCCTATAAAGAGTTGGTTTTTGTTTGCTCAGGTTTCTCTGAATTAGATTTCCATTTTAAGTGATTTGTAAATAAGTGTGTGTGTGTGTGTGTGTGTGTGTGTGTGTGTGTGTGTGTGTGTGTGTAGAACTCAAAGGGAGCCATATGATGCTCAACTTCGAGTTCATATTTATATTTTGGGTTTTTACTTACATGCATTAATTAAAAATATATATATATATATATATATATATATATATATATATATATATATATATATATATATATACATACCTGTATTCACCCACCTTCTGTCCAAAGCAGTTTGCTTTAGCGCCTGTCTAATCTATGAGAAATGTTATAGATTAATCTAAAAACAATCCCCAAAATTGACCATTTCAATTAAGTTAATTGTATTTTGGCAAACTGTAGGTCAGTATCAAAATGTGCTCCCCATATTCTTCAGAGTACACTTTTCTTCGATTGTAATCAAAAGTGATAGACTAGCATTTTTTTTTTGACAAGGCAGCAATAGTGGGCTGCAGCCAGAAGCCTACAGGCAGATGAACAGCATCGGGTCTCCCTCCACTGCCCGCGCTGCAGTGACACAGAGCCGGTTGAAAACCGTCAGTTTCCCTTCAAACACTTAATCAATAGAATTTCTAAAGTAGCAGGCAGATGATTTGATGGTTTTATTAGTGTATTTAGCAGCAACAAGAACAGAGGATTTCATTTTGTATTTGTGATTTAAAATATTGATTGCATTTTCAGCGTCAATGTCATGGATAACGTTAACTAATCGCGGCAGCCACAGCTTGTCTCTTTTAGCCACCCACTAAAAAAAGCCCAGTCTGCTGTGATTGACTCGCAAAAAAATAAATATGGTGCACCTTCACAAAGGAAGTCCTAAAGCCATGAGAGGAGATACTCAGATGGGAGCGGTATATTTTAATGAGCCTGCAAGTGACAGAGGAAAGGGAGCCAAATGAAGGGCTAGTTGAATCACATGTTTGTTCTGGCTGTCTATGCAGCCCACGAAGAACTGACAGGGTCATCTCATTTTGCAGTTTGTGGATTGGAAGGCACAGGTATGTGCACAAGCACTCAAAAAGTCTCCTTTTCATAATATGTCCCCTTTAAATGTGCGCTGAGGGAGTAAAAGCACCACTTAAATCAAACAACAGCCTTGCGAGAAGTTTACATAAAAATATCGTGTCTTCTTAAATTGCCACCTACCTGCAAGAACCACTCAACACAAGCTATGTTTGCAGAGGCATGTGGGTTTTTCTTTTATTTCCTCCACATCGAGCACTATTCTTACAACTATAAATAAAAAAAATAAAAAGAGAGGTAGCTGCCGTGCTGAGCTTCATATTAACGGGGCTTTTACAGTCTGGCACTATAATCAAATAGGTCATTTGGGATGGGATTATGGTTAATGAAAGCAAAGAATAACACATAACATTAAACAGCAATAATAACAAAGATATATGTATCCCAAAGGAATTTCATGCTGTCATTTTTATAAAAGGACACCTCATCTTCCCCCATAGGTTATAACTGTGTTGCCAACAGAATCTCTACATGTTCATAATGATGAGGACTTTTAAATGTCATCATTATTACCTCTGACCTATTATTTATTAGGGTCATTATTCCAGTAGAAGTTGGCACAGTGGAAACAGTTAATGCAGAACCAGCACTGATTGAGACAGGTCCTACCTTGCATTTCTCCATTGACAGGAGTCTTGTAGTGAGAGTGGCTGCTGTTCTGTCTTAAGGTATCATCAGTGGCGATAGCACTCCCGTCTGGGTTGGCGTAAAAGAGGAGGAGAGGCTGGAAGTGACCTTTGATACATTTGCTGACCACATCTTTCCATCTGGTGCCGATCTACAGCAAAAGACAAAAGGAAAGGTGCTCAGATTTAAGCACATTGGACATAGTTCTGCACCATTACGTGGGATAATACACAGTGAAACTAATGTTTAAAAAGACTACCTTTACTGTTTACCAATAATTGGTCTACATCCACATGCTGTCTTGGGGATCAATCAATTTGAACATATAATTATAATAATTTATGCTAAATCTACTTTCTTGTGCATAGTCTAATTTGTGAGTAAATATATCACACTGAGGCCAAATAGCCCAACCACATTAACTAAGCTGGGTAAGGTGCGTGTCTCGCCATGAAGGCACCACAAAGGCAGGCTGCAGGCTAACAGATGCTTATGTGCTCCTTAATTAAGCAAATGACGGTGGAAGGGGGGGGGATGTGATAGAAAAAGAACTAATGCAAAGCAAAACAAAGAAATGTTGCAGAGATGGATATAATAAAACAAAATAGACTGTTGATGTGAACGCTTACTGGACTGTAAAAGACTTTAAATCAACAGCCATGCTCAGAGCACCATGAGGCTGTAATGATCTTTGCACCTACTTGTCTGAATGTTGTTTTGGCTACATAAACTAAATATGTAGCTACAACACTAATCCATGCCATTACCTACAATTTCATACTGATGCAGCAACTTTAAATGGCAAACAAATTCCTGTGTCAGGTGTCTAGTTGTACTGTCAGTTACAAGAAAAGTCTTTTTCCCACCACCAGCCACTAAGAATGAGAGTCGTAGGCACAAGTACTGTAACTCACACTTCATGTATTCATCTGTATTTTATTATCATACACATTAAACAAATGTTTTACACACTGGAGAGGCAACGATCAGGCTACACTGCTGGAGTCATTTAGTGGCTGGGATTTGGTGAGTCACAAAAATGTTAGCAAGTTTCGACCCAGGTACGGACTTGGCAGGCGCTGACCACCGTAGCTCCTCCATCTCAGTCGGAGATGGGGGGGGGGTCTGCACACACAGCACAAGCTACTGATGGATTGACACAGAGCCAGCCAGCCGCTGCACCACAGTGCCCGAGAAAATAGTGAGGATGTGAAACAAAAGAATTCACAGCCTCTCTAAACTGTGTACACACACACACACACACACACACACACACACACACACACACACACACACACACAAAACCTGTTATTCACGGACAGACAGCATACACATGTACACCATGCACCTCAGCATTCTCAATGACACCTCAACTTTAACCAGTGATGGGATCCATAAAATAATCTTTACTGGTTATGCTTCACTTCACTACTGCAGTACTTTGTAATGACAGAGTTGGGGAACTGCAGTAGAAATGGGTGGGGGGGGTTAGCTGGCTCTTCAGTGCCATAAAGGCTCAGCAACCCAGAGGCTCATGAAGGGCAATCGATGTGGCCCTTATTGGGCGATAAAGAGATAGGAGACTGAACATTGCTACTCGTTGCTGCTGCTTGTAAAGTAAGACCATGTTCCATCAACTCAGAAGAGCACATGTCCATGAATACATTTCTGTGGTCCATTTGTAGACCAATGAGAGAAGATTTTGATGCAAGATGCAACATAACGAGCCTAATGACTAACTCTTAAATTCACTGTAGACTCCGATACAAAAACATGAAAATAAAGCTTTTCATGTGTTGAAATAGCTTATATTAATTATGTTGTTGTGTATTACCAATTATTTTTTACAATTAACTAACATCTTTTTCCAAGTCTGTGTAATTGGAATTTCAAATCCACATCACACACACCCACAATTTCCCAAAGCACAAGGTGGTGTCTTACAAACTGCTTGTATTGTCTGACTCACAGTCTAAAATTTAAAAAAACCCAAATCTATTATATAAAACAAAGAGCTTAAGTTAAGCAAACTGACAAATAATTCAAGCACTAGGGCGCACCGTCTCACCTCTTTCACCGTGGCATCATCAAAGAAGACCCATTTGGAGGACTTGGTGTGAAAGGCAAAGGCACAGTAGTGACGGCTGGAGTAGCAGATCATCCCCACTAGCAGCAGCTCTCCCTTTTTGGCATGCTCGTCTGTCACCCTGTAGAAGAGCTGTGTCCAAAAACACACACATTAGAGTATATATATATATATATATATATATATGCGCAACAATTAATCATCGGCATCAACATTATAGTAAGTGGGTAGGCAAGTGAGGAATGTTGGTAGCTAGTTCTCCATCACTAACTCCATCTGTTTATAGATTAAGGTCTGAGGGAATGAACCGGCATTGATTTTACGATCAGTACGAATAAGTGCTGGTTTAAATCAGCGCCCTCATAGAGCTTGATATCTAGACTAATTCTACAGTGGTCCACAGTTTTCTTTTTAATTGCCTGAATACCAACATAGAGTGGTCATTTCTTAAATCATTTCTTGATAAATAGTGTGAAAAATATCAGCAAGATAAAAAAAAATAATGAAAAACTAAAGCGTTCTGCATTTAGCAGACACGTGGAATAAGTGTTGGTTTCTTGTTTCTCCTGCCCATGTTTCCAGCACAGCCAGTTCTCTGTCTCCCTCTCACTCTCTCAAACAATGGATTTCAAAGCAAACGATGGGGGTGGAGGGCTCACGTTAACACCCAATAAAGTTGTGTGAAACGCTCCTTAATGAATTAAGGCCTTTGTGGCACACTAGCGGGAGGGGGCGGGGGGGTTCTGACAGATTCTTCTGTTGGTGTGCTTTGGAAACGGAGCAAGACGGAGCTGTCAAATAAACGGGTTGAATACTTCAATGAAGAAGTTATGCAACACGTAATGGGCATTGTAACTTATCTGAACTTCACTTATTGATGTTTAATGCTTGTGAAGTTCACCCAACACAGTGCACTACTGAGAAATATTTAATAAGTTGTGTGCCAATTTCTTACATACATATTTCATGTGAATACTGCACACAACCGTACCATATTCATGTGTGTGAAGATGTGCTTTTAGGGACAGACAAGGAGTTACATGTGCACATTTGTGCATACTTATGCTCAACAATGCGTAACTATAAATACTGCAACAAAAGCGGTCTGAACACATGTTTTATCCCCGTCTCAATGACGTCTATTCAGCCCATGTGTTCCCTCAGACAGGCATGCGCAAACACGCTTAGGACAACACAGAAATGAGGGGAGGGGCTTTCTGACAAGCTGACCCAAGGCCAGCAGGGGCTTTTTGATCAGTGGCGCTGGCCAACTGGGCATTGGGTGTTGACTGCTTACGCAACAGCGACGACTTACAGAGAAATAAATCCCCACTTTATTTCCCACATATGTTCTATTGCACAAAAATAAACTGACCCTAAAACTGAAAGAAAAAAAAACTGAAATAGCAGCTGTGTGAGTGAACACATTTCTGATGCAAACTGAAGCATGTCTGCAGAGTTATTTTATATCCTGTTGAATTAATTAATTCATCTGAAAATGTCAGTGAGATGAAATGGTCTAGCTGTACGTCAATATTCATGCTGGAATTCCCGAAAATATTTTAGAGAAGTTAAAAAAACAAAAAACAAAGTGTAAAATGTACATAATATGTTGGTGAAAGGAAACTCACTGCAGAAAGACTGAGATGAGGCCCCAGCGAGCGGATAACATCTTCTGTGAGGTCTGACTGGTCAGAGTCCCAGACGAAGCCGATGGTAACTATCTCTGGGGAGTTCATGAGGACCCGCCTGATCCTAATCTTCTGGCCACAGTTGCTCTGAGGAAGAAGGACAAAGACATATAAAACAAAAAGGCTAGTTTTACCCAAAAGCAAATTCACCCAATTACCAAGTAAAGATATCTCAAACTAAATACTTGAGAATCACTACATTCCCACAGAATGATGAAGGGATGACAGGTTTCAGCAGGACACAGATGCATAAACAACAATGCTCTTTTTAAAACACTTTGCCACTTACTGGACAGTTACGAAGGTCCCCTATCGTACTTGCTGCTTGTAACAGATCCCCGAATGACTCGTCTCTGCGCTGAAGCGTCTGTTGACTGAAAAAGATGAGACGCATTGTCAGCAGAAGCATGGGAACGAACAAGCGAGGAAGAGGAAGGCAGACAGAGACAAATGAAGATTAAGGCATGTGGAGAGGAGCTGTGTGTGTGTGGAACGTCAGCAAAAGAAAAGTTATGGCCTTGTGAAAATGTGCAGAGAGCTCCATGAAAACAGAATGGGGCCGGACAGATGCCGATGGGGAAGCAAAGAAAGTTTCATATCGCCTGTGCCTTACCAGAGTGCGGTGGTGGAGACATAATGCACCAGCTCTGTGAACGGCAGTGGGTCGGAGGATGCCCCACAGCTACGGCACACGGACTGCAGAGGGGAGGGAGTCGGAGACCAAGGCGGAGATACAAAAAAAAAAAAAAAGGATGTGATTTCAGCACACATTTCTGCCGTCAGTGACTAATTATCAAGTCAGCATGTCATTTTCCAAAAAAAGATCAGAAATAGTCACAGTGAGGAAAAATTAAACAAACAAAAAAAAAACTAATTTATATAAACTGTGGCAAGAGATTATGACTCATCTTGCTGCTTTCCTTGTGATCAGTTATAAACTGTGGGCTTTGTAGTGTCCAACTGAAATGAATTAATATAAGTTATCAATCTCCCTCTGACCAAAGCAATCCTCATTTAGGCTTGGTAATATTTGCCTGATTGGGTGCTCTGAAGTCTAGGTGGAACAAAATCCACAGACTGCCCCTAGGGGATTTAGTCCAAAGGCGTATTATCGGTTTGATTTAGAGATAGAACTGGTCTGGGACAGGGACACAGTCAGTGATGAGCATATCACAGCCATGGGGAAGGGTGGTGTTGTGTTGGGATTTTTTGGTACACCATCTGTGTTTTATCTGGTGGTGGTGGTGCTGCTAGTGCTGCTGCTGCTGCTGCTGCTGCACTGTGGAATCTGACCAGAAACCCCTTCCATATTCCTCTGGGTCGACCCAGTATCAAACCATGACGGATTGGATTCCTACTGTCTCAGACAGTGATTCATGTACCTGTCTCTCTCTCTGTGTGTGTGTGTGTGTGTGTGTGTGTGTGTGTGTGTGTGTGTGTGTGTGTGTGTGTGTGTGTGTGTGTGTGTGTGTGCTGATTAATCCTAACATTGGCCAGCATGTTACGCTTGTCCACACATTACTGTTGAGGCTGTGAAAACAAACACCGTTTGAACTAAAAAAAAAAAAAGATAAAAAAGGATAAAGTATAATTAAGATTTTTTTTTTCACGAATTTGATATGTCAAAGTAAAAGAACATAATAGTTCCTCTGCTTTTTAACACCATACTGACCTGCTCATAAAGTGTCATAGCAAACTTCTGATGCGTGATGCAAGACTTTGAAGTGCAGGCATCCGTCTCCTCAGGCACAATGTGCAGGTGGATCCTCTCCAGTATGTTCTCCTGTGACACAATGAAAGGTACATCAAGTACGGGACAAACTATTTACAACACTGTCGTAGTAAAACCACCTCTTTACAAGCAACACATGCCATTTTTTTTTTTTTTTTTCCAACAATGCAGGTATTTCCGAGAGCAAAACTGCACTGCAGTGGGACACATCGTTACATATCAATAGTTCAAATGTAGTCATTTTGTAAACCTGACAGCAGAAGGAAGACATTTAAACAGCAAGTTATCCTGCAATTCAGCTCCCACCTGTTTCAATGGAGTGCTTGTGAGTTTATAAAATATTAAGGCTGCAAGGTAGACCTGCAAAGGTTACAGGCACAACTTCACAGCCGGTTAATCTGACACTGGCCAAGTCCTCACATAAATTGTGCACTCGCACGCTGCTGCCAATGCATTACATGGTGAATGCTCAAGGGCAAAGATCTGCGTAGAATTAAGAATTAAGATTGTCTATAAAAGATAAAAAAAGTTACTGTTGAGTTTTAGTATGGGGAGTTGGCAGGCAAAGAAACTAGAATTACCGCTCGTGGTTGTATGCCCCTGACAACCAGTCAAGTTGAAGTTTGCATCCATGTTTGTCAAAAATGTCATCATTTTATTTTGGTGGAAATGTATGTGAAATTGTCAGAATTATCGTATGAATTCTTGAGTTATGGTCAAAAACGTGCTTTGTGAGGCCACAGTGACCTCTGACCACCAAATTCTAATCTGCTCATCCTTGTTTGTGCGAGATGTAATGAAATTCCCTCCAGGCGTCTCTGAGATAACACATTCGTGAGAAGGGAGCGGACTGATAACCCGAAAATATAACACCTCTGGCCACAGCTATCACGGGCACAGAGGCATGAAAAAAAAGCACCAACGTTGCTTTCTCTGCTTCTATCTTCATTATGTGTTACATTTAACTGTAACTTCTCATTTGAGAAGCAAAGCGACACGCATGCTGTACATGTTCAAACGTGTGCAACCCAGTGTTCACTTATAGAACAGTCCTTCTGTTCACGAAACATATGCTTCTCTCTCGTTGTTTATCCAGTGCAGTGTAATTGGACTTCCTAGGTGGATAAACAATGAATGAGAGATGAAATCAAGAAACATCTGGGTATACTGTTATTTAGAGGTGATCAAAAGCGTGAGGAGAAAATAAACTAATTAAGCCGGATGAACAACAGAAAACAAGGTTAAAAAATGAAGGACAAAAAAGCTACAGCATCGGTCCTACATTTGATGTTTTAAATAAAAATAAAACAAATGTAAGAAAATTACACTGCAGTTAAGGAACAACACGTTCTGCCCAAGCAATGCTTAGTTGTGCCAAGAAGAGCAGACAGACTGGAACTGATATGTAAAAAAGATGAAGGACGCATAAAATCGACTTCAAAAAGGCACAGAAGTGATGCAACCTAATATCGTACAAAACAGAGAGGTTCAAACGCAACTCTGGCGCTTATATAACCTGTCATGATGATATTTAGCGGCAATGTGGCAGGGGTTGATGGGAGGGGAAGGGAGGGACAGAAGCTCTTTCAGTGACCTCGCCAAACAGTTTGTTGCAAGTGCGTTACCCGAACCGTGTGGCAGGGTAACACACACACACACACACACACACACACACACACACACACACACACACACACACACACACCCCCCCCTCTCCATGCACTGGTCTCCCTCCACAGGACGGACGCGTTGCCACAGGAACTTACAAAGCACTCTGCGGCATCATCCATGAAGCCCAGCTGGAAGCGGTGCTCGTCCTTAAAGGTCTCTGCCAAGGCGTGACGCAGGTTGTCAGAGGGCAGGGCGCGCTCCCGACTGTGCTGGAACTGGGAGAAAATGCCCTGAAGAGGAGAACAACAACAACAACTTGTTTGCACATGGGAGTACGAGACTTTTTTTTTGGTTTATTAAAAGCATTCGCATTACACAGTCCGGATATGTGAGCCAAACAGTTGGCACATTCGTAATGACAAACGAGAACTAAACCTTAATGAAATCTCCCATTAAAAAAATAAAATAAATAAAGCTTCTGATTGTATTCTACCTTTAATGCACAAAAGATGCAGGATTCTCCCAGACAGAAGTGTCCAGGTAGCTGCCTCAAGCTGCGTCTGAAGATATCCAGCTGCCATAGTACCTACACAAGGGAAAGAGGAGGTTACCTTGATTCTTTACACTGAACATGACATTAGAGCATTGTTTAGGTGGGAATTATCTTATGTACTAAAACTTGACACCCGTGGGTGTTTTTGTGACGCATGGCAATCAGACATCAGGACTAAGTCTCCAAGGCCATGAGGCTGAGGAGTGGGCGAGGGGAAAGAAACAAAGCCGCAGGTAATGATCCTCTTCAACCAGCTCATCGGTCGTCTCACCCTCTGAGTCACGCTCACAGAGAGTGACCTCACTGCGGGTCTGTCTGCAATAATGAACTAACTCGCCAGTAGACCAATAGTCAGAAAAAAGACAGTGACTAAGCTTCAAAATAAATAATGGTCATATTTTCAAGAGGGTGGTACGTGGTGTACAGCTCCTGGTGGAAGACTGCAATAAGTGAAAAATTATTTGAATAAGCAGGTGCCAAATTAAGAAAAAAAGTGTATGTACGTAAAGAGCACGTTGTAATACAGTTTTACCTAATATGAACATTATGCAAACTACAATTTAAAGCTAAAATATTGTTTTAATGATGTAATGCCAGTCTGGCCATCACTCTGGTAAAGATTGACTCAACAAAAGTAGAGAAACACAGGAAACTGTATTCATTCCAAAAAAGCTCAATGCTCCTAAATCCAATTAATTCATCTTTAATATGAACGAATCAAATTATAAACTGCTACATATTATGGTTCCTAACAAAGGTTGCCTACACATAATGATTTGTTTAAATAAATCTATAAAGAAGTAATACAGTAAATTAAGAGGATACAGAAACGTCCTTGATTCCTGCTCACATTTGACACACTTACTCACTGTATCAACAGGCACATAACGGATAGCTTAATTATTTCAGGACATGTTGAATTGGATCCAGACAAAAAAACAACAACTACCAAAATCAACAGGACACACCTACCTGCACAGCGCTGTTGAGGAAGCAGCTGTTCTGGCCCGGTTCGTTCAGCAGTCCTTTGGTGGGGGCCAGAGACAGCATGCTCCCCGGTTGGTACGATTTCCCCAGATTGCCCCCCGGCTTCCTGAAGAACTTGACCCATGCCATTGGATAGAGGGGTCTGCCTTTAGACAGGTGGGATAGTCAGACGACTAGGATCAGATCCCTCGGGCCCTGAAGGAGTGACTCCCCAAAAGTCTGGGGTTAAGTTATTCCACGAGCTGCAGCTGTCACACATGGGCTTCTAGTCCATTTCTGCAGCTCATGTAGAAGATCACGTAAAGGTTTATCCCCCCCCCCCAAAAAAAAGGAATAAAAAGTCAACAGAAAAAAAAGGTTATAATCCAAGTCTTTGTTTTGGGAAGCCTTTGATAATCAGCGGTCTAATGCTTATGATAAGATGTGTTTTGACTACGGAGTTACATGCCACGGTCATCCTGTAGTCTTGATGGCGCTGCACAAACAGCGTCAGAAGAGATAATTTTGCCACATGGTCCTGATGCTAGCTCAAGATGTGCAGCTGCACTCAATGGTCCCTCTCAGAGGTCCATCCATAGCAAGGACTTATCCAGGCTGCACAGGAAACACGGCTGGGCTGTGTTAGAGAGAGAGAAAACAAGATTAAATGAGACTTTAGCTGACATTATGGAGTTTATTATCATTAACGCTTTTTTATTCTAGTATGTGAGCACTATTGTTTTCTAGTATGTTCACTCTCTTCACCTTTACTAGACTGTACTAAGACTACAGTCTTCATATCGCTGCTCAATCTGGGTTAGATGTCAAAAAAGCTTACATATTAACTTTTACAAACACCCTTTGCACTGGAGGCATGTCAAAAACTAAAAAGTTGCCCCAGCTGAAGTTGCACATTAACATTCAGACAGAATCATTTCAGTTTACCAAACAGTAAATGACAACAGCCAAGAGACATTTAAAGGAAACAAAGGTAATGTTGACCTGGAGCAGGCCTTGTATGAACACGGTAGCTACAATTAGCTCACATTCATTTTCTATATGTACATGATTATTTGGAAGAATAGCTAAAAAGGAGGAGGCAACCTCCAGCATTAAAGGCCTCCTGTCACTACTGACACGTCTTCATCAGCTCTCAATATTGATCACCGATCACCACATTATCATAATTGCCATCGATTAATCTTCTGCTGAACTGCCCTGTAGATTTTCTATACAGCTGTGTTCCTATTGTGAAATAAATACGCTGCAATGTGTTTTAAAACAGTCAAGTTTGCAGTTGCAGCTCCAGATGTGAGGCCAAACGAAAACAGAAATGTGTGACCTGAGGATTTTTAAAATGCCCATACATAAAATAGTCCTCAAGTTTCTTTTGTGTCCCATTTTGTCAGTTTTCCTGGCTTTGTCATTCTTTTCTGAACTTAACTACAAAAGAGTACTGGCCTGACCTATTTAGAACATGAGAGGAGCAGCGGAGGACATTATAACAGACCATTGAAGATGCAGTTCAATTCATGAAGCCTGCACTCTGCACCTACTAAAGCAGCGCTGAGCCCAGTCGACTTTGAGAGGTTTGATGGATGAATATGTTTGTGCTGAGTGAGACAGTGGAAGCAGTGTCTAGGTTATTACAATAGTGAATGCCGCGAGAGGGACATACTACATAGCCACGGCCTGTCTGTTGTAACATGCTTATTAAGGCTTTTATGGGATATTCTTTCATGTCATGCTAAATTATACAAAGTTCGTTGTGTGTCTTTATGGAAAACTGAAGTTGCGTCAAAGCAAATGTACTTTCAGCAACAAGAAAGAAGCAACAATGAGCAAGGGTTCCTTGTGTGACCCATGGTGATTCAGCCTCTTTTAGACACCTAAAAAAAAAAAAAATAACCTTACAGAATGAACCTCAAACATTTTGTTATTCAGTGTGAGGACAAAAACAAATACTGCCCTACTTTGCACAAACAATGAAACTTCCCTCTTGCGACAGCCTCCAGAAGCACATAAAGTTTCAGCCAAAACCAGTTGGGCAACATTTCCATCCTGATATTTCAGGAATCCACAATGAACGATGATGTTGCAACAATGTTACCTTTCAGTAAGTCAATGAGGCAATCTGAAGTTTAGTACTTGTGCGTATAGTACATGATTGAACTAAACATGCTAAGGTTTTTGTCTCGGTCCTTTGTGTCTGGACTCCATAGCAATCGGCATTCCAAAGCAATCACTTAAGCTCACAGTTGCTTAAGAGCTGGATTAGTTTCAGGCCCACCTTTACTAATGACATCACATGCCCAAACATGTTGCCACTGTTTGTATGTTTCATCATGAGACATCTCCAGGCACATACAGAACATCCACGAAATAAAAAACTGTATTTCTTCAACCCATTATTTTCATATTCTAACTCTTGTCCTGGAGAGATTGAGCTCTTAAAGAGATAGTAACACCTCTGCAATAATTAGATTATATATAATTATAATTACATATAATTATTGCACTTTATCAATTATTACTATCACTTTAAGAGCACAGTGGCTCCAGGACGTCACAATTCAACAATTCCCACAAACGGGTACAAACAGCCAACATAACCGTGTGGCATCGCTTCCATATGAGTTTGTCAGCAAGCAAAGGCGATGCCACACATCAACATGTCCACATTAATCAAGGTCTACTTGATGGCATGGGAAATTAAGCCAAAGCATGTACTGTGGCACTGCTGACAACAGCAAGAGTAAACACAGGCCCTGCCTTTCTGGTCCTAGAAATATTATTGCATCATGGTGTTCCACTTCAAACTGACCTCGCTCATGTTAAACTATCTTTTAGTCTGAGCAGAATTGCCACTTGCTGACTACAATTCAATGACATAATTTTCTCTTGAAAAGATTATGCTCCGATACCTGAGAGCAAAGAGAATCATTGTTTATGTTTGCACTCACTTGACAATAACAAACTTTCACTTGCTATTTCATTTCCCTTTTTGGTAAGATGAGACCGTTGCCGAGGAGAACTTGGTAACATTTCTGCCACATCTGTTTTTTCCGCAAGAAATTAGAAATACATTCCGGGCTTATCAGATTAAGCATGACACTTCATCTGACAACATCATGTGACCGGCACCATGTAGTTTTTGCACTGCAGGACTGGCGCACATTTATAGACATGGACTGGCTGAGCTACAATCCGGAGAGGTTAAAGAGGCACACACTGAGCAGGTATGCAGATGGAAAGTGAAGCGCTGGAAATACCGATGCACATTGTCTGAACAGCCGGCTATGCCAATATGAAGCCGATTTTCCTGGATTTCATATGCTGCGGTTTTATAATTTTTCATTAAAAGACCTATTCTCAAACATTTTAAACAGATCCCTCATAACTGACTTCAACTGAATGCAGCCATGTGATATATTGGCCTCCTTGTTTATAAACCTGAGCGGAGAAAATGACTCAGCTGGTCACAATATTGTCCAACAGCCAGGTTTGTGTCATTACCCAATGCAAGCCAAGACATCTGTTGACACCCTTCAAGTCTTAGCTGTGAATGAAACTATTTTCTTCAGGCTGATTTCCTTACTTTCCTCACAAGTTTGTCCAATTTTTTTTCTTCTTCATATAACCCTGTGGGTTTATCTTCACATGATAGTCAGCTCTTTGTTCAACACTGATCTGTTAAATGACATTAATAAACCAAACATTTTGTAATTCCTGGGTAACAAATGGCCCAGATACGCCTGGGTTTTCAATTCAGCTATGAGCTCAAACACATGAAAGAAGTGGGGTTCAATCATTTACAACACTGTAAGATCAAGAGCATCGTGGAGGAGATATAAAATCATTTGATGTCATGACTGCAGCAAAAAGTTAAATTCAAGGAGGTAAATTATACAAAAGCAAAGCACCATACTTAGAAATAGCAGAAAAAAGGACAAGCATCAAGTGCTCCAACTCATTTTCATTGTGTAGACGTTCATCCTTTTACTAAAATAACCAGATAACCCCTGCACAGAGGGAATACTTGTATACTCTTTTCACCTGGTCTATAAAACAACCATTGTACATTTACACAGATACAGATTCTCTTAGAAGATAGATCGTTGGTTGGTGGGGAGCAGTTTCTTGCTAAAAAAAGAAGAAGAAAGAAGTAATTCCTCAGCAGCACCAGAACAGGAAGTCCAGTCTTCCTTTATAAACAAAAGCTTGCTCAGACTTGTCAGGCAAGGACCAGGATTGACTTTGTCCTTGTCATAGGGACGATGCTAAGGCTAGCACCTTGTAGCAATCAGCCAAAGAGCGTGCTGTACATCAGCACCTTTGGCGAGCCAAGGGAGTCCGTAAGAGGCAGGCATGTTTGGTGTGAAGGCATAGGGAGTCACTGCTATAATCTATCTATTAGTGATCTGTTGATGGATTGCCTCATTAAGAATGATTCAATTGATCTCCTTCACATGGTAATGAAAAGAGTCCCAGATGAATCAATCTGTGGTCAATCGAGTCACACTAATTCAATGTGTGTAAGATGTGAAAATGGATACACATGGAGCACAAAGAGACAATGTATATGAAGAGGCCTTTGTTGGAACAATTCAGCTTCCAGGTTCGCTTCCTATTACCCAGAAGAATGCCGACAATTCTCTCTACATCAGTTCTTCCAAACGCTACAAATGCATTTCTTTAATAGGTCATACATAGCCTTTAAATAAATGTGTAACACTCCTTTTCCTTAATAAAACACAACTTGCCCCACTGCACGGTACAACACTCAGCCTCTCTATAACTCCTGAGACACTAAGATAAATTGTGCGCCCTCCCTTTTTCTCAATGCAGATCAATATATCTTTCCGTCAAGCTGGTGAATTATCCTCCTGCATGACAACTGAGAGCGCTCCCCCGTGTTACTCCTCAACTCTGACTCACTGTTGATGAATGGCTTTCCTTACTGGAGATCACGTTCAACAGTAACTTCGGCTCCCATGGTAGCACGGCATTGTGCATCCTTTCATCCTCTAGTTTTAGGAAAATTAAATTAGAGATTAATATATTATAATATGTTATATTAAATTGACAAGAAACTTGTAAATAATAAAATTGTACCGTCAGACAGATCATTGTGGAGCTTGGTTGAGTCATAAATTGTGACCTATGAAAGTTGTCAAATGAAGAATCTATATATTGCTGTCTAATTCACACCTACGCTTGAGAGGGCCACACAGACACTTGTGTATGTAAACTGCTGGCTGATAATATGATGACATGGTTTCTAAAATTAAACTATAGCGCTGCTAGAGCAACAAACAAACAAACAATGTTTTAAGATAGAGACTTTAATGTCAAACTAATTCTATGAACAACCATTTCTTTAACGGATCATTTGTGGGGCATTAGTTACATCTGAAAATTACCTGGGAAGTGTTACGCCTGGGAACTCTGTGAAAAAGCAAGGAGGTATCCAAATGAATGGAATAAAAACTGCTGGACAACGTAACAGATTGTGTTGTATTTGGGATTATAAACTGCTGCACTGCTCCTATTGCTACATGAACTTGTTATAAAATATACTTATCTTAGTTAGTTATCCTACTAAATTTAAAATCATTCATTGTTACAACTTGACAATTAACATGTGGCCATTTTCCATGTTAAATTCGACAGAGTGAAAAAAAAAATTATAGATATTTTGGATGCGGTCTGACTTATATGGGAAACACAGGAACAAAGTCACATTGTTATAGAGAAGTCTCACAGATGACCTGTGTTTTCCTTCGAAAGTGGTGAACTAAGTGTCTGACAAACTTGTTTTCTTCTTCACATCCTCTCCACTGTCGACACAATGTTCTAATTTTCTATGATTTAATGCTTTCAGGCTTTCCACAGTTCTTCTGTCAGTCTGGGGTTTTTTTTTAATTAAAAGTTGGGTCTGGGCAAACACACAGGCATCTGAAAATATACAAGGCACAAGTAGTCCCTGCATGTACCGAGAAAAAGCAATAAAACACGACCCCTGCCTGCCGAAACACTAGAAACGGTGAGACTGGACTGTAACATTCCCTACGGACTGCAGACATGGTGTGAGCCTTCAGGCAACAATGCAGCGGTCGTTTCCTGTGTGGGCTTCCTGCTCAAAGGCTTGCCGCTTTCCAGCACACGGTGACCGCATTCAACCCTGTGAAACTGAACAGGTCAACCACACCACGCTGAGTCACCCATGATTACAGAGGGAAAAGGAGGAACACAAAAAGCACAGGTTCCAGGATCCCATACTGCAAGGAATCTGATTGAAAAATAGCATCCTCCTCTCCACTTTTACAATTGCTTCCTTAATGCCCCCCACACACAGACACTTGCCAATAAGTATCATGATAAGTAACAACTTTTCATCTTCAAAAGGAATATTATATCTCTACCTATCTATTAATAAATTACTGCAACTAAATGTAAAGATGCAAACCCCTGAGTCAAGTGTGTATGGCTTCATCGAAAGCAGATCCACACATGGTAAATTGAGCCATAAATACCTAATAAAAAGCACACTCACTCCAAGAACTCTTGCTCCACGCGCTCGCAAACAAAGTAGCGACAGAAGGTTTTGCGTCATGTCAAAACTGGTTCTTCAGCATGCCTCCTCACTGACTTCACCACCTGAAGGAAATGTTCCACAGCCCTCAACATACAGGATGAGCGTGCATGATGTCTACAGGGCTGATGATCTCACTGCTTCATCACCACTGTGCTCATGGGACTGATGTGTGCTGCGTGGGGGTCTTCTCCAGATGTGTGCACTTATATTAGGTGCATAGGACGAGAGTCAGCAAAGGAGGCTCTCCTCTGAACTTCTGAATGTTTTGTCCGAATAATACAAAATAAATTAAAAAAGGGTGTGCAAGAATTACGCAATGTGAAACCTCTCAGTCCACAACCAAAACACGCCGAGAGACTTGGCAGTTCAGTTTACACTGTGCTTGTTTATCCTGAAGTGACACAACACCTTCAAACATAGAGGGAAGCTGACATTTAAATACACAGTAAATACACATTTGAACAGACTAAGGAAAATACAAAGTGAACACGAGATGAGCAGTCACTTAAGCCTCGTTTGCGTTGCTCTAGATACATATTTTAAATATTTAATGATAAACCGGACACGTAGCTAACTAGCTGTCCACAACAATGAGACTACGGACGACTTTTTAAAAAAGAAAATGTAATATATGGTCCGACTGTAAATCGAAATGAACCATAAAAATGACTGAACACGTCTTCTGGTGTTTTATACATTTACGCACCACACTGTATTACTTAATACCTGTGCTAACTAAAGCTACCTGGCCAACTGGAAGCAGAGCTAATGCTAGGCCTACCTGGTTTCCGACTTACCTGAGTTCCAGGTGAAACTACATTTCCGCCCCGCGTACTGCAGCCAAAACACACACAAAAAAACAGCAAAAGTTTGAAGAACTGTCTCAAACTCAAATAAAGAGCTACTCACCTCGGAGCGAAAATAAATAACCAGAAGTGCGGTAATATCCTCCAGTGAGAGCAAGAGTTGAAGTATTTTCGTTGAGTTTCGGGGAGAGGAGGGAGGGAATGAGGAGCCGAAGGAGTCGCTGGTTCAAATGTAACGTTACTTCAAGGCAGTGACGGACGCTGGAAACTAAACCGCCACCAACGAAAGTATTGCGTCCACGCCGCTTGAAACTTCTAGCGTTTCTAGTATTTATTTTCTCTTATAAAAATCCCACTTAGGACACAGCAGCCGTCTCGGTCCACTTGCGATATATTCCTCAGAGGCGTGCGGCTCTGCTGCAGTTCGCTGATGCGCGGCGGTAGTGAGCAATGGTCGCTCGGTCGACTTCGGCACCTGAAATACTGGATTAGAGATGTTTTCAGCGCTGAGATGTCAAACCCCGCCTCTTCAACAGTGTATTTACTGCAGTCTGCCATGCTACTGTACACCACTGCCACAGCTACACACACACACACACGCGCACCAACACTTGCAGAGCGGCAACACTGCTGGCAGACACGATAATGTTTCTTTATGGTGCAGGGGTTTAGAGTTAGATCACAACATTGCGTAGTTTTACTTTACAACGGCAACACTGCAGCTTAAACATTTCTTTACAAGTAGCTTTCGAAAACTGGAAAAAAATCACTTTAAAAGCATTATATATATATATATATATATATATATATATATATATATATATATATATATATATATATATATATATATATAGTTAATGTTTTCTTCCTGTTTTTGTTGACTGCATCGATAGATGCAAAAACTACCGATAGAATATCTGCATGCAGTGCGTATGAAGTATGCATTGCAGCAGTGTTGTGGTCAGTGACTTCACACACTTTGAGGGGTGATAAACAATTGTATCTGTGCGGTTGAACCCCAACAGCATGATGACTATTATAACCCTGATGATTATGAACAAGTGAGAGCGGAGGAAAGTGATGTAAGGCTCTTGTTACCCAAACACCATCTGCCTGATCCTGTTATATAAAGAAAGCAATGAGAGAGATGTGCAATTAAAGCTTTTCTCCCCCTTTTTTTGAAGCAAGAGACTAGTGCTACAGCCCTATCGTGTTTCATGGCTCAAGGCCCCCAGCAAGCTGACCACATTTATTTTTTTTGGAAAGATTATATTAATTAAAATAAGTAGTTTGGATTGCCTCCAAAAGAGAGGGCATTTCATATGGATATATCAATATGAGATCATACATTATATATTTGATGTTTCATTAATTTATTTCCCAAAACATTTCTACCGTATGTAATGCAAATCTTAATGCAATGACCCTGGATTTTCCTGATTATACATGAGAACATATAGTCATTATAGCCACTATTTATCCAGTCCAATGCAATTTTAATAAACCCAACATGACTGATTACACATGCAAGCCTGCATGTTTTTTAGATAATCAGGTTGCTTTTGTTTGATTGCTATGGGGGAGGAATCTATATATTTGTTACCAGCACTCTTCCTTACACAGGTTATTTGTCCTTGAAACTGTTAAATTCAGAATTCCTTCTAGTATGTGTTAAGTTTAGTTTTATTTTTTTTGCAGATTCCACACTGGCTTAAAAAAAAAATATTTGAGCAATTAATTTGCAATGTTTACTGAGATTAGACTAAATATCAGTAACGTGTTGTGTCACCTCCTATGAAACCCCTAAAATCAGGTCATGTGTCCAACAAAGTTTGTGTTAAAGGAAGAAATGGCACAGTCACTCATTGAGGCTGAGGAAACTGTACGCAATGATCAAGTGTGCGGCGAAGGGTCACAATGTAGCAGAGTGGTTCAGCCTTTCCCCAGGAAGTACTTGAAAGGGCCCATTGAGGAGACAATGCCATTTCCCTCCCCACACATTTCCTTGAGGGACATATAATGCTTCCTCTTAAAATATAAAAAAGTTGAGAGTGTGATAATAATCAGGTTGAGGGATGTGAGCTTTAATGGTCTTAGTGTAAAAACTTACCTTGTAACCCTATACTATAATAAAATAAACCAGCCAACCTTCAGGCATTCTAGAGGGTTGAGGTTAAGCTATACAGTATATATATATTTTTCTTTTGTTATTGCTAATTTCTTTATGACTCGCTTAACAAAAAAAGTATTTTCGTAGTCGGTGTGGTGCTCTAAGCCGACAGAGAAAAGATTCACATTATGATGTTGGGCATTCCCACCCTGGCTGTAGGCCTCCTTGCTTTGAAGTGCTGCCACTGAATATCTTATACCCCCTATAAATTATGGATCAGACAGCTCGAACAGATCAGGTCTTTAACAAGTTCCACAAATGTAAACTTTTCTTCTCTGACCTCGGTGGATAGCTTCCAATCCAGCCGCTGAATCTGACAATTTGCGCCCTGTCAGCATATCTGCCTCACTCTGAGCCAAAAGTCTAAAAAATGACTATGTATTATTGGACTGACCCATCATTGCCCGGCTGTCATGCCCTTTGAATGACTTCTGCAGAATAGCGGCTCATTGACTTTTGGATATGATTTTGGACGTGATTCATTTTTGCCACTCAATATATCTAATTGTCAAGTGTATTTACAAAGTAAGCTTCAATCAATTTATTTATATAATTTACTGAATATGAGATCTTGAACTCAAATCAGCAAACCAATGATCCTACAGTTTAATGCTGTTGTGGAGGGCATTTTAATTTAAGATTAATTAGCAAGACTTTGCCAGCTCTGCAAGGAGACAGAGCACGCAGTATAAATGTCCCGCTGAGAGCTGGTGCCGTTACCCTGACTTCTCACCTTGAGAAAGACCCAATGAACAGCAAGAGGTCTGCTGAACACGGTGGATAAACACAGCTCAAATGACAAACCTGTGTCCTCTCTTTGCCTGTGTTGACCTTTTTATAATTTCAACAGCACTAACAACAAAAAGTACATGTCAACTTTGAGGGATCACGTTTACTTTTAATGTGATGGGTTTTATGTTGCTTTTTATCTCACTCTCATAGCCGCCAGGTCGTCAATGCATTTTTTAGTTGTCTGTTAAATAGATTCATTGATGATCTTGATTGGGTCACTGCAGTAGCTAAATTCCAATTCACCCCAAATGTACTGTGCCAGTTGAAGTGGGATATTTTTAGCACTGTTGTCTGGCTTTTCAATCCATACTTACTGTACTCAAAGGCAAAGCGGGGCAACAATTCTAAAACTGTTTTATTTTTAAGTCTGTGCATTCAGGGTGGTTCTTTTTAGACTCAGGAAAAAATATACCACACAATTTTAAAATATAGAAATCTGATTAATCACAAAGCAAGAAGCAACACTTTCTTATGGACATGTAGCATAAAAATAATAAACATTTAAATGAACACAACTACAGCTTTTTGTACCTCTGGTTTCATCTGCTAATGCAAAATGTAAGTATCTAATTAAAATGTAAACTTAATCTGCTCCTGTCTCAGTCTGGGTAATAATAAATGCCCTAGTTTGTGTGCATGTTTGTGTATGGGCACGCAAACCTGGGCTTTTGTGGCATCATGGGAAATGCAAATAATTCATTTGGATCAGCTTGTACTAATGAAAAGTAATATGAGGACACAAGACGGTCACGACCACGCACATAAGAAAAAACAAATATGGGATATTTGTCAAGATTGCATTTCTGTCAGTTCAAACAGTGAGTTGTAAGGTTTCTCAACTTAAATGAAAATGCCTTTTTGTCACTTTCTGCAAAACCTGCACCAAGTGGAATGACTGAACAAAGCAACGCTTAATGTTTTCCGTGAACACCATTTGTTGTGTTGCTATTGAATTACTACTAATGAGGAACCACACAGTAGTGAATGCCCCGTTGTTACATAAGAGATTAGACGTGCTCGAACGCCACAACGGGGGCCACGGGGAGGAGATGCCTCTGAAGCAACTTCTGCTATATTTAACTGGGGATTAAAATCCAATGTTGACAAGTTTTTTTGGAACGAAACCCCCCCCCCCTTACTTTTCCCAAGAACAATTCAGTCGCAGTTCTTGGTGAGGACTTTTTGTTCAACTACTTTTCAGTAGGCCTGCCCTGCAGAACACAGTTAATCCCTGATAAGACACAGCAAAGTTCCCGCTTGTACATTTTGTTTGTTTGCATGTTATTCAATGGAATGGTATTTGTGTGCTTTCATGATGATTTAGCGTTTACCACAAACATAGCAAGATGTCCCAGCATGGGTACATTCCATAATATATCACAGGAACAGGTGAGATATTGTCCATTCAAGAAGAAAGATTCTTCTGTGTTCCTTTAATCTACATTTTATTCATTTGTAGTAATTTCCATTTTCTTTCTAACCCTTGAGTGGGACTGTGCTCATTGTTTTACTGCAGAAAAGTGGATGACATAAGCATCATTTTTTGGCAATTGCCCATGTTACATTAATTCTGGAATGCAGCCAAAGGGGTGACTGTGATATATTTCACTGCTGTGTTTGCCGTATCCGTGGTAGCTGCAGCACACTGCAAAGCATGCTATTGGCTCAGTGCTGTCAGTTAGGGAAAGTAATACCCTTCATTGACTAAGATAAGGCACAATAATAATTCTCTCTTCTGGCAACATCCTGAAAAATGGGCTAATTCCTTTATCGGCACATTAAGGATATTTAAAGCTATTCTCTGCTCTTTCCCAGCTATATTAGATGAGGAAAGAGCATTTTACTTGTCACCTGAAGGTCTCGGTGCTACCGTTTGTTTACTTACTAGTTGTGTTAGCAGTTGTAAGTTAATAATTCTTCGCTGACCATCAACCAAAGAGAAGAGGTTAACAAATATTGACCAGTCAGGATTATAGATGAGGCCCCTGAGGTAATAGCCAGCAGCTGGATTACTGTGAGAGAACACGGCACTAATTGGTCTCAAGGGCTTTTGCAAGTAAACAGGAACACAGTCTTGAATGTTCATTTGTCCAAACAGGTTAATTACTAACCTAGCTGTGTGCATTCTTCCATAAAGTAGTTTCTACAGTGGTGAATTTCTGTGTAGTTAAACTTGATGAGAATGAGTGCACATTGCTCAACAATCATTTTCTGTATGTATTTATAGAAGAGATCAGAAATTCATTCTGGCAGTCAACTTGTGATCCCATCCAATTAAATATCCCCAACAAAGTCACACGCAAACCCACACAGACAACGTGCACGAGCGCAGCCATCCCCCCCCACCCCCCCGGCACACCCTTGCTGACACTTCATGGATTGAAAATTTTCTCAGAGCGAAACATAGTTCAACCCACTGCGTCATTTACTACTCATTTCACAAGTGGAATGTGTGCCCGACACCCTTCACATCCCCTCATCGACAACCCAACACCACCCTACTGACCCCCGGGATGCTTTATTTTCACTCATATTTTTAGATATCCTATTGGGCTTTGCACCACTGTGAGGACGACCACCTGCTGCACACATCCATCAGGCTGTGGGCATATCCATCGCGCCATCAAATGAGAAAGGCATGAGCTAAAAATTCAGACGCATTATTAGCTGTAGTTTTCAACCACTTATGGATTTTTATCTCAGGAGGTCCCCTCAACACAATATTGCAAAGTTAATCCCAGATTTCCAACATGTCCGGTGGATGATTGGAGCATAAACTCCATGTAAAATCCAACTTAACTTTAAAGTATGTCCGTTTGCTAAAACCTTTGAGAGAACCATATGTCTCCCTCTAGGAACTTCTCTGTGCTCTTGCAGTTTTTGTTTCGCAACATGTTTGTTTTCTCACCCCACCCGTGCACACTCAGAGAAAAGCTTCTGGAATATTGGTTGGTCATGTAGCTCAACCTTTTAGCAGCTGTCTGTGTCAGCAGCAGCATGCTGCACGCTCAGTGTTAGGTGCTGTGTGTGCAGATGGAGACCCGAGGGACCTTAGCTTTAAAACATGACAGTGAATGCAACAGCAGCAGAGTCCATTGTTAACTGCTGATAAAGATGCAGAAGGCCAGCTGCTCAGTTGTAGCCTGAGCCGGGTCACAGACTACAACACATTTAGACGAATGATGAAGTTTTGTTGAATTTGACGTCCCTCTCACTTCTTGCACACAAAAAACTCCCTCATGTTCCCATCTTATCAGGCTTCTTGTTACATAACAAGTGGTCTTATATTCCTATCAGGTGTCTCTAAAAGCAGTTTCTAAAAGGATTGCCCTGCATTTGAGCTCAGTGAGGCTCCACCGTGCTATCACCTCACTTTCCCTGATGCTCTTATCCCAAGCATGACAGGTTTAGTCTCCTGCTCAAGTATGCTACAAGATTGCAAATAATTCCTGCCTTTCAGTATGGGACAGTCAGTCCAACCACTCGGACGCCCTATAGTCCAGTGCCTGCTTTGCCATCTCATGCCAAAGTAAACACGCCTGGGAAACTGGTAGCAGTTAGAGACATTAATCGAATAGTCTGGCTGCCCAACCCTCAGCCTACGCTCACAGTCCCTGCCAATAATATTCTGTTGCTGCTTTTTGGTAATGGCTACAATCAAAGTTCAAAGAGAGTTCATGCCTGGCCTTGATAAACACGGCTCAATATTTGCTGTGGTGCTTGGCAGAGCTACTGGCTCGGTCGGATGCCGGTTGGTGTTGTACACGCCGTGCTCCTGAAGAGGCTGGCAAGAGGAATTCAATAGGACACAAAAAGGGAGTGGCACCGGGAGCTGCACATTCCAAAGGGTCTCCGACAGAGGCGAGGAATGCTGATGCTGGACTTAATCACATGGCTGAGGGAAATCTGAGAGGCATTTAGCCTACTAGTTCCTTTTCAAAGAAAGAGAAGATGTCAATAACTTTTACAAAATCAAATCCAACCTTTTCATCAGACAGAGCACTCATGAGAATGCAAAATTTTGCCAGCAATTTAACTAAATGAATTTGCCGGATAAAGTGGCATCTCCTATAATGTTATTATTAAAACCAATGTGGGTGAAAGACCTAGAGAGATTTGATAGGTTTAAAGGTTTTTAAAGATTGGGGGCATCGATTGCCCATCAACGGCTCTAAACATGGCGACGGCTGAGCCGGCGGCTCATAGCTAACGATGGTAACAGCACTCACAGTACAAACTACGACAAAAGTGCTGACAGAGGAACAGTGTTAACCAGAGGGGGAACAAGAGGGTGGGAGCTCCGCTTTCATGGCGACACCATTATCAGCTGTAACCACAGTATGAAAGCAGTGCAGAGCAGCGGCCAACTTTATTGATTACAACACACAGAGAGAGAGAGAGAGAGAGAGAGAGAGAGACTTTATTCTCTGCTCAGGTAGACATTACTCCACAATATTAATGCTCTGAATACCGAAGACTTCCCCTTGAATTAAGGTAAGATACACCTTTTACACACACACACACACACACACACACACACACACACACACACACACACACACACACACACACACACACATATATCACAGACCTGTATCACAGTGCTACAATAGTTTTCTTCTTCATAAGAAATTGTTTAAAACCTCCCCAAAATAAGCAGACAATGGTTTAGAGGACACCCAGCCCGAGTCAAAACAGGAACACAATGTTTGCTGTCTATCACCCGGTTTACAAATCAGACCCATCGCTTGCTTATCTGACGTCAAAGCTCAGTCATGTATCACCATGCCATGTTATCTAACATACAACACACTGGTACAGTGATAGATCGCTACACCTAAAGTGAGATCGAACCCATCCTATTACAGGTCATCCTAACTGACCTTCCGACTGTCCACCATTGAGCATCCCTCACATCACATTTTAATCTATCAGACTTGAGTGTGGTTCTCATGATTGAACATTTTACACCAAACCTACAGTTACCATTAGCAACCTAATACTCACAAAGGTCAAAGCACTTTTAATCTGTGGTCACAATGTAAATGAATGAATATGCTCTTCTCTGGCTTTATCTGTGGACTCAAATGGTCAGTGATTACACAAGACAAGAATGATAATGGAAATGGAAAACTAAAAGAGCTGGAAAAGGACTGTAATATATTTGACCTTCTCCACTGCCGAAGGTTTTCTTCAGCAATTTAAATATGACTGTCGGTTGTAAATATGCAAAATATATTTCCCACATTGTTGCATTAAAGGAAAGTACATACAATTAATATAACATAATTACTCAACAACTTGGAATTCAAGACAGGGCTGTATATTTCACTCTGCTCTTCTTCTAGATGAATAAACACACGGCTAGCTCGCTGTACATAGTCTCTGCAGCTCTTGTACAACCTGCCGGTGACTTTCAATCGGTCGCGTCTTTTCGCTGAAGCCTGTTATGTCTGTGATGAATTCCTAAACGCTGTATTAATAAACAGACAGATAGATAAGGAGTGGGCACAGCTCATCAGGCTGCCCTCCCATCAATCCCACACTCCTTCGCGTGGGCATCGCCAAAAGGTGAGAGACACATCCGTCAAGCCGCTCATCTCGGTGGAGCAGATTTGATTTGTCAGCCAGTGTAACCTTGAGGCGTGTTACAGTGGCTCACATGTATCTTTGGTCCCTCACACGATGCGATAACTGATGGGTTTGCATACGAATTTAACACACAGGCACAACATCATTCACTCAAGTGATCCTTCAGTGTAGCTCAGATCAACTCACTGTGAAATTATCACCTGGGGACATGTTGCAGAATATGTTACAGATTTGCATCCATGTCCAAATACAGAAGCATCCCGAAAGCGTGCATTCCGGTTATCAACAAGTTTAGTGGCAGAAAATGAAATTCAAGCATGAAAAATAAAAACAGAAAAAAAATTATGTCAGACTTGTTGCATTCGACACCATTTTATTGAGCAAAAACTTGTGTCTGCAAGATAAAATACTCTTATGCACATTAATTTACAATAAATTCCATTTATTCTCTGCTTACTGTACAGGATGATTCATTTATTTTTAAGTGCAATAGTTAACATCCCTGGAAAACAGTGGGATGCTGCATTCATGGGAAGCTTTTCTCTCACACCGACTCTGTCCTGACCGTGGCGTTACCCCGCCCACCTTCACCTCTGGTGCAGCAACTACGTAGACAGCATCTCTGTGTGACTTCATCACGGGTTCAAAGGTCCTCTGACTCAGGGATGAGCTCAGGCTCAAGGGAAACAGCAGAGAGGGGGATTGGATCGCCGGTCGACACCCACCCCAGAGCAGATCTGTTGAAGGAGGGTCGATCTTCCTCCGCGTCCCCCTGGAGCTCGGGGTAGTTAGGGAGCGGTTCCACCTGGACGGACTTGATGGGAGGAGGTCTAGGTGCTTTGCCGAAACCACCGAACGGGGTCGCCACCCTGGAGGTGACGGAGTGACAGTGTTTTAACAGTAGTCGTCATGTGCTAATGAGACGGACTGCGGTGACATTTGAAGTGATGCAACTAATTACAGCCAAGCAAAGACTTTGACCGGAGGACATGTTGTGAGGGATGCTGAGGGAGTGAGAAGCACACTTTTGTACAACGGGAGTTAGATGAAGGACAATACTTGTTTTGCTCACTCAGCATTTGTGTGCATGACCAAAAAAAGCAAAGCTAAGTCAGTTTTGAATTAAAAAAAAATCACAATTTTATGAATTAAGCGTTTCATTTATAAGCAACAACATGCACCCTTGCTCAATTTAAAACACTGCGTTTCTTTGCTACATCCTTACATGGTCTGGTATTACCAGTAACTTATGGTGGCTAATGTTAGCAAACTTTAGATATCTCTGTATATAGTTGATATTACTGAGTCAGTTATGAGTTATTAAGACTTTGAGTCTCCTCAACTTGTGCTACCACGATCAAACATTTACCATCATCACATAATCGCCACTTGGGGTCACAGTGGCTGCTGTTCACAGAATGTCACATAGGCTAAATAACAGTTCTACATGTGTATGCTTCTTTAAATGTGACATTTTGTTGATAGTTTTATTTTATTAATGACTTGCTGTCCTCATGTTAGATTGTACCTGTTGAAACTCTTGTATCCCGGTATGTCTGGTCTGGGCTCCGGCTCCGGCATGTGGGTGATGAGCATGTCAGCCAAGGCCGGGTCGCTGTTGATGGCCTGCTCCCAGGGTGAGTGGTAGGACTTTGGTACAGCTGTGCTGTTGAACTTCTCTGGAGGGATGTCTTTCAAAGGACCTCCGTACCCTGGGTGGGTTTACAACATAGAGAGTGATTGATAATACGGCTTTCCTAATGCCAAATAAAGAGCAAGCATTAGTATTTTCATTTCCATTTAATTGTTTTAAATTTACTCAATTCTGGAGTCGAGTTTTGGGCCTTTCCCCACACGTGGTTAGTAAAAGTGAAAGTTAATAGCCAAAATCAATAATATTTCTGAGCAACAAAGAAACAGGCTGTCCAAAAAGGGCTGATCCTTCCCTTTGATTTCCTATTGTATGAAATGATTAGAGACTGGTCAGCTGGTCATGGGTACATTTGAGTAGGAATGCATGCAGTCTGCTGATGTCTCATCATGTGATTTATTGGTAGTGAAGTTAACTTTGGCTAAAAGTTAAAACATGTACCTCTTGGTACCATTTGAATGTCCTTTTTTTAGCTTTAAATTAGAGTGTTGGGGGAAATATAAGCAACATTTTGACATTTTCAACTCTGACTGCATACAAACACACACACACACACACACACACACACACACACACACACACACACACACACACACACACACCTACACACTACTTTCCACTGGTTTTTCTCTCGCCGTTAATTCCTTGTTAAAGCAAAAGAAATCAAGGGGCAGCCTCCCTGTAATTCTGTGTGTGCATGTCTTCATGTATGCCTCCCTGCGTAGTCTATGTGTGTTGATGGGAGAGGCCTATCCAAAACACTATCCTTCAAACCCAGTGCTTCACTCAGGGGGGCTTGCAAGCTCAGGCATTACATAACACAGGGCGTCATGTCACGTCCAAACCTCTCACAATGAACAATCCCCCTTCCTGACTTTATGTCTTGCCCTGAGGAGGAAGCAAGAGAGACCAAACAGACCCGCGGGGAGGTTCACAGATTTGGGCGAAATCTATTACAAAACATTGTGTAAAAGATTTTCTGAGGCCATGGAATATTGTTCTTGTTTTTGGACATTTGGCTGAGTTATATGTGAATATTTTTGTGGGAGAGGACTGTCACACACCCAGCTCTATGTACTCTATGTGGAGATGAAAGTGGGATCCCGAAAAGCACAGAAAAAAAGTTTTTTGCTAGTTTTCTAAAACGTTAAAATGTGACAGCATTTTGAAAAATGGTCCTATAACGAAAGACACATATGATACAGTATGTATCTATGCTTCGTTTTGCTAAGTGGCACAAAATAATTCAAATGTACATAAGTGACCCTTTATCAACATCTATGGCACTATGCATTCTATTGAAATTGTCATACTAATTTAGTTTCTACTTTCTTCTATCTTCAGCATATTATCTGTCTTCACCGTTTAACACTACAGCCTGGTTAAGACATTTTGCTGGACAGGAGTATGGTACATGCACCCCTGGGTAAATGAGTGCTATTTTAAGAGTTCTTCCCATTTGATACCTAATGCACTCTGGCCTGATTTCTGCGAAGGCCTGAGTGACTTCATTGAGACACTGAAGGTTGGTGTCTGGTCCTGAGCTCCAGAAATAACACCCCACCCCTGAGCAGACGCACTCGTAACTAAATCAGTAGCGTTTTGTGTCCACTGGGCAGAATTAAGACACAAGGGAGGAAGTGAGCGCAAACCTGATGGTATCTGTGGCACAAGAGGCAAACAGGAAACACTTCCCGTGGGTAAAAATTCAACAATTTAAAAAAAAAAAGATGTTCAAAGCGGGGTAAAGAGTTGGAGAGTGAGAGAATTATGGGACTGTGGAGGAGTAGATATGAAACAGGAGTGGGATGAAGATAGAAAAACAGGAGACAGGCAGAGAGAGAGGGAATAAAAATGTGTAATCATATTCTGCTGGGGGCCAGCAGATTCCAGGCAAATAGAAAATGTTTTCATACACGATCAAAGCCTGTGTGAGTACAAACAATGAAAAACAGTTGAATCCTTATCAAAACATGGAACATTCAGTGCATTGTGGAGAGCAGATTCATACCCTCGATCCACCGGGAACATTACAATCTCATGAGCTGTACATCCAGTATGTTAAAATAAAGGAACAACTAAAGAAGAAGTTCAGTATGGAAATATGATACCAAACATGTTAATGAAGCTTAAACCTTGTACGATATGACAGCAACAGTTGTAGCTAAAATAAATGACAGGACTGGGCTTTGTCAGTGATGATGTAATGAACGGAAAGCAGAGACTATAAGTGAGGTAAGGTCACTGAGTGGAACAGAGATCATCTGGTTTGTCGACCCAACCTTAGCTACAGTATGTCACTGCTGCAATGATTTTGGGTGCTTTGGTTTTATTATCACCTACCCGGGGCGATGATGTCTGGATTTGGCACCATGCTTGCATCTGGTGTGTCAGATGGCACAGCAGGCGGCTGGTCGACATCCACGTTGTTCTCGCCGCTGTGGTTGTCCGTGGCACTCCCATTCTCAGCTTGAGAAAGTATTATGTTCTAAAAGAAAGATCCAAGAGGTGAGTTGAGCTTCAAAGAAAAGTTAAACATACATTTAAGATTAAGATTTAAGTTTAAGATTTCAATCCGTTGAGATTGAAATTTAATTAAATTTTGACCCAGAACAGTAGTGGACTTTTGAGCATCTCCTCAGCAGGTGTCGTTGCCCAGTTGTCTTGGAAATGTAGATGTTTAAATTTCCATTTTTAGCATGCGTTTACCGATTTTTTTTTTGTGATATGATTAAAAGCTCCAGAACAACTATTCGAGGTGCAGTGTGTAGGATTTTGTGGCATCTTACGGTGAGGCTGAAGGTTACGACCAACTGAAACTTCTCCAGTGTGCTCAGCATGAAGGAGAACTGGTGGTCGAAGTAAAAACGTGACTGGACCTCTAGAGCCCGTGTTTGGTTTGTCTGTTCTGGGCTGCTGGCTCAGTGAAGAGGACCCACTCCGTATGTAGATATAAACGGTTTATTCTAAGGTAACGTAAACGTAACGATTATTTTTTTCAGGTGATGATACACTAAAGAAAACAGCTAAAAACATTATTTTCCATTTCTGTCAATAAATACCTCTAAATGCTACACACTGTACCTTTAAGTGGACCTTATGATGCCATTGTTTTATCAACAATTTCCTATCTCATGGCACTCTGGATTATCTTTTGACAGATGGCAAAAATTATATAATCTTTCAGACATATATTAATGTTTACTGAATTCAAATTAAAAATGTGACTTGCATGCACAGAAAACCAGTGGCACAGTAGCTTTGCTAATTCTTAAAGAATACAAATTCCCCACTTTTCAGTGCTGCTATTTTTCATGTGAATTCAAAGCAGTTAACAAGCCTCGATTTGACATGTTTTCCTACACCAACAAGAGGCAGAGAAACTGCCTGTGTGTCCACTTTCCCTCACAAGAAACGTTGCTTTGTGGGCTGGGACAAAATGTGCTGCAGCCAAAGCATCCAGCTTTCATTCCTCTGAAAGATATTTATGATGATTTACTCCAGGACTTCCTGAGGAAATGTTGACAACTTGAAACAAAATCCCTCTGTTGCCCCGAGCAATAAACAAACCAGAGATATGCGAGTTCTTCTCACTTCAAAGATGAGGCGAAAAATTTCCCTGGAGCATAATAATTATTTTATCTAGAGACTTCATGAGGGCAATAAGTACACAAGTCACCACACAAGAAAATGAAAGAGGATATAACTAGTGCTGCTAATTAATTAGATGTAACAAAGAGAAACTTAGTTAGTTTATCTTGATTAAATTTTACTGAGAGCTTTGGTACATAAATTGCTTTATGTGTGACCAGGCCACGCTAACATAAGCGCTGCTGGGAAAACAAAAACGCTGACTTGGCAAACTGCCCATCCATACACAAAAGAGCATTAATAAAGTTACTTATGACCGACTGGAAGACTTTCGTAACTCCTATTCTGTGCCACTCCGAGTCTGCAGCACGAGTCAAATAAACACTTCAAGAGCTTAATCTTTCCCACATATACTTTGTCAGGATGTAAGGTATTGTGTGAGTGTTTTTCGAGTGATGGAGGGGAGAGATATGGGGAAAATGGATGAATGTGCTTGAAGAAAACACGCTCTGAAAGTGTCACAGTGTTACAATAACCTCTTCATAAACTGTGTTTAGTGTTATAATAATTCATATTAATCTACTCTGAATTTATGAGTTTAAAAAAACATTTAGGGAAATAGAATTATTTGCTTCCTTGCTGAGAATTGCCAGAGCCATGCTAGCTGTTTCCCCCTGCTTCCATTCTTTATGCTAAGCTAATTAACCTCTAGCACAACAGTTAACGTAGACACTTGTGTGTACTATTGATTTTGTCATCTAACTCTTGCAAGAAAGGGGTTCTGTGTATTTCCCATAAATGTGTAACTACTCCTGTAACAAACAATGTCGATAGAATTGACATAATACAATGACATAATAAAATGATTTTTCTTTTCCTGTGCATGTGGGTTTTTTGTATGTATCCTTTCACATATGATTATTGCATCACGGCTTCTACTTACATTGAGCTGTTTGTTGTTCTCATTATGGACGCTCTCAAAAGTGTATTTTTCTGAGCGTCTCTGGCGCATTTTGAAGAGACGGGAGCCCCGGTTTGAGGCAAGAGACAGCTCCTCCAGCATGATGTCCTTAGGCATGTTCATTTTCTTCCCAAGATCCATCTCTATGTCTGGACACAAGGAGACATTCAAAAGACTAAACGGCTTGTGTACACAATATATACGTGTACATTGATCTGATTTCAGACAAGATATTGTCCAATTTCCCATACTCCCACCTATCAAACCTCATTGAACATAAATTATATTCCCACAGAAAAAAAACCACAAAAAAACTGCTGCAACAAAAGCCCTCTACATGGACTGCTGACTTGGTACTTCTGCCAATATGATGAATGAGCAATTATCTTCCCTCGTAATCCACTCATGTCTAGTGCTTGTTTTGTGGTTAGCGCCACGTGCTCGCTACTGCATGCTGATCATGGAGATGTCACAGGCCTATATCCAAGTGTGAGGCGCATAATTTGCCAGAATATCTTTCAGCTGTCAGTAGCCTTCAGACCCAGCCACACAGTTGTCCTCGCCCTGAAATAGCACGTTCAAAGGACAACGACAAAGGGATTAGTTACTTTGGCCCATAAAAGTATTCATTTACTTATTTATAGTCAGGGTCATAGATGGGAGGGTTGGCAACTGCTACACTGGCAAATGGTGGGCTCATACCTTCTATAAAGTGAATGTGGCAGTGTCCGGTGCGTCTGGCAGGGTGATCCGCCGTTTACAGTACAGCTAATAGGACTGAGAATTAAATGTGCGGTAAGTTGTGGTGTTAAATCCACGAGAATGTAAGGGCGTGGAAGGAGCAGGATGTGAGGAGAAGGGGAGAAGGTGTGAAGGAAACAGAAGCAAAGAAAGGATGCAACAAGAGAAAGAGAGAGAAACTGAGAGGTCAGGGGGATTAGAAAACAAGGAAGTGAAGAGGAAATGATATGGCTACCTTCCTGGGCTTGAACCTCCCTGCAGATTGCTGCCGCCTGCATTTTCCTCTCCCTGGTCGTCATGGTGGAGAACTGTGACATGGCTGCCCCTGGGGTGTCGGAGGGTGAGGTAAAAAGTCACAGGAGACAAAGCACATCAGTGCAACCTGTTCAAACGTACAATGAGACACAAAAGCAAGACAACACGGCTGCATGTTGACCATCAATTGGCCAACATTGAGAAGCCACACCACGCACAAAGACCCACTGAAGCAGATAGAATGTATTGGGGCAGTGAAAAGGGCAAAGTTAGCACATCCCTTTAAATAACCTTGGGCTGTTAAACGCCAAGCACATGCTCTTCAGACATGGCAACCAGCTGTGTCAGGGGTCTGGGAATCAATATGTTGGAAAATACCCAAGTGGGCTGAAAGAACACAGATATAGAACATGTTGTTGTCACAGCAAACTGGATGAAATAGACCCACGGAAGTTTACACCACGGTGTCAGTGAACACAACACAAATGTTTCATTCCAATCCAAAGTTCTTTTCACAAAGTTTCTTGGTGGAACAAAGTAGCATTTCATGGACAAAGTCTATTCACCAAGCAAATCACTTATCATTGTTTTTGGTTCAGTAGATATGAGGCAAGTTTGCAAAGTTTACTTTTATTTTCATTAAAAAACAACTTCAGACTATAGTTGTATTCACTTTAAAAAAAAATACATGTAAGCAATAAGATTTATGCATACTAGCTGCTGTTACATCTGATTATTCCCCACATAAAAACGCCAAGCAATAAGACAAAAAGGTTTTTCACTATTCAAAAACACAATTATAAAGGAATATCTAAGAGAAGCAGTAACACGAGGCGAGCAGTTTGATTGACAGGAAAATGAAGAGGGAGCAACTGTAGGTGGTTGTGAGAATCATGCTTGAGTCAAAGTGGAAGTGTCACATTACAACTAAACAGCACATCTTTGGAGAGGCCTGAGTGATGGCTTACCTGTACTGAAGGACCCCTTTGGGCGGAGTCTTAAATTGTGCCTGTCTCCTTAGGGTAGGAAGTCAGAAAGGTAAGAGGAGAGAGGGTCAGACAGGGTAGTGCAACCCGTGTGGGTGCTCGTGCTCCACGGCACTGGGGCTGGCCCGACTGACTGAGCGACTGAATGAGTGGGTGGGTGGGTGGGTGGGTCGGTGTCACTTTGACTGTTGTCATTGGTATTTAGTTCACAAGCAGAGGGGTGACTAAATTTAGAGCAATGCCACTACTGCTCGCTTTGCCCTCCATCTAGCTATCTATCTTCCTGCCAGTAGCAGGAGGATCAATATCACTGATTTCAAACCAGGAGTGCCCCAGGAGGGATGTCTGCACTTGATTCAGAGTATGTGAAATAAAAAAAAATGATATTAGATACAAATTTGCATGCTGGCACACAATGTATGGATAAATGGTTGAAACTGATGATGAAGGATTCTAACATAAAATCCAATTCATTCAAATAGACACTTTTTGAAAAAATGATGGTTAGAGTTTATTCCCGTTTGGCCCACTGTTGTTCACCTCTTCTATAGTCAATATGACTGCATGAGAATGTGCTTCATCTGTGGCATAATAAAGGTCAATAAAATGTAAGCATTGGCGTAAACTGCCCGTATAAAGAGCAATAATCTGTGGCAATAATGCAACTTTGCACATACAAATGAATTAAAAAGCACCTAAGGGTTGAAAACACTCTTAGAAACCACTGACAAAGCTTTAACATCAAAAATAAAGTTGTTTCAGCTGCAGTTGTCTCCATCAGCGCTCCAGGATTGTAGTGCGCAGCTAAAAGCGTGGGAACATGACCCCTTCAGGGCCTACCGGCCAATCAGAAACTATTTGTTTTAAATGCCATCATGTGATATAGGAGCAAGGCCCAATAGGGTGCACTCACTTTATAATCCAGTCACTATGTTTTAATTGACCTTGCTCAATTTAATTTACCTTCAGTATAATTCTTAACTTGATAACAGAGACAAATAAAGGAAGGCAGATTGAGTTTGCGGCACACCACGGGGAAGGAAAGCATAAGGTTGGATGTTAAAAGCAGCAAGTTCACTAGCTTACTGCAATGCCGGGAATGAAGAAAACTAGTCCAGCAACCCCATACACAAAATGAAATATTTCAAAGCTATGAGCATTGTGCTTTACCCTTTTAATGACATTTGAATCCCACTCTCAATATTTTTTAAATCTAAATTGGTCGGGAAATAATTTCTGTTCGTCATCTCCCTCTGTGTCCTTATCTCTCATTCTCTAATGCTTCGGCTACAGTAGGTACCCACTGTTATTATGTAACTGGTGGTCACCATGGGAACAAGTCCCCACCAACCCCTCCCTACCCCCCTCCGCTGGATACGGAGCGAGTGACTATTCAAGACAACACATCATACAAAAAGCTTCATGGGACGGTACAGCAAGCAACAAATGGCCCGGAGCCAAGTATTTCATGCTTGGAATAGAGAGCAAAGAGCACAAACACACAGTGCAATTTGTGAAATAGTGGTATCGGGTTGTGTTTATTTTGTAACAGGCTTTATGTGAATCCATATCTGAAATAGTTTGAGGCAGAAATTGATTAACGGTATTGCATTATGACCATAATAGGTGTCTGAATGGAAGCAATACAGTGTAACCATCACAGATACACTATACAGTATGTCAGGATGCTCAGTGAGTCAGTTGAGGCCCGACACAATGGCGTGTGATAAATCTTATTCATGTTCATGCGATTGCTTGGTGAGAATCACATTAGGACATTATGTACTCTCTGTGGAAACACTAACCGAGCTTTAATCTTTGGAGTCTATAGCAAAAGCCCAAACCAAACGCAAGCCACAAACCCATTACATACCACAAGCAATTCTCCCAGTCCCAGTAAACCTACCATCAACAAGAATAATATTTTATTGTCGTCATTATTAGGACTAATCCACATTCCTCAATTCAAATTTCACACCCAGCTATGACTGGAATGGGCCAATTCATTTCAGGTGCCCAAAAGAAAAAAAGTCAGCTTCTCATCTCCCATAGTTAGTGGTGAAATGCGAATGCACTAATTAAAATCCACCTGGTAAATAAGTCTATTAATCTAACTTATTAGAGCTTACACAACATGCTGAGTTATAGCACTAACCTTTAAAGCCTCTTGTCTAATGCATCAATAATTGGATTTTGTGACACTGGAATTATTTGCTGACCTGGAAACACTGCAAATGTAGTCATTTGTTTGACTGAAAATCAATCAAAACCAGCAAAAAAAGTGCACAATCACTGCATGCTAAATACATACATCCACGGCAGAAAATTAAACCAAGAGAATGACAAATCCACAAGCCCAAAACAATTGGGGGTCACTGTTTCTCTCTCCCTTTTTGCATCCTCACAAATCTCTTTTCTCAAGACACAGTAATAAACCATGTCCTATATTCTGAAAGCTCAACAGTTACAGCTTTCTCCAGATATCCTGTTACTTTACAAATCACTGAATTCGCTCCACTTTTTTGCACTAAACATGTCTATTCACACTCGTTCTAAGCAACATACTCGTTGCCTTCACTTCCAGGCCCCCTTCAGTGTACTTACCAAACTACAAAGTTGTCAGTTGAATATTCGAGAAATTATTTTTCAGTCTCCATATGTTGTGAGAGTAATCATCCCTTTTCACATTTCATTATGGCATTCATTAGATTCAATCTAAAATCGTATATACTAGATATTTAACAGCAAAAAGCATAAAGAATTAAAAGAAACAATAGTATCCGAACCACAAGAATTCTAGCAATCTTTCCAGCTCACTCTCCTCACTTACCATAGTATTGCTTGTTATAATATATATGAGTTAAAAAAGGAAATGTACTTAAATGTTTTATGGAATCAATGAAACTTGGGAGTGTCTTCTTCTATTGAAAGGTCACACAGGTATTCTATCGCCTCCAACTCCAAGTGTTGCTGGTGTACACAGACTTGTAAGTTGGTTTTCCCAAGGGCCTCTTAAACTCTGAGGAGGACACTGGGGGCCCCATGTTTGCCCGTGTAACTGACCTCTGAGGCTGCCACTGTCTGGGCAGAGACCTGTAATCAGCATGATGGTCAGGGGCGGAGACAGTGCTTCTTGTTAGAGACCCAAATGATGGCAGCGGAGCTCGACTCTCACTGCCGCTTCGACTCTGGCTCCAAGTCTGGCCGCCTGTATTCTGCTGGGCTTCGTAAGACACCCTGGCCTTCCACTCTGCTGGCGGGTGAGGCAACATTTTGCGCTGGGCTGCCAAGCGGACATTTGTGGCTAGGCTTTGCTGGAGGTTCTGGAAAGCAAAGGCTTCATCCACCAGGCCCAGGGGATGGCGGGAGGCGGCCTCCCAGGGCATAAGTGGTTTGCGGCCTTTCTGTAGCCAGGATGCCTGTCTTGCTGGGGGGGTTGTGGAGGCCCGAGCAGGAGGCTTGGGAGAAGAAGAAGCCGAAGCTGTGTTCTGGCCCGTGGATGGTACTCTGGCTGGTGGGGAAAGGGAGCTCCTGCCAAGTAACTGTAAAGAAAGATCCAGACATGTTTATTTTAGTAAGAATTCATGCAGCTTGGAAAACAAAGGAAAATAGAGTAGCTCTTTGACAACACATGTCTTTTAGATGCTGTAATACTCTAATTTTGGATTTAATGTTTCATTTTATTCTGTTTTATTCTTAGTATAACTTTGTAAAACAATGTAAAGATCTGAAATAGCCAGCAAAATGAATGAACTGTTACAAACTCTAGTAAACGTATTATTTTTAACTTATTGTGGACTTAACTATCCATTCCACAGTAAGCCTCCTCAACCCAGTGCTTTAGCATTTGTCCAAACATAGTGGAATGCCCTCTTGTTTCTCAGAACAACTGGATTATGGGAGTACATGGGCTTTCCAGAATAAGCTGCATTCATCTAGTTTTTATTGGATCTACTCTGCTGTACAGCAACACTTGAACACTTGAAAGTATGAAAATTAGATTTGGAAATTTGGATTTGGACATGGTGCAACTTACTAAACTAATACTAAAATATCCCTTAGAATGCCTAGACAGCAAAGGGTTATGCGGAGTGACAAAGCACCTCTGTACCCTTTATGGTCTCTGACAATACATTCTTTTGGAAATGGCAGACATGCAGAAAAGGCAGTGCTGCCATCATCTGGCGGAAGATGTGTAAGATCTGCAGAGAGCAAGAGATTGCAAAAAAATTAAAGAACAGAGCAGACGAGAGTGCTGTCATGAAGAAAGAGAATTGTAGCTGAATGAGTAAAGGGGGAATAAATTATCTGCTGACTCAGGTATCTGGTAGGCCTAAAATGCCTCTGGCAGTGTTATCCTGGATTAGAGCTGACACAAGAAGGGACGAGCAGATTAGATGATGATCTACGGATATGTTTTTGTTCTACTGAAGAAAATTAATGAAATAACCATACAGTATGCCTTAAATTGTCTATTTCTATCATGATGCAAATTTGAACATATCTCAGAAAGGACCGGTTTTATTTGGGGTCCCAAGTCTATTAAATAGAACATTTGAGAGTAGAAAATGTGTATACAATCTGTAAACTGTTATTTCTTTAAATACAAATTAGATAATAAGTATTAGATACTAAAGTTTAGTAGTATCAACATACATTTAACATGTAACTAAACCATTATTGTGTGTTCTCTGAAGCTAGAGTAATTATTTTGTCTCTATTTTATTTCAATTGTATTGCATAAATAGATTCATGTCTCACACAAACATTTAGATGTCTCTGTCAGGGTGCACTGAAAACAAGTACAGCTGACATAAAGACCAGAAAAGCTGGGGGTAAAGTAGGAATCAAATTCCTCCAGATATAGCTGCAAAAATCTGCCAACCAAGGACAGATATCAAAACTTCCACTTAACAAATAACTGTCCTTTCTAAAAATGCATGACTCAACTCAGCAGTGGCCCACTCACTTGTCCTCCAGAATTGTCCAATGAGGTCGCCTGTATTCCTTGAAGTCACCAGTCTAATAATATCCTTCATGAATGCATCATCAGTTAGTCATTCTGCAGGAATGTACTTTTCAAGCATTCACGTTAACTGCTATAAAAGTAGGTGATTTGGATAACGAGGTGTTTCTGGCTTATGTTAACAAGCTCTTTCAAGTTGATATTGAAAACACATTTTTAACCACAACCTTTGCAAAAAGATAGTAGGTATAGGTATAGGAGTTAGTCTAACATAATGGTACTTGAGTATAAACCGACTGATTTATAGCTCTTTCTTTTTGAGAAAATAGGGAATAACTCAGTATTCATGATAAAAATGGAGAAGTTGTGAAATTCAGCAAGATGAAAAGAAAAAAGAATAGTAATTAACCCAAAGAGCATGCTAAAAGGACAAAAGAAAGGAAAGTCAAACAAGGATAAATACATTTTAATAATGGCAGTGCAGGAAATCATACAGAAAGGGCACTATGAAGAGAAACACACAAAGGAAAAGGAAAAAGAAAAGAACATAAAGAACAAAAGCAGCCCTGTACCAGCAATATATTTGTGAACATTACTGGGCTGGATATTCTTTTAATAATTCTTTTTTTTTAACATCATTTATCATCTATTTATATAATACAATAGCGGGAGAAGATGTATGGAAGAGTGAAGCCATATGAAGGGGAGTGTCCAATACTATATCTTTCTCTGTTATCAGGGAAAATACAATCAGGGCCTGAGTAGCTCTTACTGGCTTAAGTTGAAATTCAAGCCTACTATCCCTGGACCTCAGCACTCCCTCTTATAAGGCAGTTTAAATATAGTACCTAACATGACGCAACAGCTGGTAAAAGGCTTGAAATAAAACTAACCCACTTAAGTGGGTGCTATGGACAAGACACTGGGGAGAGCCACTGAAGAATAAATCCTTTACTCATTTGACTTTTGAAATTCAAGTCAGGGCTAGTTGCCACTTTTTGTAAGGAGTAGTGCAGTATTCTCCAGCCTTCACTTAAAACTCCAGAGTTGTTACATAATCTGTACTCTGACATCACTGACATTGAAAATGTTGCCTTCATGTTGGTATCATTAAACTGCAAAGACCGACCCTTCGCCATTAATTTTTATTGTTATGTTAATTATGTTATCCAACTTGATTGTATTTAAGTTGTTTTGTCTGTTTATTTGTTTGTTTGTTTATCAAATAATATTGGAAACAGTAAGCATTTTCTTCTTTTCAAAAATCTAATTCCTGTTGTCACTGTCTGATACCATTCACTTCTGATTTATTTTTTCTCTCATACCCTTCTTTCAATTCTTACTGAGCATATTGCCCTCCTACATTCTTATATCACCACGACTTTAGCTTTTCCCCCCCTACATAATAGTACATTCATTTGAATTAAGAATCCATATGCATAATTTCCGATAAACATGTTGAAATGTACATGCTTTATAAACATGTAAAGTTAATTTGGGCTCCTTCGTATCTCGTAAGATATGCTTACATCCCACTCTTATTGTTATGTTCTTATTTGTTTGTAATGCCATTTGTATTAGTTCTTAAAACTATGACCACCATCAAGCTCTGTCCTATGACAATGACAAGAGCAGGTGGATGTAAATATAGACCTTGCAAAAGCAAGTTTATATGCTCAAAATAGTCCACTTGCAAGTGGATTGCAGGAGCACCAACCCTTTGACTCTAGCATATCATGATTCTACCAGAATCACTCTTCATCAACTGCAGTAGGCTTCCAAACCTGAGCGGAGCTCTTTTTAGCTGTGAACTTGGGTTTAGGAGCAGCTCCAGTGCCACCTGCTACAGATTCAGGCCTTGCAGCTACAGGAAAACTAGGAGCAACATAGACACTGGGAGGCTGTGGCTGGTAAGGTACTGAGGGAGGTGTCAAGTAGGGAGGGCTATTGGCTGGTTGGTAAAGGGCCTGCGGTGCCTGTTGGTAGCTATGGTTTGGAGATTGAGGAGCTTGGGGATGATAAGCAGGTGGGGCAGGTTGCTGATATGTTTGTTGATTATATGCTTGCTGGTAAGGACTGCCAGGGGGGTGCTGATAAGTATTGGAGGGAGGATAAACATTAGCTGGGTTTTGCTGATAGTGAGCATCATGCGTCATGGGCTGCATTGGCATCCCATAGGCTTGCTGGGGGTATGGGGCATTTAATGGTCCAGCTGGCTGGGGGTATGGGGCATTTAATGGTCCAGCTGGCTGGGTGAGGGCCATTTGCTCATATCTAATTGGTTGGTTTTCAACAGGTGGATTAGGAGGTGAACAGTCTGGCTTAGGTTCAGGGGGCTTGGCAGCCTCTGCTGCTGGGCCAAAGATAAAGAGTGAGGAGTTTAGTTGATAGGGTTGATGCTTCATAACATCTATAACATTGAGTTTAGGTGTTGGCTTCTGTTTGTCTTTGCCTTTTTTATTGGCTTTGGCTAAAGGGCTACTTGGAGGGGGCTGCTTTGTTGCTGCTGGGGGGTAAGAAGGGGACAGAATAGGATTATATGCCCGTGAAGGAGGAGCACGTACGTTGGGTGTATATTTCCACTCATTCGGTAAGGAAGCAACTGGTGATGTCGACCGGCTAGTCTTGTTTGCTTGTACAGTCTCAGAGTCCACAACAAATTTCTCCATACGAGACAGCCTCTTGGCGAACATATCGGCTCCTTTCCCTCTGACGGTTGGCATCCCAAAAACTGAACCCTGGGATGATGGGTTTAAGACACTGGCCATTGGGTTGATAGGTGATGAAGCTCGTTGACCAATGGTTAAAGAGTGCATTCGCTGTGGCGGAGGCGGAGGGGTCCGATTGTGTGGGGCATTTTGTTGTGGATGCCAAGGTTTTGGAGACGGAGTGTTCCCCTTTGTTGAGGAAACATTCACAGGCGTTTGCTGTGGCTGTGGTGCCCAAGCATTAAAAGGTGCCTGAGGTTGTGTCGGAGGTGGAGGCCATGTATTTTTTGGTGGCTGTGGTGGAGGGGATTGTTGCCAGTTTGGTTGTGGTGTGGGCTGGGGTGGAACTGGTTGAGCCCAAGGTGGTTGATGTTGGGCCTGATTTTGCTCTGGGGCCCAAGAATTCATGGGGTGCTGACCATGTTCTGAAGGGGGCTGGGCCCATGATGAAGGGGACTGAGCCTGGGCAGGTACTGGCGTCCATGGATTCAAAATGGCTTGAGGCTGCGCTGGGGGTTGTGCTTGGGCTGCTTGGATCCAAGGTGGCTGAACTTGGGCTTGAGTTTGTGATGGAGGCCATGTATTAATTAAAGGCTGCTGTTGAGGCTGAGGTGAGACCCACGGTGGTTGGGGCTGACCTGGCGCTTGCGGTGGTTGGGGCTGACCTGGCTCTTGGGCCTGTGACCATGCTTGTTGTGGAGCCTGATGCTGTGGTGGCTGAACCCATGGCGGCTGTGGCTGGGATTCTGGCTGAACCTGTTGAGCCCAAGGAGGTTGTGCTTGGGATTTCTGCTGAGGTTGTTGCACCCATGGTGGTTGATGCTGAGAGTCTGTTTGTGATGGCTGTGCCCATGGGGTCTGGGGCTGCTGCTGCATTGGTTCTTGAGGTTGACCCCAGGTTGGTTGCATTTGCTGCAGATTTGGCTGCTCATGTGAGTGTGCCCAGGGTGGCTGAACCTGTGGATGAGACTGTGGTTGCTCTTGAGGCTGAGTCCAGCATGGCTGACCTTGGGTCTGGGCCTGTGCTTGCCCTTGAGGCTGAGTCCAGGATGGCTGAATTTGAGGCGTCCAAGTACTTGTGGGGGGTTGAGGCTGTGCTTGGGTCTGAGAAGGTTGTCGTGTCATCCAAGGTGGCTGTGGTGGGGACTGACTATGAGGTGGTTCCTGGGACTGCACTTGAGCTGGATGCCAAGAACTGGTAGATGGCTGATATTGTGCTTGGGTTGGTGCTGGAGCCCAGCTAGGAACAGGAGCAGGCTCAGGCTGCAGGGTAGAATTTATATGACTATTTTCCTCCTGAGCTGTCACTTGCAGAGGCTGTGGTTGAGATTCAGGCTCCAGGGGAGTCCATGTGTGCTGTTCCTCTGTGGTGGTGCTGGCAGGAGTCTCCTGGGGGGCTGGAGGGGTAGAGGGCTCAGGGGCAGGTGCTGGGGTTGGCTCTAGTTCTGGAGCAGGGGTAGTCTCTGTGGTGGGGGCTACAGCAGGTGTGGATACACTATTTTCAGCTTGTTGAGGCATGTCCTGATTGGTCACTTCTATCTGTGGCGACCAAGGAGGAGAGTTGGGGTTGATCACAGGCTTTGGAGCTACTGGTGGAGGTGCCTTTTGTTTAATTCGTTGAGACTGCAAGAAATTACAAGCCTCAGCCCCAAGGCTAAGGTAGTCTTCCTCAGGTCCTGACTCAAATCCCAACTTCTTATCCTTTCTGTTGAGGAGGTTTAGCAGTGCTGGGTTTGGCGATACTTTTGGCGCTTCCTTAAATGTGAACATAGGCTTGCCAGCATTTCTTCTCCTTGCGTCCGACAAAAGACCAGTCCGACTTGCAGGGGTAGAAATGCGCTCATCCCGGGAAGCTATCTGCTCTCCTTGGCCCACAAAATCTTGATTGGTCCCAATCATCGTGGGTGAATAAGAAGTAGCCGGCATGTTTTCTACTGAAAATGGCTTTGCAGTACGATTGCTGAAAGTACTCTGCATTTCACTGGTTTGATGTTGGACTGTGCCATTGATGTTTGTAGAATACTGCTGCATTTGCTGTTGCTCTTGATGATATTCTTGCTGCTGCTGCTGCTGCTGATACATTTGTTGTTGTTGATATTGCTGTTGTTCATACTGTTGCTGCTGATACTGTTGTTGATATTGTTGTTGTTGTTGTTGTTGGTAATTCTGTTGTTGCTCATAGTACTGCTGTTCCTGATATTGTTGGGACTGTTGTTGGTGTTGGCTTTGTTGGTGTATATTTACATCCATGTAAGCTTGGCCCTCTGTTGTGGATTGCATGTAGGAGTGCTCTTCTGTCTTCTTTTCAACCATCGACACTCCTTCCACGGGAATCCCCTGACGCCTAAGCTCGTCATGTTCAGCTGAAATCTCATCCATCCTTAGACGCCGTTGGGCAAACATTACGGCACCCTTGCCCTTGGTTTCAGGCAAACATTCCATCTCAGCTTGGTTGTTCAGGTTCCTTTCAATCTCAAGGAGACCCTTGTCCCAATTGATAGTTAGCACACCTTTGCTACTGCGGGCATTAGTGAGGAAATGCTTGTCTATTTCAGAACCGTTTGGAGCCACAAGGGTAAATTCAACAGCATGGGTTTCTTGTTTCTCGTCTTCGTTTTCCTCGTCGTCTTCGTCGCTGTACTCTGGTTCGTCTTCTCCTGTGCCGTAGCTCACAAGTGTGTATTTCTTGGCCCTCTGCCGATGTTTCTTGAACATCAACACCCCCTTGTTGTTGGGGTTGGGCGGAGCAGCCGTTAGAAGGAGAGCAATGCGTTTACATTTGGACTTGGCCTCTTTCAACTGCTTCTCAGACAGACTCTCGCTGCGCCGGAGCCCTGTGTAGAGAAGAGAGTTCAGTGTTTAGAATAAATGCTCCTACATTGGGGAATCCAAATAAGTGCGTCACCTGACATTATAGGTATACATAAAAAACAGTTACAATCAACACAAATCCTATTATCTGCTTGCTTTTTTATGTCTCCATTAGAAATTATTGTTTTTTTTACTTTCCAGCTTTTTGATAACAAGAACAACTTCAAGGCAGAACTTACACACTGTATCTGCATTAATCATGTAATTGAAGATGACTAAATTACTTTAAATTATCACTGTTGAAATATTTTTTTCGAAATAAGCCCATCCTGAATGTCAGTCAGTAAATTTCATCATGTAAACCCATTTTGGTTTATCACTCATCTGCAGAGTAAAAATAGACCTTGCACAAATAACAGGTTGACAGATGACAAATTAAGTTTCGAAACAAGTTAAGCAAGGCACCAGGAATTAACTTCAGCATATAACATTATGCTAATATCAACCTTCTGTAAAAAAAAAAAAAAATCTGCAATACGTTTTAAAAATACATTCAATGTTCACATGAAAAGCAGAAATAACTATAGACTAATAAACGATTTATACTGTATGCACTGTGGTTGAACTGATCCAAACACACAACAAATATGCTATGAGCTGAGCTATTAACTGATTCCATCACATTCTTAGTGTATTTTCACAATTTTCTCATTCAGTTGAATATAAAACATCAATCCATGAAGCAATAGTTAAATCCTCTGACGCGTGTCTAACATCCTCATTTGTCCAAAGACAATAACCATTAAATCAGTTCTTCTTCATAAAGAAGCCCGGAATAGGACCTGAGAAAGATTAAAGGAAAACCTCCATGCAATAAAATGACCAGGACCAGAGTATCATTACCAGTCCTTATCTGTAAGTTCACAAGCAGTCCACTAAACCCTTCTGTTCTTCTTAAATCTGTCACATTTGCCGACAGTTAGGCCAATACGATAACAGAAATCACACAACAAAGCCACTCTCAAACCATCCAACAATGCAAGGCTGAAATAAAATAATACATTTGCTTTCTTTTTCATATTCCTGCAAGACAAACCTGAAGGTGGAGGAGCCAGCGGGAGTGAGCAACGGACTCACTTTTTTAGCTCAGTTAAAGCACCCAGTTTGAAAGGATCAGGTAACGGGCTAGGGGAGCACATGCTGGTGTCTGTCAAAGGGCCACTTCTGCAGGCATCATCAGCGTGCTGGTGTTATATTTATGTCTTCTACACAGCTCAGAGGAGCGCCTCAGTATTATCACCAAGCCTCTTCAAATGGATACTTCAACAGTTTTATAGATTTTAGTAGCTTCTTACATGTGATCAATTAAACTTTTTTTCGTTTGATTCTTTAATTTTTTGTAAACTGTTGCTATTCTTTCTTGACTGTGCCTCGGTACTATCCCTTTGATTCTGTTGTAGTTCAGGTTTGACCCGGAAGTATGTGCTTCCATTTGAAGGAATGAGGACCCTCCTCCAACTGCAGTGGGAAACACACACTATTTTGAGGAGCACACACACTGGACATCAGGCTTTGGAATGCACACATGTTGTTGACAAATGCAATTTACTGTTGACCTATTAGCATGCAGATCCCCCTTAAGGAATAGGTCATTATTATGCACACTCAAAGAAAGAATGCACACCAGAGAGTATTATCCATGGAAATAGTACATAGGTACTTACTGGCGTGTCTTGCCCGATGCTTGTTGGGTTTGTCTTGATCCCCCTCAGAATCAGAGTCGTGCTCTTCAGCTGGTGTCGCCTCTTCTGAGGGAATTTCAAAAGAGACAGTGAAAGACCCAGGAACTCCCTCGCAGTGCCCTCCCCCTTCTTCTCCTTCACTTTGGGATCCAACACTTCCACTGACCCTGGGGCCACCCACACTCAGGAGGCCCCTCCCTGCTCCTGATGCTGCTGGCTGCTGCAAAATGACCTCCACCTGCCCCAGCATTGAAGGAGAGCTGAGCACCACTCCATGCTGGCCGAGTGGCTGTCTGACAGAACACGGTACATGGTGTGACACAGTGGTGGTGTGGATCATGTCAACAGTCTCTTTGTTTGAGAGCTCCCCGTCTATCCCATGAGCACTCCCAAGAGAGGTGCAGCCCACATCATCCAAGGTTTGCTCAGACAGGGACACCTGGAGCTCAACCACGTTCCCAGGGGAGAAGCACTGCCGTCCTTCTCCGTCATTTTCCTGAAAGTCATGGTCCCGGTCTCTCCCATTACCAGATGATGGAACATGTAGCTGGGTGTAAAGCAGCTGGGGTTCCTTGTGAAACTCTGTGTCGCTGCCCAACCCATAGTAGGCCTCATCCTGAGACTCAGAAATGTAGAGTTCCCTTGGGCTTTGGGACCTGTGCTTTGGGGTAAAGATGTGAAGGGTGGTGCTCTTTAAAGCCTCACCAGAGGAGTCTCTCCCACCACAGTATGTCTCTTCTGATTCAGATTCTTCTGGGGGGATGGTGCAGTATCTTTCAGAGGAAAGGGGAGAATGAGGAATGAGTAAGTGGAGCAACATTTCTTTGTTCAGTAACCATCGTTGATCAAAAGGTCACCTCTTATTATTATTATATAAGTTATTCAAACAAGGCATTGGCCTTTCGAACAACTGCATTTAAAGATAAGTGACTTTTCAGTTTAATACAAAGTCTCAATGATGATTTTTTTATCAATTTTTTTTCAATTTTTCCTTTTTATAAAAAGGTGTGATGTCCACACATTAACAATACCATTTGAATAAGAAATACATTAACACTGAGGATAGTTGAGGAAGTAAAGCTCGTCTCCCACTGGTGAAGTTGTCAAAGTAAACAAGTAGATTTAATCTTCATGCAGCAAGTTAAATGAAAGGGTCAGGTCACTGAGGAGGAAAGTAATCACGTTTCAGCATCGCTCGGTCTAATTTCCACTTTCAAGGGCAGCAAGGAATAGCATAACAGAATGTCATTACCTCTGACTGCAATTGTTAAATTTAAGTTGATTAGACCTCAGTGAGTACTCATTTTCTCTGACATATCATAATACATTTTGATAGCTACAAGTTGAGGTCATTCAGATTCTGTGGTCACGTAGTCGGAGAAGCGATCCTGCACTGTGCTTATAGTCCTGCTATATAAATGTCCCTCTGCAGTTTAAATGTGGGCACATTGAGGCATATGCAGCAATATTTGAGGACATGTCAGCCTGATAAACACACTGGCAATACCCACTGAGTAATGGCTGAGCAGCTGCATGTCATTCACACACACACACAGATCTGTAGCGCCTTGGCCAAGCCGGTTTGAAGGTCAGCACTACTGACCAGCATTAACTCGCTAATTCACACACAGACATGAACGCACATAATACACAGACAGTCGTTGGTTCACTAAGCAATGCAAAAGGGCACAGGTCATAAAACAACATGCCATCTAAATGGTAATACAGTGGTGCAATAATTAGTTTTGCACTGCTGTTGCGAATGCCAAGAACCTTCCAGTACTGCATGGCTTGCGATACACAGATACTAGATGTACAGAGTACCACTTCACTGTCATTAATCTCACATGTGGCCCTACCTTTTGACAAGAAGCTGCAGACAGTCGATCGACGTGTCGATGAGCGAAAAGGCTCGTAACAATGTGAGATCAGCGCATGGCTCTCCGTTGAGTGACACCACCTCATCACCTTCTCGCACTCCGGCAAGGAAGGCACGACCCCCTTCTTCTGCCTGTGGAAGACAAAATCTTAGTAAAGAGGCTAAAAAATACAGGTCAGTGTTCATCATCATGAGTAAACATCATCTTCACGAACAGCATCAGAGCGTCTACATCAGGTACAGTAACCTCAGCTCAACAAGTTAATGTCAAGCAACAATTTGCACGACTCACACTACAATGTACAACTTAAGTCACTGATATTGAAGACATAGGCAGGGCTAGAGACACCCACAAACACAAATGCACTTCCTTAGATAAAGATCTAGACCAGCTGGAAAGTGGGAATGCCTCAGGTGTGAGAATTGGCCTCTCACCCTCACAAACAGCCCGGGTTTGACAGTGCCAAGCTGTGTCATAGCAATAACAATACATCATCTTTGAAATGTTTGAAAAGTAGCTACTAAGGTCTTAAATCAGAAACTTCTCTCCAAGCCAGTGTCACAAATTCATTTTTTCCTGGAAAGCGATAGGACAACTGTTTTTTTAAGTGAACTGAGTCCACCTGCAAATAATAATAATAATGTTCATAAAACAGAAAGGTTTGGCCTTTTGCACAAATTAATTCAAAATATTTGGAAAATAAGTATGTGATCAACAAGTCACTGTCGAGGCAAGCAATAATTTGCATAATTCACACTGAAATGTACAATCACTGATATCGAAGACATAGGTAAGATGAACAATGATAATAAAGTGCCAGTTCTACCTTGTATGTTAACCATGCATCTGCATAAAATTGCTGCAGGCCAGTTTTGCACAGACACATTTAAAGGCACCTCTGTATACAGTTAAACTAATGACTGATGGATTCATTCCTTTGTAATTGGTTCCAGAGGCCTGTAAAATGGTTCATTAAAAAGAGGATTTAATAACAAAAAATACCCCATAAATGTACAGTGTTGTTGCTGTATGATACATCAGAGTCAATACAGGTTAACCTTTAACACTGAGCACAAGTAAACGGCCGTGCTATTCTACCCATTGATTATGCAAATGCCCCTTTGCTGCCACACATTTCAATATTTCATTACATTATCACTACAAATACAGTCTTCTAAGTTTCTTGTGTCAAAGTTGCTGTTACCCAGAAAACCTTCCTGGCAAGCAGCATCCACATAGATTGTGGAACTGCTATGCTCATTTCAAAACGTATCCATCTCCCTGCTTATTTCAACAACTCTACCCACAGAGAGTCTATGTGAATTTCTCATGCATTGCTTGTTTTGCATTTGTTATTGTCATAAAGTTAGACAAGGAAAAAAAACAACAACACGCCAAACAGTCGTTCTTCACTATTATCTCCTTTGACATGCGTCCAACTTTAGATACTTGCAGTAAAACAATCTTGTCACTAGATGGCAATGCATACACACACACACACACACACACACACACACACACACACACACACACACACACACACACACACACACACACACACACACACACATCCTTCACTGCTGGAGGAAGAGAATCTCTGTGTGAACATAACATAAACATGGGGAAAGACTGCGGTTCCTGCTTTTCTTTTCTTTTTACAGAACCGTAAGCAAATAAGTCTGAGGCAATGAAATGAGCCTACTTTCTATGCACACAAAGTATTTTATAAGTACATTTATAGAGCTGGTAACCTTCAGACTCCATGCCTGAGTTTTTAAGAGTTAACGGTGTGCAAGCAGGCCCTATAAGGCAGCCTGTGTGCCTGTGTGTTGGGACACCTCATTACAGGGAGGATGGTTTGTCTGCAGGGCCGTGCACAGCGGCCACTCGTGCGCCGAAAAAGGAGGGGAAACATTTGTCGTTGTCTCTCCTCGCGTCACAAAGATACACAGTCAGTCAGGCAATGTTCACAGGAGGCAAATACCTCCGAGTGTGTCGTTCTTGTTTGTCACATGCTGCTTGTAAATAGAAACACTGTCTATTGTCTTGCTGCAGGAATGGATAGCAAACAACTGCTGGAGGTGCCAGAAGAGGAGAACATAAATGATGTTGGCCAGATTTTTCAAATAAAGTGCTTCCCAAAAATGCCATTGCCCTGATCAGCAGAATTTACTGCTGACATCATGTTGGGCCACAATTAGACTACATTATATGCCCTTGTTATCCTGGGTTGCCCATTTTCAAATGATCTATTTAATAGGCTTCAACACAACAGAAAATCACAGGAAATACGGGACTGCATAATGTGTCCACAGAGCTCCCGGCGGTTCCCGGCCTTCACAGCTTTAAGCAATTATGTTTTTACATTTAAGGGAAATATTTTCCAGCTGCCTTACAGGTAGCAATAATTACATTTAGTGTCTTTAGTCTTTCGCGTATTCTTCTTTGGTCTTCGAGGAGAAACATGTCGAGGGCTAGAGAGTTCAGTTCATTTGCTTGAGTTTATTACATTTATATGTACAAAAAAGTTATTTTCATAAGTGATATGTAGAACAAAGAAATTGTGGCAGATGTAGTTACTAGCTGATTTTCACTTCCCCTGCCAACAATTTCCAACTTATTGCAAATAAATTGTATTGCATTATGCTGAATTATATTGTAGTACAGTGTTTATACAAGAGTTGCAGTTCCCTTTATTTATTCTTTACTTTCATTTGAGCTGAGGCGAATTTGCCCAGACGTTTCTTAATTTTGGTTTTGGGAAGTAAATGTATTTTGAAGCCTACATATATATGATGCAAACCACATTGATAACACTATCAATTATATACAAGTTATTATGATTTATTAATGAAACATAACAGGATCAAACTAAATTTGTACATGTCTATATTTTGCAACGGGTATTTCTGTCACTGTCCAGAGAAAAAAGTGTATACAAATTTGGCAATTTTTTTATTTTGTTGCACCTCCTTTATGGCTTCTGAAAATAAATAAACCACAAAACCCCTGTTGGGTTGACTGAAAAATGCTTTGTCACAAAGCTAAAATACAAGGCTGTTGGTGAGTCACATCGAAGTCCAGCTTGATCTCACTTTGGCTGGCACTAGAAAAGAGCATTCAGAGCAAGAAACACTGCAACTATATCCTCAAAATATTTAGCAGTTGGAGCACTGGTCTTAATTTGTTTTGATGATGTGAAATAGAAAAGTGGAAAAACTAGCACAGTCATCATCTGAGGTCAATGCTTTCTCCCGGGACCAGGGTGTAGATGTTTTGCTGAAAAACACAATGCCAAAAACTGCAGTAATGGAAGGAGCCGTGAAACACTTTGTTTATTCTGGGAAAACAGCACTGGCTGAATGAAGCAATGGCATTTTGCTGATTACTTAGCAGCTTAATAAGGTTCCTATGGTGAACTATTAGGACTGAAAAATCGTCAACAAGAGCCCATTTTGCTCCGTAAAGGGCAAGTTAACCCAGGCAGAGGAAGAGGACTTGTATTACTAGCTACATGTAGTATAATTAAATGCAATATGGATAACATTTGGATTAGTTCATATTAGTATAATCTCTGATAAGTTTCAGGCTTGCATTAAGATTTGCTTTGTCATTCAGTGCTCTGAAACTGATCTGATGCATGATGACATTCCACATACCAAGATGGCATACCTGAGTAATTAGGAGACCAAAATGTCTCCTGTTCTGGTTGGTAGGATTCAAGCAATTCATTTTTTTGGTATATCTGTACAAATAAGCCTATTCACGTTTGCTAATACATCCAAAACGAGACAAAAACTATTTCCAGTCAATCATAAATTGTTCCTGTTTTTCTCAGTTTTGATATTGTATTTGTTTGTCATCTATCACACAATCTTGTATTGTGTAGTTTCTGTAGCTTTAAAAATAAAGTGACCTCATCCACTTTGTACTCAGGCCAGGACTCCAAAGAAGAAGAAAAATACTGCCTCCCTTATATGGACAGAACCTTTACGGAGTGGATACCCCGTGCCCTTACACTGTGCTGCCTGTCAGTACACTGAACAATCACTTTCTCTCAAGAAACAAAACACAGTATCCACTGCATTCAACAGAAGCTTTAAAAAACACACATTTTATCGGACACAGGAGAGCCTCTGGCCTAAGAGTATTTGTCATGATCCTGGTATGTTTGCTTTTTTGACTTTTAACTAACAGACTAGGCTCTCTCTTGGTCCCTCTTCCCTCAAGAAGAGTTTGGAGGTTTCGAGTTATGCCTTCCAGATGAGGTGGACCGAAAAACCCAGATCCCTACACCAAGGCATAAGCATCCTATAGCTGCTTCACTTCATTAGGCCAACACTTAAATGCAGAGTATTCACAAGACTGGAGGCTACACTACTCTAAACACCTCATTTATGTCTCAAATTAGACAGTAAAGTTTCAAGAGAGAATCAACACTGAAACATTAGAAGTAGGGGGCATTCCTCCATATGGGGAAAAGGACGGAGACATTCACTGCTGGTTTTTTGTGTGGTCAAGACTTTGTGAAATATGTGCAGATACGAAAATGAACAAGCTTGGAAGGTTGCTGTGAATCTACTTGAATTAGTTTGTTTAAAAATGATGATTGGATGTTGAAGTTGTCTGCATGCTACATTTGTGATTGTCTTTATGTCCTTTTGTTTATCATACAACATGGGGAAACTATTTCAACAGAGACCTACAGTGCAGTATCAAACAATTTCCATTTATATTTTTTTCTGATATAAGTCACTCACTAAATGCAAGAAACAATTTAGCGATTGTATCCACTTGCTCAATTGAAGAGACTATTTATTGGCTACAAATGCAATCATAATATCTATATTCATACAAAAAAAGCTAAATAACAAGTCACAAATGAACGTCAGAACTGTGGCCTCGATTGTTTGAAACGTGTTAAGTGTCTGTCTTTGGAATGATCTATTGATGATTTCGGAGTGCACTCTTCTGGTGGCGCTTTGATGTCGCAGGAATGCAGCTTAACAAAAACATTTACATGTTCACCACATGGAGGACAAGTTGATAGGGATCTGTACAGCTTGAGCACTTGCAAACATGCACTGCTATACCATATATAGAGTCTCAGCAGCTCTTCAAAGTGAAAGGCACTTTTACCTCTCTCAGTGCACATCAATGTCACTGGAAAAGTACCTAAAGGTAATCTTGAAACATCTGTCTATATGTCTGCATTAATTAGACTCTATTTGACATCTTAATTAATCGGACATTTCTATTTGAACAAGGTGCAATAAAACTTCTGCATGTTACCTAATTTATTTGGAGTTTATTTATGCAAACGCACAAACGCAATACATTATAGATAGAATGAATATAGCATGGCAGATACTGTAGTCCAGAGGATATGCTGTTCTACAGTTTATGAAATGAATGAATGCACCCAGAAAGCTGGTAAAAATCAACAGTATGTCAAAAAGACTACTAGCAAAATCCTGGTGTGTGAATCAAGTCACCACAGCTGACTATGAACTGAATTGCATTTTATATTATTTATTGATATAAACAGTTGCACATTGCAAGACATAACACTTGTGACAGACGGGCAAAAGTATGAAGAATTGACACACACCTTCTGTGCAAATAATAACCTAATGCAACGAACAATTATCTGTCTATACGGAGATAAAATGTTGTGTCATGTCTGTCAATATGCCTGCATCAAAAGAAAAGTAGCTTCATCACAGGGCAGATGCAATTGTCTACTTATTTTACCTATAAGGTTTATTACCATACTATCAGGCTAAACAAATATTATGGAGCCAAAGCAGTTAGAGCATAAGCTACGATTTGCTTACCCTCCTCTCTATTTGAATGTTATTCTAAAGTGACATCAGGTTAGTTTTTGCTGACTTTTCTTGTTTGTTTGCATTGGTATTCCAGCAAAACAGCCACATTTCACTCTTCAGGTTGGTTACTCGTCCAAACAATGCCTTGGCTTTCTTGCTGAAGTCTTTGTGAGTGATAACAGATCACACTGCCCTCAGCTTCACACTCTCTCTTGGCCTTGACCATATAAGGGTCCCGAGGAATCTCGCACCAAAACACAGCCAACGCGCTCAAAAATGCAGCGACACGCACTGTTCCGAATAAATTCACTCCCATCAGGGTTGCATCAACTGCATTACTCAACAAAACTCGATAACAACAGATGCCATATAGGTATGGTACTTGTGATCCAAACTGGAGAATTTATGGGATTTATCCTATGAAATCTTCATTAGGCTATTTGTATTATTTTTGCAGTGAGAGCCCAGAATTATCAGATAGTAATACCAACAATTATGAATATGATAACTCAGTGTTAACAATAAATGTATCATCCAACAGATTGGCAGAGACATAAATAAAGATATAGATACCTGGGAGACTAAGAAAGGTCTGTAGGTGTCCCCGTCTCCCTCCCTCAGGGAGAACCCCCAGGGTGCACCACCGCGCAGCGTAACGCAGATGTAATCCCCGGTGCCCATGCTGCGAACAGCTCCTCAGCCAAACCTCCACAGCGCGTTCATCGAGCTGTCAGCCGGACCAGCAGTACTTTGCAAAAACCACCTCAACCACACCGCTGTATAATCCCCATCATCTGAGTCCAGCCCGCTCAAGAAACGTCACGGCGCAAGGACCCGCCTGCAGGCGTTGCATGCAACTGGTGGTTCGTCATAGAAAGCGTTTGAAGTTAACATACTCGAGCATTGGTATCCTAACAAACATGGAAGAACAGCTACATGATACTGTGAAAACATTACATTGCAACGTCTGCAGAAAACACCCATAAAAGGCATATTAATCCAAAGGATAAACCACATACAGTCTTTAATTACCTATTATACAAACATGATAATATTATTTTGTATTAATGCATAATTGTGAGATCGCATCTTATTTTCAGGCTATTGTAGAAGAAATGATTACACACCTTTTTCATCCTTGTTTGTTTATTTTCTCCATAATCTGCAATTTCTACAATAACATCACTTCAAAGTTCATCATCAAAGTCTGCAAAGAACATGCATAGATATAGAGTGTTGCCTGTCATTTAATTAAAAAAAATACACTATATGATTTGTCTGTAAATGTGGAGTGTACATTTTCACAGAAAACATGTCCTTCTGTTATCATCCATATGTTAAATCTAGTCACGCTAAAGTGTATTTTTTATCATATCAGAGTGAAAGCTGTTGCGCTCAGTGTTCAGATAATGATGAAGGATATTACAGCATATGAACCTCACAGGTCCACATCACATCCATAAACTGTGCTGACGTGTATGGGTTCCCTCTTTTTCACGCATGCGTACAGCGCCAGACACGACAGCTCACGGCCCTCTCAAAGTTAGCTACAAACACATCGACCACAGCCAGAAGTTCAACTGTTTACTCTTCAACATAAAGGTACTATGTAACGTTTTAAAACATATATGGGTAAACAGAACATACAATGTGTGGCAATACGCTGTATAAATATTGTATTTAGAAACAAGTAGTGCGTTTGTATCATTCATATCGTATAAGAACTATTATTTGTCGTTAATTATTTTATTTTGAAATGTATAACCGGAAACTGAGTCTTTTCCTCCATGGGGGTTTTTCAGTCGCGTTAACAACGTAGCGACCGGCGCTTTAGTGGAGTTTGACGTGGCACTCTGCTTTTACTGAGGGCAATAGGCGGTGAAGAGGACTCTGTCCAATATCCAGGTAAATACTATTACGACAATGTATACACATGAAGCCGATACAAATGTGTAATTCTGTCTCGTGTGGTTTTCAATTTGAAGGCATTTATGGTTGAAATAAATGATGTGCAAAGGAAAAGTTTGTGGTAATTTCCGCGTAGCTAGCAATATGCTTTCTATCAACATGTAACGTTAATCAACATTTGGCTGAGGTGCTGCTGTTCTGTCACGTTACTGTGCTCTTTCCATACGGTGTTAAGCTATAAGTCAAACGGTACTAACGTTAACACGGAGGATAACATGCGTGTCCGTTCATCCGGGTGTGAAATGAAAGAAGGCAGGGATGCTCACATCTTTAGCTATCATAACGGTCTTTGACGTGGCAATTCTCAGAGGTGGCAGACACGGTTAGGTATGGACTGAACAACTTACCACGGTTCTTTGTTGCTCTTTGTGCATGAATGTAAGTTGACCTGGTTTATTATGTAGTAGTAAAGGGCTTTCGTGGAGTTGTCAGTACGCAGCTGATATTTTTGTTGACTCCAGCTGTGCCGAAGTTCAACTTGTTTTAAAAGGTTTGTCACCCTGAAGAAGTCCACGGGAGCAGGCCCATTGCTTTAAGAACTTAAAAAGTGTTTTTAAATGGCCTTAATTACAGGCCTGCACGGGTAGTCGTATTTCCGGAATTGTGCAAATGTGAGAGAACATAAAAACAGACTCATGTCGTCACTTGAAGATAATATTCGCAAGGATATGCCTGCCTTATCTCTCAGGAACCAATGTCAAAGGTCCATGTTACATGAGTGTCGGTGATTGAATGAGGTCAGATATCAGTTGTTGGTGTGTGTGTGTGTGTGTGTGTGTGTGTGTGGCCTTGTAAATATGCTACATTTATAAATGTGTTTGAACACATTACAGACTAAATGAAAATGCTCAACTTTCAAATGTCACTCTTTCAATTTAACAGGTTGTCAAAACTCATTCATCCTGGCATGAAAAGGCAGTGAAATCCCATCAAAATGAGTCAACAGGGTTATGTTGCTGCACCCCCATACTCCCAGGCCCAGCCAGGGATGGGGGGCTACCAAGGTGGATTTGGAGCTGGTCCTGCACAGCCCCTCTATGGGCACTATGGGGGACCGCCTCAGGCATTCGCCGCTCCACCAACAGGTAAAAGACTCTGAAAATAACGTGGTTGCTAGGCTTTCATTCAACAAGCTTAATCTTGTGATCGAGCATGATCAGCTCAATCATTTTTTAATTGTACCAACGAGTGATTGGAGTCCAAACAAGTTCCTAAAATCTCAGTAGAACTACTGACATCGTTAGAATAGAATGTCAAGACGGCATCAAAGAGTCACGCTTTCTTGGTAACAACGTTGCCACTGCGAGGTCCACTGCGATCACAGTAGACACGATGGACATCACTGGAATTAAATGATCACTCGCATTGATGACCAAAATCTGACCCTCTAAGAACCCTGTTCTCACTTACATATTTACTGTTAAAAAAGTCGAGAAACAAAAGAAGTCGTGTTCAGATTATTTGGCGAGCTGTATTTCACCGGAATATACTTGATTTAGTGGAGACTATGCAAACATTCAGCTCACACAGTGTCTATTACTCACCACAGGTATGATGAAATCACCAGTTTCCTCTGCTGCCGGTATGCCTCCACCTCCAGTGTCCAATCAGTACAACCCAAATGTCCAGCAGAATGGCGCACATCCACAAAGGTAAACATTTTCACTAATCAGCAGCTGTTTGGACAGCTAGTTTTCTCTCTGAAATCAACACAAGGAGAGTATGAATGTGCAAGTATTGCAGTTGAAATAGACGAAGAAAGACGTCTGCAGTTGATGAACTATAAGAGGCCACCATTTTTGTTCTTATCTTTTCATTGTTAAACTGTATGATTGAAGTAAAATGTTTTTATTTTAATCAGCAAGGATTAGAAACAACAGATCTAATTGGACGATGTTGTCAAAATGATATACTGCATGTTAAAAACCGGTTCAAGTATTAAGCACATAATAAGACCACACTGTACCTGCTGTATATTAAGGGTTCCTATATTCCTCAGATACCCTGCTCCACCAGCTGCTTCTGCTTATGGACAACCTCTACAGTCCCCATACAACAGCATGGCTTCTATGGCCCCGCCTCCAGCACAGCAGCTCACCAATCAGATGAGTTCCATGAACTTGGGCAACTATGGTAAGTTTGCTATTTACCGATTTATACCTGTTACAGATCACACAGCATTGTGTGGCATACAGAGAAAAACTAAAATAGAGCCCTTTTTTAATCTATTCATTGATTATAGTATTTCAGTAGACAGAATGAGACAATGGATTAGAAAAATTACAGCAAGAATGTACTCACCAGATTTCTTCATTTCACTTCATGATTGTGTAGCCCCAGGTCCCATGCAGAGCCCACCACCTCCAACAAGCTCTGTAGCCCAGCAGCCTTTCCAAACTTCCCCTCCTCCAGCAATGGGCCAGCCACAGATGCCTCCAGGCCCGCAGTCACCCCACATGTCCCCCCAGATGTCCCCCCAGATGTCTCCACTACAGTCAACCCAAGCAAGCATGCCAATGGCAGGTCCACCGATGGCAGGTCCACCGATGGCAGGTCCACAGATGGGAGGTCCACCAATGGCAGGTCCACCGATGGGAGGTCCACCGATGGGAGGTCCACAGATGGCAGGTCCACCGATGGCAGGCATGGGTAGACCCTTCCCCGGGCCACCTCCTTCAGGCCCCGGAGGTTTCCAGCAGCCTGGTCCCGGAGCTGCTGGTCCACCAGGATACCCACAGCAAGCAGGTAACCGTGACACTGTGAAGCAAAAAAAAAAAAAGAGGTCACACCAGTAAAAAGAGAAGAATTCTTCAAGGGATATTACATTTTATTTTTACATAAGATTGTGTTAGTTACTTACTGGCCAGTCAGAATAGAACTTTTTCTACAACCTACATTTAGTCAAACAAAACAGAGCTCTGCTGCACACAATTCTGCAATGTACCCAATAAATATAATTCAATAGCCAATATATCCTATTTTAACGTATAGGTCAGTTTGGGGGACTCATGACTGGGCCCCAGCCAGGCATGCCAGGGGCCTTCCCTGGTGCACCGGGTGGACTGGCTGGACCACCTCAAAAGAAACTGGACCCTGACTCTATCCCCAGCATAGTGAGTAGACGACTAATCCTCCTGAGAACGCATACCATCACATAACCAACATACCACATTTCTGTCTTGGCTTTCTGTCAGCTTATTAATTCCTCAAAAGGTGTTTGGCAAAGGCTTGTACTGTAATGCATAACTTGTCTGCTTTAGACTCAAGTCATCGAGGATGACCAAGTGAAACGAGGGGGACAGGTCTACAGCACAAACATCAGAGGACAGGTTCCACCTCTGGTCACCACCGACTTCACAGTACAGGACCAAGGTAACTCCGAATGACATATAAACCTCTCTCCAATCACAAACTGTTTGTAGTAGATGCTGATTTGTGGCAAATGTCGGCGAGCATCCAATTATACCCATTAAAACTGTTTTTTTAAATACATTTTCCTACAATTTCTACACATGTATACAGCATGTATACTTGTTGTTGTGCACATCAAGTTCAGTAACTTGTCTGTCATTTTTGGTATGTACTTTATAATTCATAGGCTTTTGCTGAAAATGTAGACATTTCTTTGAGACACTGACTCATTCTGGTAATGGTAAATTAAACACGGAGACTTACAGTCCACACTTCTAACAATGCTAACAGAAAGGTGCTCTGTCATAATATTGACATCATTGAGCCTTCCGTTTGCTAATCCCAGGCAATGCCAGTCCCAGGTTCATGCGCTGCACCACCTACTCCCTACCCTGCACCGCTGATCTGGCCAAACAGTGCCAAGTGCCCTTGGCCTCCATCATAAAACCCTTTGCCAATTTGCCAAAGAATGAGGTAAGTAATGGTTCATCTATAACTTAAAGCCAGTTGTTCCATCTAAAAATAACAATCCAAGTAACATGAACAATACATAACCACCTGCTAAGATAAACAAACAAAAAAAGAGAGAGACTGAATGCATTTGTCGTGGTTTTGCTGTGAGTCCAACTCTTGCAGGGAATGACACATGCTAAAAGACACCAGTGTCTCACACAGATTGAGAATTTATTTTTGGTCGTCGGCCTTGTGTTGGCAAGCATCCATCACTGGAGTAGGCTGTGACACAGCACTGTGTCCACAGTATTGTTGATAGTTGTCCCACTCTGTATGTTGACACATTGAAGCATCATACATATGTTCAATCAGTCTGTACTTTCCATACAGACTTTTCAAAAGGAATAAAACTCCTACAATACAAAATAATCTTCTTTGGTGGGCCTACATTCTATAAATGGGAAACATTGCATGCAACACAATTCATCCCACACCAAAGCAATTATATTCTATCCGTGTTTTCTAAATGCTGTATACTGTCACTTCAAGAATGACTAATGAAACTTACAGGAACACGTTTTTCTGAAGTAGGAACACATGATTATTGCATTTCTGGTGAAGGATTTTGTCATATTCTCCCATTTGAGTCTCACATAGATTTATGTTAAATCTAGCTGTTACAGCAATTCTTAGAAAGTTAAGGCCCTAATTGAGATACATGGTTTTGTTTATGAATTCCTTCTGTGGTATTTACTTCTAGGATAGAGAATTCGGGACAGCTACTATTTATTTTTAAAAGATTATTTAAAGATATAAGTCAATTTGGGACAGAGTATGCAACCACTGAATGGTCTTCTCCTTTGATTGGATGTCTCTGTGTACTACACAAGTTGAGTTGTCCTGTGAATGACCTCTTTTTGGATGATATGTGGTCCAACAATCCTGCCTCAGATATTTTCCCCCTGCACTGGCCTTCTCCCAGCCATCCGTTGGCCTTTTTAGGCAATGTTAGCTTTCTCTCATCTGGCTTTAGCCTAATTAGCTAATGTCAGATCTGCAGGGACTAGATGTAAAACAATCTGAGTATTTTGCACTCAGATTGTTTTACATCTAGTACAACATGGAGCATATTCACACTTCAATCACATTCAAAAAGTAAACCTCAATCAATGCTCTGAGTTTGTACATTACTCAAAAGGGCATGCTGTTGTACTTGGAAGCTGTATGCATTGTTTAGTCATCCACACTAAACAGCTCTAAGATAATGTAAACACTTCTGCTCTCCACCTTGAAGTATACAGTCTAATAATACACCTACTTGCTCCCTTGTTTGCATGTGTTTTATGGTAGTTGAGTTCATTTGAAGCAAACCTTTTCAATTTAGCCTGCCGGGAGTCTTAAATAAATAGTGATGAGACGGTTTCCATCTGATACACGGTAACAGTGCTGTGGTGTGTATATTAAACAGCTTCATGATAAGCCTTTACATTCCATGTCAGACAAACGTTCCGTCTGTGAAAGTGCAATGTGTATTGTTTGGCTGCCATGGAATCACAGATACTTCAGACAGAGCAGAATTCACATTGGTGTACTGTACACCATGTGTATGAGTCTAAATACAGTGAATTCTGCATTACTGAAACATGGGAAATACCTCAGAGAATCATGCCACAAAAATAGGAATAAACCATAATCCTTATCCTACAGCTGTGTCATCGTCGTCCTTTTAAGGCAAAGATTTTGAATGCAAGGGTTAACTGTTGACGATAATGTATTTTTGTGTGTGTGTGTGTGTGTGTGTGTGTGTGTGTGTGTCTGTATAGACTCCTCTATATGTTGTGAACCATGGTGAGACGGGTCCAATCCGCTGCAATCGATGCAAGGCCTACATGTGTCCCTACATGCAGTTTATTGATGGGGGGCGTCGCTACCAGTGTGGTTTCTGCAACTGTGTCAATGAAGGTAGAGTACAATGCAGAAAATGTGAATGTTAAACTATGACTATACTGTCCATAGGTCTATATTCAATCATATTTCTTTGTGTTACCGTAGTGCCAGTCTTCTATTTCCAACATCTGGACCACATGGGCCGGAGGGTGGACTTCTATGAGAGGCCTGAGCTGTCCCTGGGATCCTACGAGTTCGTAGCCACGCTGGACTACTGCAAGGTACAGGAAAACTACTAAAGATCTATCAACTACTGTGCAATGCACACCATGCAGAGTGGATTAGGTTCATCAATAGAGACAAGCCCTTGGATTCATGGACTGTATGCTGGTGTAAAGCAGACTTAATGCGTAGAGGATTTGACACTAAACTAAAAGCTATGTCACTTGAAAGGTTCTCACATAAGTCTGTTTCCTGTGGTACAACGCCTGCATCCACAGAATTGCATTATTGACGTTTCTGAGGGACCTTTTGGCACTCTACATTATTCATCATGAGCTGCTTATCAAAACTTATGACATGACAAGTTGTTTCGCAAACATTTGAAATACAGCAATGCCAATCAAGTTCACATCCCCATGGAGGCTGCGGCTGTTGAGAACAACAGAGCAAGCTGGCAAAGCTGAGTCACTTCATTGGCCTACTTTTGCTCTGTTTATTAAGACTTATAAACAGCCTCTGCAGGGCAGCTCTTAAACAAAAGCCTGCAAGGTGATTGTCTTGTCACAGGTCGTTACTGTGGAAACATAACAATGTCTTACCGACAATCCCCCTCACACACACACACACACACACACACACACACACACACACACACACACACACACACACACACACACACACACACACACTCTGTCTTGGTCTCCTCACCGTTACTTCAAGTTATAAGCAAGCACCAACGGAAACTAAATCTCTAATATTTGAGAACTAATAACAGAAACGGGAGGTGGAAGGCTGATGGGCAGACCCCAGGTTTAGGGCCTCTGTTGATATATTATGATTAAATCAGAAGATATCGGACTGAAAGGAGGAATATCTTTTAGTTTATTCAGGAGCTTAAGGACATTTTTCTTTATTTACTTTTCGAATCAGGTAATTTTATGCTGCATGCCTATCATGCCATGTTAGCTTGAGAAGATTTCAAAATTGCAGCCAATTCATTTCACCTGCTGCCTTCCTCTCACACAGAACAACAAGCCTCCGAATCCTCCTGCCTACATCTTTATGATTGACGTGTCCTATAACAACATTAAGAGTGGACTGGTCAAACTGATATGTGATGAGCTGAAGACTCTACTGGAGAATCTGCCCAGGTACATGCAATACATCAGGAAAACACTCACAAACATGGTCACACAGTACAGGTAGGAATGTAATATGTATCATCTGCTACATTCGGTGCTTTACATCTTCTATACTGACTTGTCGAGCACAGTGCAAGAGACTACCGTCTACGAATACAGTTCACATCCAACATATGCCTTGCCAAAAAAGAACTTCCCTCAAGTCTTAAACAACAAGCAAACTTCGTTCTCATCAGCTGAATATTCCTGCGTGAAGTTTTGCAGATGGTGGGTTTCGGTTAGGCAGGGCGCAATGGCTGCCAAAAATGGAAAATATTATAGTGCAGGCTCTCATCTGAAAGGCATCCAAAACAAAAAGCTTTGTCTTGCAGAAAACACTGGTTTTGTGGTACGCATTGCTCCGGAAGTGAGTTTTTTTATTTCTTACAGAGGAGAGGATGATCCACTTCACCTGGTTACTCCTAAAATAACCTTTCTTTTCTCTGCTTCATTAGTGCCAAAAGCAATACATTCACATGTGTCTGCTGCCATGACATCATCTCTAAAATACTAAATAGAAGTGTACTGCAGATAAGCCCCCTTCAGCTTCAGCTGTGTTTGAAGCTTGACTTCACTAGGCACCAAATAAAGCATTTGGACATGCATTTTCATGTAACTGCAGTATTTGCCAAATATGTTTAATTCACTCAAGATAAGCTGGAGCCCGGTTTAAGTAAATGCAGATGTAGACTTTTTTTTATCATCATCACTGGTAGTTTTTAATCACTGTCTGGTGGTATGAGAAATAACCAAATAAACTCATCCAATCTGAATCGTTCTCTTTCTAACAGCACCTGTAACTTAAGCTGTGGGCTCATAGTTGACTTGTGGCATATTTACTTCAAAGGCTTTTGCAGCAACTGTTTCAAGCCACATTACATGTTCCTCAGTGTGTCTGCATGATTTAAGAAGAGAGAATTACAAACTGCAGTTGGCAGTGTCATTAAAGAATGCTTTTAAATTACTGTGATGGTGAAAGGTTTTGATATATGGCTTTGGTTTAAGATAGCTACCACATCTCAATTCAGAATGTTCTGGTAAATGTCAGGGGGTTTCAAATTTGCAGTAATAAATTAGTATGAACTTCTTGACTTATGCAATTCTTTCAAAGAAAAGTATATGTTCCCTATAAGTAGTGCCAACATGTAACATAGTTCTTATAGGGGAATATATTAGGAAAATACAGACATGCAAAACAAAGTGTTACCCTCTTATTAATTAACAGTGTGAATCTAGAAGTCATTTGATTGTAATACTGAGAGAAAATACTTGCATTGCAGGCATGACTCACAAGTAAATGGGTAAAGTTGTTTTCTTCACCAACCAACATTTACAAACTTGTAGCAGCAAAGTCCTTCCTCTCTCTTTGAATCACCACTTAGTACGTTCAACATTAATAAACAAATCCATATTGGATGTTATTTCACTCCAGGATTTGCACTTGGCAATTTCACATGGTTGAGAAATGGCCCTTTTCCTTGTCAAATAGTGCTTGAGAGGGATGGCCATCCCAAGTATAAACTAGATTCTTTTGTTTCTTTTACATTTCATCCTGTTATTAAGTAACCGCTTGTATGTTTTACTGTTTTATAGAACAGGGGCATTACGGTGATAGTAGAAATAAAGTAAGATCTCAGCGATGACTGCAGGATGGCGGTGGATTATTGTAAATGTGACAGCTGCCACATTGATACACTGCACACATGCAGCCATCGTTAATAACATTTCAACTGACTTACTAGAAACATCCTGGAATTTACCGAGGCTTGTTCTCCCTCTCCCTCTCACAGTGAGGAGGGTATGGAGGGCTCCGCCATTAAGGTTGGCTTTGTCACCTACAACAAGGTCCTCCACTTCTACAACGTGAAGAGCGCTTTGGCCCAGCCCCAGATGATGGTGGTTTCAGACACAGCCGAGATGTTTGTCCCGCTGCTCGATGGCTTCCTCGTCAACTATCAGGACTCGAGGGCCGTTATCTACAAGTAAGATACAAAATCTCATTCACTTGTGGAGGCCCCATGCAGAGATTTAGAAAAATTCATGAGAAAGACATAATACTGAAACAAATTTGAAATGTTTTACTTGGATACATTTTAACCAGATGTCATGTGAAGGCACTCAACAAGGCAGTGAGAACAATGTGACATGGCAATTATGACCAAACCATAATCCTGTCCCTCTCCTCTCCAGCCTCCTGGACCAAATCCCTGATATGTTTGCAGACACCAACGAGAGTGAAACGGTCTTTGTTCCTGTCATCCAGGCCGGCGTGGAGGCATTCAAGGTTAGCCGCAGTGTGACATCTGTCAACATGAAGTGGGAGGCCGGGGGCCTACTGCAACCTCCCCGAGTCATGCCCGGCTGTTCTAGCTTTGCATGTAGACTACTGGGCTTGGGAAGGGAAAGATCATACTATATGTCATTAGCTTCATATTTAACAAACCACATTTGATTAGCAGCGGTGTCATCTAACACGCTGGTCCTCTGTATTTTTTTTGGTAATTTTCATCACTATACTGATGGATTACAATAACATGTGGTGCAGCCAAAACACATAAGTGTGTTTTTCTATTAAATTCAACCAATTTAAATCCAAAGAAAACATTGCACGGCATCCACCCCCACAGGATTTTTTTTCAATTTGTCAAAAATATTTCAGAGGTAGTGCTTACCCAACTCAGTGAAGTTTTTTTTATTTTTATTCCTGATATGTTTGTTTACTTTCAAGTCCAAAAAACGTTCCCAGTAATATGAGGTCAGTGTTTTGGCGCACAGTAAAGGAAAAGTTCACACACAGCTTTTAATTGGAAGCAGTTGTGGCAATACACAACAGCAAAGAGTTTGGGTATTGCTTACATCTTTATCTTTTCGCCAGTTTATTTTGCAATTTCTCTTAAGAATAAAGTTTATTATTATTAGGAGAATCTAATCTTCTGCAGAAGTGGAATTTTGCACCTTGTGAACTCGTGGTGTCATTGTAAAGCTATAAACAACATGTCATCAAGGAACACACTACACACCTCCTTGTGATATTCTTTTGGAGATCTTATCCATTATTCTCTCCCCTCCAGGCAGCAGAATGCAGCGGAAAGCTCTTCATCTTCCAGTCCTCCATGCCCACTGCTGAGGCTCCTGGCAAACTGAAGAACAGGGATGACAAAAAGCTGGTCAACACTGACAAAGAGAAAGTGAGTTGCTTTTTGTGAACTTATATTCTTAAAACCAAATACAGACTGCTGGCAGTGTAAGATTGAGTAAAAGCGTAGGGCTTAATTGCAGTAAGCATAGAAACTCAACTGCATGAGTGGAGACTTATCCAAAAATAATTTCTTTTTTTTTTCTTAGACCCTGTTCCAGCCTCAGAAAGGAGTGTATGAGCAGCTGTCTAAGGAGTGTGTGGCACAGGGCTGCTGCGTGGATCTCTTCCTCTTTCCAAGCCAGTACATGGACATTGCAACCATGGCAGATGTGCCCTCGCACACCGGAGGCTCGGTCTACAAGTACAACAACTTCCAGGCAAGCACACCTGTTTACAGTATGTTCAGGCCACTGAAAACACATGCAAATATGCTGCACGCAAGCCACATAAAGGATATGGACAGCGATACAAAACAAAACTTATTTCTTGTCATTACACTAGCAAGTCGTATAAAGCCTCATATTTGGTGCAGTACCCAGTGTATTATTGACCTGTCCCATAGGAATGGTGCAACAAGCGTGGGAAAGGACTCCAAACTGTACAAACACACCACATACAAAGGCAGTAAAATGTAATTTAACACAGGCGGACAATATCCATAATAAATAGGTTTATAATAACAGTACAATGTAGCCATTTAACACAAAACAGTACAGCATTTTATTACTATTAAAAAAACAAAGTAATTGTATTTGTGGTAGAAATACTTTGTTGTTTATTTTGGCCCACACTGATATTTCAGTAAATCATCTCTCTGTATTAGATAAAATGAGTCCAAGGCTTATTGTCACTGGCATGGGACCAATATGTGGCAATACTGCCCCCTGCTGGTTAAAACAACCATTACTAAGATTTGCTGCTGACTCCAATATACTCTGTTGTCAGGTGGAGAGTGACGGCGAGCATTTCCTGAGAGACCTCAGAAAAGATGTGCAGAAGAGCATCGGATTTGATGCCATCATGCGTGTTCGTACCAGTACAGGTAAGGAATAGTCATTCCGCATTTGACATGTGCCAATGTATCAGCGAGAGTTACCTCTCAGTAATCTACACTCCTGTGCATGTCTGCCCTCAGGTTTCAGAGCCACAGAGTTCTTTGGTGCCATCCATATGAACAACACCACAGATATCGAGATGGCAGCTGTGGATTGTGATAAGGCACTGACCGTAGAGTTCAAGCATGACGACACGCTCAGTGAGGAGACTGGCGCACTAATGCAGGTAGGTGTCTTTTTTGGAAACCCCCCCCCCTCCACCCAAACAAACACCCACAATGTCAGAACTAATGTTTGGACTCTGTTTCCCAGTGTGCCTTGCTGTACACCACCATCAATGGACAGCGGCGTCTCCGCGTCCACAACCTCAGTCTGAACTGCAGCTTGCAGTTGTCGGAGTTGTACAAGAGCTGTGAGACCGACTCACTCGTCAACTTCTTTGCCAAATCAGGTGACTGTCCTTGAACGCGTCTCTGAACTGAAGTTCTTATCGATCTCATCCACACTTACGGCTTCGGTTTATCTTTTAAGTTTCCTCCCATGATTTGTAAGCAGTAAATTATTTCATAAGGGAGTCATTCCATACAGTCGGCTTTCTTTTCTTGAGGGGGGCATCACTCGATAATCTACTAATACTCAGACTTATGGGTAAAAGAAGAATGAGTAATGGAAATGAGGACCACATGTTTCAGATAAAGTACAGATGACAATGAGCCTTTTTGTAATCCGCACATAGTGAGCCTTAAGTACAACTGTATTACTGACCTTCAGTTGCCTTCTTTCATTTGTCCGGCTACTTTTCAACTCCCTTGTGCGCTCTCTCTTCCCCTGCTCGATTTTTTTCCTCATCTTTCATCCTTTGTGTTTTATTCCCCTACTTATCCTTAGCTGCCAGTTGGTTCCTCTCCTCCCCCTCCCCTGTCTTTTAACTTACCCTTTTCTCATGCCCACTCAGCTTGCCGTGCCATATTGAACCAGCCTCTGAAGAATGTGAGGGAGATCCTGGTAAACCAGACGGCCCACATGCTGGCCTGCTACAGGAAGAACTGTGCCAGCCCCTCTGCTGCCAGCCAGGTCAGTGCAGGGCAGTAACTGGATTGAAATTGGTTGCATTAACTTTTTGATTTTAGGGTATAAAGAACTCTTATGTACATTAAATCTGTGATACAATTAATGTCTGCAACCACAACCATTATCATACATCCATCACTCAGAAAGTAATCATGTTTGTATGCCTGTATCCATACGTAGCTGATCCTGCCTGATGCCATGAAGGTGTTTCCGGTCTACATGAACAGCCTGATGAAAACTGCTCCCATGGTCGGCAGCGCGGAGCTCTCAACAGATGACAGAGCCCATCAAAGGCTGTTGATCATGGGCATGGGGGTGGAGGACACACAGCTGCTGCTCTACCCACGCCTCACCCCACTGGTACAGGAAAAACCTACATACACAGTGCACAGCAACTTTTGTGGGACACTATCTTTTTATACTTTCAATTACACTGTTGAGACAAGTCTTTTGTACATTTAGCGTGTATTTATCTAATTTCAGACGATGTTTTAATCCAATACATTTGTTGTTGTTTTTTCAGCACAACATGGACGTTAGCACCGAGACTGCGCCTGCTCCAGTGCGCTGCTCGGAGGAGCGTCTGACAGACTCTGGCATGTTCCTGCTGGAGAACGGCCACTCCATGTTTCTGTGGCTGGGCCAAGCGATCCCTCCAGATCTCATCCAGGGCATCTTCAACCTGCCCTCCCTCGCCCACCTGCAAGGACACATGGTCAGAATTGATTTATTAGCATTTCCACCTCAACATATTTATAAACCAAATAAAAAGTTTACTTTTTAGAGATATTAGATAAGACATTTCTTATCTTGTTGGTGTCTGTATATATGACATGTGAATGTCTGGATGTTTGGTTGGGCAAAATGACTTAAAATCACAAGTCCACTTGTGAGACACTTCACAACTCAAAAACGTTATTCATAATAAATCTTACATCCGACCATGATTTTGATCCACATAAATCAACTCAGCCAGTTTAAACTAAACTGAGCCAACATTATCAACCTAACACAAAGTTAAATGTATTGTCATGGTGGAGCTCAAACAACACTTAAACATTTGGCTCTGGTACTTTAGAGAAGGAAGCAGAGTAGAAAGAATCAAGGACTGCAAATAGTAGGCAGTATTATTATTTCTAGTAAAAGTACCAACTTTTTTGAATATTGTTTTTAAGTGATCTCAACTTATTAAATCAAGGCTGTTCATCCTCGAATCAGTACATCATGATCTATTAATGTTCTTTGATTCCTCCAAAGACAACATGTTGAACTAGTACCAGTGACTTATTAACCCTTCATTTTAGACTAAACCAACCTTGGAATGTTTTTTTCAGTTTGCGCTGCCTGAACTGGACAACCCATTGTCAAACAAGGTCCGATCCATCATCAATGGCCTGATTGAAGAGAGGCCGAATTCTATGAAGGTAAGGTACCCAGAGCAGCAACATAGCCCCATGTTTAAAAGAAAACATGCCTTTTTCTTTGAATCCATTTTTTAAACTAAGAACAATGTAACAAAATATATTTAAGCTAACTGCCATGCAGCATTTATTGATTTCTGCCTCCCTTTAGTGGAGCCAGTAAGGAAATGTTACTTTTACAACAGCCTTACGTTTCAATATAAACCACTTAATCAAAGTACAACTCAAGAATGTACTGGATACAATGTTTAGTGTACTTTACATTCACTAGAACATAATTTCTTGAAAAGAAACTAACTGTATTTTATAATTGAAATCTTGTTGGTACATGTTATTGAGTGTCCTCCAGCACTGCAGGCCCAGTGTTATTGAGGAGTTAGTGTGGGTCAATTAGTTAGAATATCATTACTCTGAATCCATAGAGGACCATGTATCATAATCCATCAAATGAAGCAAAATGACATACAAGGAGAAAACAAAGGTCAGTTGTGCAGGTAGAGCACAGCTGGTATTGAAAAATTCAAATTAGTCGGACTGGAAACAGATCACAATTTGCTTATTTTTGTTCCCCTCTCAGCTCCATATCGTGAGGCAGAAAGACAAACCAGAGATGGTGTTCCGTCAGTTCCTGGTGGAGGATAAAGGCCTGCACGGGGGAGCTTCCTACATGGACTTCCTTTGCTACGTTCACAGAGAAATCAGGCAGCTGCTCACCTAACCACCACCCCAACGCTTGGCCTCAGCGTCTCCTATCGACTGGCCTGGGAGGAACACGCCACGGACCATGCACAAACCTCACAGGGTCAGTCTCAGTTGGCTCAATCGTAAGGATGGTCCACAGAAAGACACTTTCTAAGTGTTTCACAAAGACAGAGGAAGAAACCGGGAAGCAAGGAGAGCCTTTTGAGATTAAACCTTGAGAGTCCACAGCTGCCTTTCCAACATGCTTTTGTCACCCTTAAGTGTACACACAGTATGATCTTCAAATAGCCACTTGTCACTTGAAGAACTTCGAAGTAAGACATGGACAAAACATCCAGCAGTTCCCGCACAGATACTTTGTGTGATGAACTCTGGAGACTGGAATGAGATCAGTGTCTGAGGCTGTAATGCATTTTGGCATAACGCCCATGGGCATAAGCAATACACCACATATCAATTGAGTTTTACATTTCACTTTGTAGATTTACAGGCTCAGACAAGAGGTTATTTGTTGGCAATACTGTAGATGTTCACTTTGGAACTCAATTCTTAAAGCTTGCCAGTCTTTGTTATATACGAGCCTCAATAACTCATTTTAAAATCTTAATCTCTTTTTTTAAACAACAAACGCTCAAAGAAATTGTACCATATTTAGATGACTTATAGAGGCTTCTACATTCATATGTATCACACTTTTGCCGTCCTAGTGGAAATTGACTCAAATAAGCGTACACACAGTAGTGCATCGACAGTATCATTGCAGAAACATTGCAGCAGCTGCCAGGACTGAACACGATTGCCATCATTACGCAATGACTGATACAAAGCATTCGAGTCGCACATACCCCAAACTAAACAAAAATTTCGATTTTCTGACCATTTATGGCAGAGACTTGGTCTCCAGTGGGCAGTGACACAGAAAACGTTTTGTTTTGGTGTTCTACTATGAAACGATCACAGCTGTTGCTTTACATAGAGAGCAAGGACAAAATCACCTGTCCTGATGAAAAATTACACTTTTTTTTTTTTTTTACTGCACGAGTCAGAATTTTAATTTAAAAAAAGGGATGCATAAGGGAATGGACTTCTAATGATGCGAGAGACATCAGCAGAAAGCAGTTTAGGGACCAAATATAAAGCTTTTCCTTAAAACTGCCACACAACAATTCAACAAGAAAAAAATGATGTTGGGAGTGATTCACTTTGGGAAATACTGTCCAGTAAACTCCAACAATGCCAGATTATTATGACAAAAAACTGCCAGATGACAAATCTGACAGGACAATAAAACCACCAGTTACCATTGGACCATCAGATTTGTGTCCGCTCACTCTTCAACCCAAATTCAGTAAATTCTGTTTACAATATTAAATATAATCTGCATATTTTTCCATAATGATATTTAACATTTCAGTCTTGTGTACAGCAATAGCATCGTACTGCATTGCTTGTTTTTATTGAGAGGATTGCTCTGTGTAATTCATGTATGCATTTGATATATGTTGTACGATTCTTTGTGTGTGTGGCTCACAAAGTCTTTTTGTACATGAAATACACAATGTGTTTTTTCAAAATATTGCCATCTGCCTTAAGTTGATATGATAGTTGTTAAAACATACACGAAAGTATATGTCTGAGATGTCTATGGCTGATTTCAATTGTTTTAGTTTGTATGCAAACTGATCTCAGGTAATTCGGGTACCTTATTAAAGTTGGAAGAAGTGATTTCAATATAACTGGAAAGATGGCCGGTTGGTTTTGTTTCATTAGTACCTATGGACGTTAATGGGCTTGGTCTGACATGTATATCTTTTCCAAACCATTACGTTTTTTGCTTGTACAGTACAGAAAATTCAGCAGAAGAATTTATCTTTAAGAACATGTTTGTCAAAATATGAAACACAGAAAACCCACCAGGTGACCTGTATGTTGCTTTCAAAGAAAATAAATTCAATGCAAGCCAGAGTTACAGTCTGTGTTTAAGTTAGCACCATTCAAAATGTACACATTCAGTCTGCTGATAGGTGGTCTCTTTCCTACGAGTGAGAAATCTACTGTGCAGCATACAATTACACAAGTACACTAGAATCAATACACACACAGCCAATAATATTAATTCTGTTTCTTATTTCATGAACCTTAATCCATTCCAGGTGGCGAAAGGTGTTTTTGTACCAGTGTGTGTTATCCACTTGCCACCATGAGGGGGCGTCACATGACTGAATAATATGCTTTTTGATCCCCAATATGATCTGCTTATGTTGGACAATAAAAGTACTTCTTACCATAATCGTGAACAGATTCTGGTTTATAAAACATGCACAATAAGATATTACAATATATATATATATATATCGATGTCAGTCTCTCAAAGATAGAACTCCTCTCAGACATCTAACGAATACGGAATATATAGATTTGTTTCTTGCTAAATTCCACTTTTATAGCACATTGGATGTAAACGATACATGTTCAAGGCTCTACAATATTAACACAAATTTGAAAGTTTGAGGTGTATAGTTTATTTTTTCACTTTTGTCAGAGATAGCGGACTTTGGATATTATGTACAGAAGAAATGTAGAAATAAACATGTCTACATCCACTGGGATATATTGTAGATATGCTAAGAAGTGGTAGTATCCATTGTATCAGTAGCGTTTCATAATCATATTGCTGAGACAAAATAAAGATTTGTCAATCAAACAGAAAAGGAACATTTGTACAAACAGTAAGGCACACAAACACAAATCAAGGAAGAAATGGCAATTTCTTGATGGAAATATACAGATCATGAGTAAAAAAAAAAATTATTTTTCATTTTCATTACTAAACTAACTAATGACCAGCATGCCTCGCTAAGGAGATTTTTTTAATGTTTGTGATCATACTGTTTGAACACTTTGAATGAAAAACAACATGATAATCTGTTAAATGCTGCAAAGTATTCACCACAAATCCACCAATTCTTAAGTGTATATCAGATTTCCGGCTGGTTTGATGGATACTTCCTGTACCCAACATCCAAGTCTTTGTGAAAAAGAAGAAGAGAAGAAGTCAGTAACTTACTTACATAATGTTCAGACACTTCAGTGATCCAGTAGATTCCAACAAGCAACAGGAAGTCCGTAAGTGAGACTTGTACCCAGCATGCCTGGTGTTTGATCACATTTGAGGCCAAGCAAAGCTTTAATCACATACAGCAGGAACCAATCAGGCTGAATAGGTGTGGGCAGGCCTCTGGCCCACAGGATGAGGAGGAGGAAAACAGCAGGAAGAGTATTAGCCGACAACCCCAAAAATATGAGTATAATACAAAGTTACAGTGATTGTATCACCAATCAAACCCCACTGCCCTTTCTTTTTAAAAACAGTGAATTATATGAACAAATCTAAAGACCTGAAATTCACCCGAGAGCAAACTTTCATTTAATACTGTACAACCAACAATCTTTTGTACAATGACCATAATACCATATAAATAACCTCAAACACTGCTCTTAGTGTAACCTCCTGAACAATGTTTCAAAAACAAAAATAAAAACATATTCATAGATGGTTTACTTTACAGAGAATATACATACATAGGGTAAAATGAAATGCACTGAAAGCAGCATTTATCTTATGACAAAAGATCATCGTCTAATGTTATACTCCTGGTAAATATCGCTACCTGTGTGCTTCTGTAGACCAACCATCGATTTTATGGTCCAATTTTGACATCAATACAATCCTTGTGTTGTCTCATTCTAGTTGGCAAGTAAACATGAACAAAGTTGTAAAGTTTCTCATAGAGTTCTTATCTAATGCTTTATCAATACTATATACAATTGAAAATGGTCAAATGTATACTGTTTTTTTTCTCTAAATGCTTCGTTGAAAGAGCAAAAAGACAGACCACAATGGTTAACTAAGTTGGGGTAAGAACACTCTGGAATCGAGAGCCAGTCTGGAATGTAAAATCAGAGAGGGGTGTGAAATTACCTTATATATTTTGTTCTTTTTTTTATGCTGTATAAAGTCACAGTGATTTTACTTGGCAGTAAATAAAACAAGTCAAGGCTGCAACAGAGTGAGAGGCATCCTGTTTAAAGCTCTTCATCACAAATCTCCCCCGAGTGTTTATAATGTTGGAGGCTAATGCACTTTGCAGCACTCGCTGTTCAGCAAATAGAAAGACACTCCAGAGACAAATGGTGGAACTCAACCTTGAAGTTAAGATGTTTTCATTTTGAAAATTAAACCGGAAACACCTTTTTTTCCCCCTCTCCTTTCTATCCATTGTCATATAATCAAGTTCAACGAGTTATTTATTAAAATGTTCAAAAGGCAACTCATTCCAGAGAGTTCGCACCGTATTGCCGACTCCTACTTGTGGCCCACAGTAATGAACAATATTATATCTATGATCAAAGGTCTGCATAGCACACTGTACACAGTTTGGAGTCCAAGTTGGGCCAAGCTTAAGATGATGTTCTCCTCCACACTCAGCCAAAAGTTAAAGAACGTTTTCAAAGAGGTGCATCGATCGCATGATGTTTTCATCCTGCGCAAGAGAAACAATGTAATGAGAAAAAGAAAGTGTGCCAACAGCAGTGAAGGAGATGTGTTGGGATATCCAGCTTACGTTTTGGCAGCAGTCGATAAACTCGTCGATGGTTACCACTCCGTCTTTATTCTTGTCCATCTTCTGTTGGAGACGGAGAGAAGCAGAGATGAAAAACAGTCTCTTTACTGGGACTGACACTTAGGGTGTAGGGAGGGCTGCCAGCGACACACTTGCCTGAAAGAATACTTCTACATGCTGACGCGGCGCCTCTTCTTTGAGGACAGGGTATGTGCATTTTCCCATCATGTCGTAGATGGCCTTCATGATGTCCAGCATTTCCTGCAACACATAGAAAAGGGTCCATTTCACCCAAATTACAAGAAAAATGAATTCCACGTTTAACCCTAATCGGCAGCAATGGTCTCCAGAGCTATTATCATTTTGGTTTCATGTGCCTGACATTTTGAGCTATAGAGATGTCTGCAGCTACTCCAATGCAATTAATGTGAATGGATATTGTGGTGTTCAAACATTTGAAAAATGTGAACAGCACACGTGGCTGTAGGGATGGTAATGGCTGTAAGTCGGTCCTCAACCTTGGTCCAGGCTGATAAAATAAATATCTCAACTACTATTTGATGGATTGCCATGACATATTATACATTTATAACCCAAGAGGATGAATCCTTATGACTTTAATTCCTTCCTAACATTTCTTCTTGCACATTTGTGGATTTGAGTCTAATGTCTCCAGAGCTATTATTGGATAGAGTTCAATTCAATTTGGTACAAACATTGATGTCCACCTCGGGATGAATTGTAATGAATGATTGATCCTCTCTTTCCATTTGGGGCCGTCCTCAGTTAAAAACTAATGACCATGCCACCAGCCTGTACTTTGTCTTTAGAGCTTGTAATCTAATGTTAGCATGCTAACAAGCTAAACTTAGAAGCTAGTGAACATAGAACACATTACACCTGTTAAACATCAACATGTAGGCATGTTATCATCCTGATGTGGACTGACCCTTTAACAAGAACACTTGCTTCGAAATCTACTTCACGCAAAAGGTGGATATTTGGGTATTCCAGTGATCGTCTCATAGCATTTCACTGCTGTTTAAAGGGACATACCTCTTTAGTGATGTATCCATCTTTATTGATGTCATACAGGTTGAAAGCCCAGTTGAGCTTTTCCTGGATCGTGCCACGCAGGAGGATAGAAAGGCCCATGACAAAATCCTGCAGTGAGAAAATAGTCACTGAGAATTGTATTAAAACACAGATTCAAAAACTATCTTTTTGTAAACAAGACATATTTGAAAACCTATGAGGTAAACAAAAACATTATGTACAAATAGTCACCAGGCACATTACGCGTAGGCAGTATTTCAGCCAATTTCACGCAGTTATTAACTGTCTTGTAATCTGTGTCGGCCCTCAGGGAATCCCCGTACTTTTGAACTGAATGGACCGCACATTAGCTCTGGTTTGGCATAATGACAGCTGTTCTGTCCTAATAAGCAAAAATATGGCCTTCATAAATATTAATCACGTGTTGATAGCATCGCAAGTAGACTTGCTTGGGCTAATTTAGAATTATTGGGGTTGCAGATTACATAATGCCCCAGAGTAAAGCCTTTGGGGTTCGCTGTGTCGAAAAAATGTTCAGTTTGATGCAGTTTTGTAGGAGACTTCGGTGATGGACAAGACAATACTTCCTTAGTTTAGGAATAGAAATATGACAATACTTGGCTTACCTCAAAACTCACAGAGCCATTGTGATCTGTGTCAAATGCATTGAACAAGAAATGCGCGTACGTTGAAGCATCTATGGAGAGAACAAATTAAATCAAAAAAACAATCTGCCGCTCAATCGACAACAGCAGAAACACCTACTGCAAAACAGGAAAATGGCTCAAGGGAAAGTTTTGTTGCTTTTATGGACAACTTCAAAGAATCAGAATGTATGTTCCCTCATGATGAGAGAGAAAAACAATATGCTGAGAGCTAAGACTTATCATTGTGACTCTTTGGTGAGCCATTATATTTACTGGTCTGCCTTTCCTCTCTCTGAACAGATATATCAAAGCCTCTTAATGTTTTCTCTCTTGTTCCTCGGGTAGAATCTTTGCATAATGATGAGAGCAAACAGTGAGCAACTCCAGCCTGCATATTAAATACAAACTACTTTCTCCCTCTCGCACACATTTTCTTGGATGGAGGTTTAACTTAAAAGTACTCTGGAATTGTTGCAATTTTTCTAAACATGAGTGAAAGGCAATTTGTGTCTAACACACAGGAGGTGATAAGAAGCAGCAACACAAGCTGCAAAAACAAAGCAGTAGGCTCACATGACACAAACCTCCTTGCGGGAAGAACTGTGCGTAGATGTCTTTAAAGGTTTCTTCGTTGACGATTCCGCTGGGGCATTCCTGAAAGACAAAATGGAATTGCAAAGGCCATTCAGCATCTATATGTTAAAGACTCCCTCTTATATTAAAGTCCTTGCTTTAAATCTGAGTTAAGACGTGCCAGTCATGGTCCAATATACAACTTACACAAGTGTGACTGACACTTGGCACCTCCAGTGCACATACTACACTGAAAAGTCAATTTTCACTGTAGAAGAAGACCTCTTGCATCCAATGATTACATTTGTGAAATGAGCAATAATTGATTCTAGATTTTTGAATGTAAAAAAATAAAAAAATATTTCAATATGCCTTAAAATATTTAAGAGGCTAAACATAAGCCAGCTTTCTAATGTGGCCAAACATTACCTCAGTATCTTTTCAAAGTACACTAAATTAGATGACACAATTCAATATTTAAAGAGCAACTTAACAGCAGCTGCAAATCTTGTTTTTGCTGAACGACAGTGGTTCGACTTGTTACGGTCCTTTTAAATCAGCGATGCAGAAGTGTACTCCAGGGTGTGTCAAGAACACTGTGACATCACTGTTGGGTTCAACAGACCTGCATTTTTCAACCAGAGAGGGCAGTGTAACACTGTCTTTCCGAATTAATGTTAAGTTACTCTTTAACTTCAAATTAATAAATGAGTTGCTAGTTTATCTCTGGATCATTATATGTATCTGTCTATGGTGGAAATATGCATTTAGAAGAGCAATATTTTATTCTTTCAAGGATACATCATTTTATTTTCTTACTAACTTTTGACCGTTTTCTCAGCAAGTCTGTAATAGGTAAAGGCTAATGTTCAATTTGGTGGTATTGAAACTGAAAACCATCCAAGCCTCAATATTTATCTTGTCCGCAGTCATACAGTGTCACCCACCTGTGGTTGTCTGTCTTCAGTAGAAACAGACTGAATGCTCTTACATAACACCTCCAAGAAGGATGCTTTTGTCTCCTTTGGATGAAAAGGAGCTAACCAAAGACTCAGTGGATGACCTTGCTCAGGGCAGTGTGGTGATAACGGCAGCTAGTTTTGCAGGTTCAATTTCTGCTTGGTGTGAGGCTGCACACTGCTGCAGGATATTGAATCTTTGGAACAGAGGAAATGCTCCACCTATATAGACAATTTCCAAACGGGAAGGCACATGCGTGTCTGGGTTTTCTATACAAGACAATAAACCACATATATAGTGGAGGTTGTTGTAGGAAATCAAAGATAAAGAACATACTGTAGGATGGATACAAAAACTTGAAAACCTCTTTGATAACTCCAACAGAAATTAAACAGCCATACAATAAAGAAATATACTTGTGCTGTCCATTTTCTATATCTTTATGAGAATTAAATGTCTGGATTTAAAGAGTCGAGAGAGTTTGTTCCAGCTATTTCACTGGGATGATGGGAATGTTTGAGACAAACTATTTTCTTAATGTGAGCAACACAGGGCACACTGCGTTTGCTCTTCCTGTGACCGTGTTTGATCAGCCGCGTTAGGAAACAGAACAGTGGGGATGAAAATATAGAGATGAAACGTTGTTGTCTCGCTTCAAACAGGCTCCTTATGTTTCAAGAGGATGCTGCGAGGTTGTCTGCATGAATCCCCCGACACTGTTATTCTGTTGTCTCACAGACCCAGTTACATATCTTGTGGGGTGAGGTGAGGTCAAGAATTTGGGGGAAGTTAAAGAGACAGAATGAGCACAAGTCTCCATATTGTAGTTTGGCAGTCTGCGACCTGATTTAATGAAGTCGAAGAGCCTGTTGAGTGTGTGATGCTGTTCATGTTAAACTAGCATATGATGCAGCATAGCTGCAACTTTTCCATGGTGAACGGACTGAGTAGCATTGGAATTATATTGGCAATTGTGGTATGAATTGACAAAACTATTCAAGCTGAGATACTTGATATTGCCCTTTTTGGATAACATTATAGTGCAAAAAAACTAATTTGAAGTGAATTGGTTAACTTTTTGCTTTTTTGCTAAGATAATTTGCAGCAAATTAGGGGTGAAATATTTCCTTGAGAAACTTTTGTAAGTCAATTACTAAAAATCATCAATTAAAAAAATGATTTGCGGTACAAATAATCAACGGAGCATTGATTGAAATCATCAGGAGGAGAGCTAGTAATGTTAGCTGTTAACAGATAACAGAGGCTGTAAGTTCGTAATAAATATCTCAACTACTATTTGATGGATTGCCATGACATATTATACATTTATAACCCAAGAGGATGAATCTATGACTTTAATTAATTCCTAACATTTCTTCTTGCACATTTGTGGTTTTGAGTCTAATGTCTCCAGAGCTATTATTGGAAGGAGTTCAATTCAATTACAAACATTGATGTCCACCTCGGGATGAATTGTAATGAATGATTGATCCTCTCTTTCCATTTGGGGCCGTCCTCAGTTAAAAACTAATGACCATGCCACCAGCCTGTACTTTGTCTTTAGAGCTTGTAATCTAATGTTAGCATGCTAACAAGCTAAACTTAGAAGCTAAGATGGTGAACATGCTCTATTCAGTAAAAATGGCTATTGACTATAATTATAACATTATGTTCAAATGTAATTTCGGGAAATTAGTTTTTTGTTGAGAAAGGGTTATGGTAAGGAGATGTTTTCACAACAATATGAAATATATATTAGAGAGGGTATTACAACCTGTTTAACATCCTAACAACTTTAAGTACCTTATAATATATCATTAAAACTACCAATGCCAAGATCTTTTTTTGATCAATGCAAACATTTGTGTTTTTTTTTAATGCAAATAACTGACAATAACAAATTGAAAGGATAACATTTCATATTTTTGACGGTTCACCCTGACTTCACTACAGCTGAAATTATTTCATTTAGAAGTTCAGGGCAGTGGTGAAATATGTTGCATGAAGCATTTAAATCCCGAATGTAATACGGCACTTAAATGCATTAAGTGTGTTTAGTTTTGGAAGAGAATATGATTGTATGCAATTTATGCAATTAGAATATAGATTTTTCTAAAAGGGAAAACGATTAGTTGTTCCTCCTTATTTTACGGTTTGTATATTTGCTTGGCTTAATGCTAAGCTAGGCTAACCTTCCGATTAAACGAACAGATATGAAAGTGGTATTGATCTTTTCATCCAACTCCAAGCAAGAAAGCAAATAAGAGTATTTTCCAAAACTTCTCAGTTTACAAAAGAAGTTGAACATATTCGCTCTGAAAGCAAAGCTGCTCCACTGCATCTCTGTACATTGACATAGAGAAGTATTTCTTTGTTGTTTTGTGGAGCTTCTGTTAATTAGAATGTTGTTTATGATCCATAACACTGCAGTGAATGGGTTGTCAACAGTCAACCATTTGTTGAGGAAGTGCAAGTAGATGTCAAGTAATTAAGGACTTATAGTGGGGAGGGGGAGATTTTTCAAACACGTAATTTCACGTTGCTTGCCTGTGCATGCGCGTGCGCGTGTGTGTGTGTGTGTGTGTGTGTGTGTGTGTGTGTGTGTGTGTGTGTGTGTGTGTGTTTCAACACAGATGGTAATTGTAGCTGTCAACACTAATAACACACTGTTTAAGTGGGGCACTAATATACAGATGGCTGTGTTCCAAGTCAGCTTTTTCTTCTTCTAACCTGGCTAAGTCATCCTGACAAACCTGAAGGAAGATGAACGGTCAGTGAAACTGTGATTGTTAAACTGCGTCTTACACCCGACGGCAGAATTCATCTGATCACATTCTGTCGTCTCTTTTCAGCCTCATGATGACATGAGGGAGGGAGGCAGTTTTTCGATTGAGAATGAAGCCAGCGTGTTATCTAGTTATCATCACGTACAACACCGTGTCCCTGCAATTCAATTTAAAGTTCAGTGAAATAGTTACACTCACTCAATGCCTGAACTGCCTTAAGGTCCCACCAGGATAGACTTTGATGTCGCTAAGCTAAAAGTCAGGGCCTCATTCACACTGTTCTCTACACGAGTCAATAATATCGAGCTTTTGGGAAAACGGTTTCCTTTTAAATACATTTTTCTCTGCATCAGTGAAGCACTGACAAATGAATAAATTACCTATTGATTTACATTTGGATACTTTACATCTACTTATTATGGAATTAAATTAAGCATCTTCTGAAACCATTAATGGAATTTACCAAGGTCAAACTCGCTTTCTTTTCTACTAGCATTGATTCTTTCATCTTGTAACACCCCCTACATTTGATGCAAGGTTATGGTAAAGGCACATTCATAGTTGTTTACTTCTATATATTATTGAGTTTTTCATATATGTATATTTGTTTACCTCTAAATCAAACAGAAATTATGGACAAAGAGCTATTGGATGAATTTAAGTAGTACGTTAAGTAGAATGATAACAAATGAGGGTGTCATTTTTCACTTGCCCTTGCATGTTGCTCCATTATACACATTATTCATTTCAGTTCAGAAAATGTATTTGTATTCATTTGATATGCTTGTAAAATTAGCTCATCCGTGATGATAAAATAACAAATACAATCTGTGAAATGTAAAACCGGCCAGGCATGAAATTCCTTTCCGAGACTCGTGAAGGTTTGCGGCAATAAGCAGTGTGGGGAATGAAATAAAGCTGTGAACAGAGGCATCATCACGGATAGAATAGAAATGGTGAGATCTTAATCTAATGCCCAAGGCAGTGCCCTGGACTGTGAACTGTGAAAGCCCAGCAGACTTAGCCAGATGTGAGGACAATAGTGTTATTTTCTGTCATCTGAGGTCAAGGGATTTGTGAAACAATGGATTCTCTCATACCTTTAAAAGGTGAGCTTTGCTAAAATTCCTCCTTAAGAGCAAGACCACAGTGCCGGACGTCTTGTTTTAGTCCCTACTAGATATATTGCTGGATCTAAGACAAAGCTCCACCTTGACCATTTGTGTGTCAAGTGAATTTTGCAAAGTTTGTTGTCAGGACAAATAACCTCATTTTGCCACCCACGGGCATTTGGTTTGCTTTGAAACCCTGGACAACAAGGACAAAGGGACACATGTATCGTCACTGGAACTAGGCCAGCTTCTATTAGTCTGGCTGGCCATAAAAGCTTTCCCAAAGTCAACAGGTTGGGGCAAGACAGGGATGAGCCGTTTCACCCTCACACTTGAAAATTGAGCTAGATTTTGGACTTAGTGATGGAAAAAAGCTATTCTGTGGCTTTCATAGTGACATTACTCTCTCTCTCTCTCTGTCTCTCTCTTGGTCTAATTTGGACTGCTGCCCAACATCTGTCTAATTATACAGCAGTGATGAGTAACTCTTAATATAAGTGAAAAGCCTAAAATTACTGTAATCTGTGATGTAACAAGTCTAAGAATCGACAGCAGCTCCTAATTGAAGCACAACAGTTTAGTGTGCTAGCATCCTAACATTGGCAAATTAGCACTAAACACAAAGCACTGCTAAAGATGATGGGACTGTAATAAGATCTGCAGACACTTTGCCAATTAGAGTGTTGGACAAATTGAAATCTTGACCCGATGAAGGCTAGATGAAAAATCACGGGGATCACTTAAGTTATAAACAATTAATTGTGAAGGGAACATGAATGTTTGCACCGAGTTTCATCGTAATCCATTCAATAGTTGTTGAAACATTTTACACAAATGTCAACCTGACAATGGCTACAGAGAAAAGATTTTTCACTGGATAAGTTTAACTTTGACCTGCTGGCTTAGATAGAAAGCCAAGGGTTGACCAAAGTCCATAGGATTCATCCTCTGGGCACCATGAAAGTCAGTACAAAAGGTCATTGCAATCCATCCAATGGACTGAAGTGGACCAACCGACAGACCAACCAGCCGACTGACATTGCCATCCACAGAACGATGCCACTAGTACGGCTAAACTTAAAATAAAAAACCTGGGAGGGTGTCTATAAACATATGCAAGATTCTTTCCCTCAGTGTTATAGGAAGTCAGGCAGAGTGTGCAGCACAAATTAAAGGACTCATTAGTACACCTCTTACCTCTTAACTCGGTCTCAAGTGGAAGTGGACTAATGGGCAGGCTTTGCAGGGACTTGGCTGGAGCACAGTGCAGGCTCAACAGAAAACTGAAGCCCCATGAGAATTCCTCTATCACAGGACTCTCGCTTTCCTCCTCGCTTTCATTGCCAGACAATTTGGGTTGAGTTAATTCTGGGTCATCTCATTACGCCTCACACCAGAGGTGACAATGAAGTGATCTGGGCTGCTCTGGAGGACTTTGACCTGATTGCTCATCAGCATCTCCCACAATGTGTTGGAGGTGTGAACTAATTATCCTTGGCACAGTGAACAATGTACAGAAAATTATATTTTATGTGGTAAGCTCAACTGGACATGATAATGCATGGTGTCGATGATTCAGCAAAAATAGCATTCATCAGAGGCTTGATTATAATTTATTGCTACACAAGCAGAGTGGACGTTCAATAGTTACGAGAACAAGAAGAAAGTGGGGCTGTCCAAAACTCAACACCCCTGAGGTTATGAAAAAGAATAAACCAAATGAAATCAAAGGAAAATCTGTTTTTTATGTCAAGGAGAGATGTCCAAGAGAGAACAAAGCCCACTGAGCTGTACATAATGTATGGTGCTGAGGGTGCATGGTGGCACTCACATTTTTGAAGCCACGGTAAAGGATCTGAAGTTCCTTGCGGGAGAAACGTGTCTGAGCTTCAAGCTGCTCCAGTCCCTCGGGGCGATGGCGAACTGTAGACAGTTCAAGCTCATCTTCAACGCTGTCTGGAGAGGAGGAGGAGGAAGAAGGTCAGATGTGAACAAATGCTGGTTAGTCTTGGCAAATTAGCATGTTTGAGGCTAGCAGTTGAGATATCCCGTTACACTTGCGAATATCAGCAAAAGCTAAGCAAATCAACCAAGATAATTACATCTTCTACATCCAAAATGTCACATTTTGGCATGAAATGGTCACAAATTCTATATCACCTTCTTGAGAAAAAAGAAAACCCATTGAAGTGATTCCACTTAGAAGCCCCTTTTCTCCTTGTTAGATCAGGTCCTTTTATTTGCAGATGTTACTTCACTAAACCAAACAAATATTGAAATGGCCTGGTCTTCTCTACACCAACTACAGCAGCAGAGATAATTAGCACTATTGAGGCTGGTGAGTCTTTTCAAATTAGCATGCTTGAGGATAGAATTTGAGATATCCCATTACACTTCCAAATAGCAGCAATAACTCAGCAAATAAACCAAGATAATTGCATCTTATTTTTTAAAAACGTCACATTTTGGAATAAAATTCTGTACAACTTCTTGAAAACAAAGAACATCCATCGTGAGTCCAAGTGATTCCAATTGGAAGGCCATTTTCTCCTTGTTATGTCAGGTCCTTCTATTTGCAAATGTTACTTCACAAAACTAAACAAAACTTGAAGTGGCCTTTTTTTTCCTCAACGCCAAATTCGGCAGCAGACATAATTAGTGTTACTGAAGCCTCAGAACAAAGTCCTCGTGTCAGTGAGCCTCTTCATGAACCCTGCGAAACTTTTTAATGGGCCTGTAATGATGGCAGATGTTGTCTGGGCCCTGCCACCGTCCTGCGCTATCCTCGCAGCACAGCGTTTGACTTGTCTTGTTGGCCTCTCATATACTTCAAGTGTGACACAGTGTCTAAATGCCTTATTAGCTCAAAAGGGTACTATTGTGGCCCACAGCCCAAGGACCAATTGTGGTTCTAACCGACCACAATCAACCTGCTGCTATGGAGCTAATGCTTTGTATTCATAGGTGATGTTAACTGATATATTATAAGGAAAAAAAACATTTGATCTCATTATACATACAGCTGGGTAATTATTCAATTTGATGATGAGTATTGTTTGATGAAAATATTCTGCAAAATGCAATTGTGACAAAACTAATGTAGAATCAAGAACACAATAGGAAACAGGGTTTGGGGAAAACACAATAGTCTAATCTGTTTATAAATGCCACGTCAGATTACACATTCAACATCCATCCTTTTTACTTATTCAACTGTAAAACCCAAATGTTCTGTGTGAATCAGAAAGCTTAAGCAACTGTGTGTGACTAAAGCCTACATTGAGTGTGCACCCCCCCATACCAAGAAAAAAAACAGGAAAAAAAAATCATCACAGGGAGAGACAGAGAGCCTTGGAGGAGCCACTTGCTTTGATTTTCGGAGGATGGCTTTTTGGCTGTGGAGCATGGAAATAGCCTCATGAGTCGAGCTCTCACCCCGCGCTTGTGGACAATCTGAGGGTAACCTAGGAAATACAGCATTAGGTATTACGGTTACCCAGGCAACTTACAGCCTCAGCTCATTCTAGGAAACTGGACATGCAAGAAGCGAGGGTGTGTTAAAGTTCACATGGACATAAGGCTGCCTCATAGGTGGTTCCTCAGGACAACATCTTGTTTTGTAATAGTTTAAAAGCAACAACACAAACTACCTTTCAAAGGAACATGTGCTGTAAGCTTACCTTTGCATTTACAAAAGATTGCAAAAATATGAGCAGCTAATATTTTGCTGACATCTAAATGCTAATGCAGTTCGATGAAAATAAACTCAAGAGGAGTTCCCTCTTGTTTTACCGTGTGTCTCTACATGTAAAGCAGCAGCACAAGTTCAAGGCGGCCTAAATATGGCATCGCTGCAAGTCACGAGCAACTAGTTCACTGGGTTACATTCCTTATTAACAAGTCTCTTAGAACAATGTAGGTCATCAGTGTAAAAGGAAGGCTCTGAATATGATATGGAGCCTGTGACCTCAAGTCTGGGTGTAAAATGACATCTCATCAGGCGTCTATTCTTTTTACACATAGCCAAGCGTGCTCCTTGTCAAATTTTTCTCGCCTGTCCCCCTAAGCAGCTTGCTATATGATCTAAGGTTTGAATTGATGAACACAATACACAACCTCTTCTGTTCTATGCAGCACCACTCTAAGTATGAAAGTCATTATGTAATAAGTTCACAGCCTAAAAGCCTAAAAGCGCACAAGCCCATTTCCCCTTCCGAACCGGGCTATTCAGAAAATTTTGTGCGAGGTTTAATGGCAGCGTTGGGCATCAGGACGGGCTTTCAAGTGCTTTAAACCATTTGTCAATCACAACAACACTTAATTAATTTCAATCACAGGTAAAAGTACTAGCTGAGGTAGAGCCAGTCAACATAACGTCAAGATGGCGGGTGAGACTTGTAAGAGGCCTCTACTAACCTTTGCGACAAAAGAACTTAGTGGTAATAATTACATCACTGAAAATTACATGATAAATCTGTAACCTGGTCTGGCAACATCATGGACGTCCAGTAGAAAATTGGCTTTGAGCAGAAGAATAGCTTAGTGTAAAACTACTGGGCAAGAGAAAACACGATACCTGACTGAGGTTGGTGTGTGTGTGTAGGTCAGTCTCCAACAGTTGAGATGTATCAAGTCCAACCTCATGGTAACGTGTCTAATAATTACATAACAGTTCTATCATCTTGAACAGATTCATATACACAATAGTGATATCTACTTTAATAATCAATTAAATGATAATGAGCCTTGAGAAAATGCTCTACTAAAATGGTTGAGTTTTGGGTAACTTGACCAAACGTGACCTGAAGCAATATTTCAAAATCTTTGCACACACCGTTTCATCAAGCAGGCAAGGAACCCTGATAATGGAAATGTAAATACCACATGGTCCGAGGCTTTTCTGTGCAGAGTTAAACACTGCACAGATACTGAGCAGATGGCTAAAAGCTCTTGGCTCAGATCAGGCACAATGTACACAATAACTAACATCATGGTGCACAACAAAGTTCTCATAAAAGACATTGTTGATTCTGGCAAATCACGCTGTCAGCTTAAAACCAGTACATATTGCCCTTTATAATGACACAATAACTTTGAGATTTAGAGGATGAAGAGACGGAGTGAAGCTCCCATCTGTTCTTGTTACCTGCCTGGCACACACCTTCCTTCCTGAGAGAGGAGGAGACGTCTGAGTGCCTTCACTGAGGTTGAACTAGACAGATGTTGGTCTTGACGGCAAGCTTGCTTTATTTGGAAACATTACTGCACAACTCAGAGACATCTTTTTCTGACTTAGAGCTCAAGGGCAGTGTGGTGGGCTTCAGTATATTCTTTCGGACCGGCACAATGACCGAGTTTGGGATGAAGTGCAAACATTATGACTAATAGAGCAAACGATCTGCGCCATCACTAAAAGATTTGAAAGTATGACCGTTGGTGAAATGCTGTACGAACATGAGGGCAATAAACAACTCTCTCTCAAGTGGAATAATGCAGAGTGTGAGTGACACAGCGCTTAATCAGGCAGGAAAAGAGCATGCAGTGAAGGCTGTCTGATTAATGTTTGCCCTTTTAGTTTATTGACAAAATGGCTCTGACGCTTGAGTATGTGTGTGATAATGGAGAGAGCGGCGCGTGCTGTGCTCTGTTGCCCTTACCCACAAAGGTTAAAGATTACCTTTTTGCCGTTAAAAAAAACTAAACAGAAATGGGTGTTGTTGTCCTGAGGAATCAAGTATATCAAGCAATCAATAATGATTCTGCGGAGGCTAAACATTTGACTGATTCAGTTATCACATGCACACACAAAGTCATGCCATACTTTTGCCTTCCTTGAAAGTAAAACCCTGACCTCAGCAGCTTGTTAGGTGCCTGCTGCTATAACGGCAGGTTGCAGCTGACTGTGCAACTCATCACAAATGTAATTCATAGCCACCACTGAGTAACAAAGCTGCCTTAGCCATTTTAGCCCGCAGCAATACAAGATAATGAGATCGAATGCCTTTCAAGGGTTATAAACAAAGAAAAATGCCTCAGCAAAATATAATAACCACGGGATATAGTGTAACTAGCTCTGAAGACTAAAGCCATGATATGGTCTAATGCGCAGTATTGTCTTCATCAATGAGCTGACAAAGTCGCAAAAATACTTAAACCCTGGAAAATGAAAGTGACTATATAACCCACCGAAATGAGTCTGGACAGATCAGTCATAGTTCAACTGCCACGCTCGTTCAAGATTTGTGAATCAAGAGTCATTCATCTCGAAGATAAACTCGAGCTAGAGGGTAAAAACCTCCCTAGCCTCTTAATCAACTGGATCCATGAACCGAAAATGAGTGGCTAACAAACATTTGATAAATCTATATCATGTGCAAACTAAAATGTGTTCAGTTGACCGTGAAATGCTGCTTGAAATCAATAAATCTTGAGTCTTGTGCTGAAGCACGCAGTTTTGATGAACGGTGCTGCTGAGCTTGCTGCTTCTTTGTTTTGGTATGAGGGTGTAAGTACAGTATAAGTGGTATAAGTGCTACGCAGAGGCAAATGATAGCCTGGAGGGGGACGGATGAATTTAACAAAGTAAGTGCTAAAGCCCCTTACGCGGTGTGAGATTAAAATTAAAACTATTAAATGGGTCTGTGATGGGGGAACTCTAGGTTTAATCTGTGTGAAATTGGGCAAGATAATTCTAAATTTCAGACATTGATAGCATTCATCAGAGTTGTATTTCCTCTTTTGCTTAGTTGTGAGAAGCCTTTTCCCCTCGGTGTTATGAGACTAAAATAGTGCAGCTGCATCTGTGTGTGTGTGTGTGATACTAGCACCGTAGTCATTTCTCAAGAGCTCCTGCCTGTTTCTGTGTGTGTGTGTCTGAGACAAGGTCTTAACTTATACAATTTAGCACCAGCTCCTCGCTGTCCCTTTAGCGCCGTGGCGCCAAGAAGGCGGGGCTCCCGAAAGTAGGCCATGACTCCCAGGGAGCACAACTTATCTTCTGACAGTTTAAATGATACTGTAGTGTACCAGGCAACAGCACCCAGCACGTGAGCTTGAGCAGCTTCAGTAGTGGTCTGAAGATCTTTGACCACGCCTGGACAGTGGCTCTGAGACACATTCAATGTGTGAATTAGTCTAATTGAATGAGTGACTTCTCTTGTCAGTTTCCACACAGGTAAAGTGAAAACCCCTTTAAATAATGAAAAGGCTAAAGCACAGTTCTTTTTGGTTTTGGAAAAATTACCCATTGTTTCATCCTTAATTGCATTCATTCATCACTCTGTTTTTAGTGAATCGTAGTATGCTCAAAGACACACTATCACACATTTTTGTCAATGATTCAATGTACTCTATACGGTAATTAAGTAATAGCACTAATCTGTCCTCACGACGGAAATGTAGCTCAGTTAGCTAAAAATGAGCCGGACATTAAACATTTAAACACTCAGTCTAGTAGAAACACTAGATGGAAAGCAACATAACATAGGGGTTGTACAAGGATCATTAGTATTCACTGTGATCAAAATGTTAACATACAGTCTTAGATGACTACATGAAAAAATAATGAACATAAGCAGACTAACGCTTGAGTCAAATTGAAGCTAATGATGGCACTAATACTTACTCAAGATTAGCATTACATCATTTTAGAAGCTCCAGGTTTGAATTTTAGACTTTCAGGCTGATCACACAGATTTTTCTACAAATAAAGGCATACCATGTTACATTTATAAGAACATCAGGTTACACATCTCTTCTGTCTTAACCAAGTTATGTAAATAAATCACAACATGTATATCACTGTTATTATAGTAAATGTTGTTGAGTATTATAGTTTTTTTCTAATTTCTAAGGTTTCCACAAAGGCAGCAAATCACTGATGGCTGATTGATTAGTCAAATGAAACTGACATAAATCAGATTTCTTCACTTAAACCAACGCAACTTCTATGAGGCTTCCGATCAATAAGCTACCACTGTTGATGACACACCATCCTGACAAACGTCACACCTGGACCGAACTCAATACTGATCTTATCTCAACCTGAGCTCACTCCTAATATAGCCTGCTCCAAGTCCTGGCAATACAACACAGAACAATCAACCAGCAATCTCAGGGTATCGAGTTCATCACAAGGCTGCACTGTGTCTACTGCTGTCCATTTAAGGGCAAAGTATGTAAACACAGTCACAAAACAGGTGTGGATTATTGCAGACCAAAGCAGCATTAGTTAGACATGTTAAAAGTTACTGTCAGGCTTTAAGCTGATATTACCGGAATTTAAATGATTGGGCTTCACTAAGATTGTATCCTTGCTTTAGGCACAGTATAATCAGTAGTCAATTTCTGGGACATTTCAAGTCCCTTCTGTGAGTGATTGTATCTGGCAGTGGACACCAGTGCTGCCATCCCATCTTTCGGCATCTTAATGTGACTCTTTGGTTATCGTTCTAACTGGTTTCAAGTTCAGAAGAAATTCATTGTTGCAGGGAGCTGAATCTCAATTGGGAACCAAGGAAATTAATTACTCCACGGGGAGTATTTAAACAACTACCCTTGATGTAGTTTGCTGAATTGATTTATTTAACATTGAAAGCTTACTGTCCTCACAACCAGGCATTACAGTCAGCGGTGTCTTTGTCTCTTTAGGCCTAAACCTGTCTCTTGTACATCTGGAGGCAGTTCAATGCAAATGCAGAGTCAAACTAATAATTTCCCTTAAGATCCATCATTTGTAGGTTTTTCAAACTAAAGATAAATAGTATTTCATCAACATAAGAACAAAACAGGGTCATACATTGTAAAAAAAAAAAATCCTAGTAGTAGCTGTAATAACTGTTTAATTGCATGATCTTTAGGTCGAAGCTCATGATTGGTGGCGGCATGCTACGCCGGCTGGTCAATACCTCTGTCGATTTTGAATTTAAACTCTCTCATCTCTCTAAAAGGTCAGCTTTAACAGTCTAGCCATGGAACATTTACAGAAAGTATATTACACAATAGCAGAAGCAAACACCTTTTGGGCAAATTAAATACAAGCCAATCAGAAAGAGTCAGGGGGATAGATTATTTTTAAGCCAAATATTTATTGGGTCAGTGTGTGGGCAGCAGTTTCACTTTAACGCCTCATTCCGTGTTTAATTCCCAAGGTTGCATGTTGTTTCTGAGTGAAACAGGGACAAATGTGACACTGTTCAGCTAGCAATCAACTGAAATTACACCCAGCGAGACAGAAACAAGGACAGCAGATGAGGTGTCTGGAAGTCGGGCCAGCCTTGGATTTTATTCATGCTGGCAAGATTCCCTCAAAATAAATCAAAAGCAAGAAAGTCTGAGGACAGTGTGATATCAATCTGACCCGATGCCCAAAGTTGCACCAACGCTACTGGCGTTAATCACCTCCCGACAGAATGCTAAATTGGCAATATTGTGCATCTATTTTGATTTAGCACTCAAGAAATGCCTCAGTCACAAATCTTACGGATGATCCATCTGCCTCTTTAATTCAAAACATAAGGAAATTTGGTGTTATGCAGACATACAACATGTTGAGATTTGGAGCAGAGCCACATTAGATGGAAGGATTAGATTGAAAGAGTTTACTATAAATGTAATACCTTCCACAGCTCAAACAAATGTTTTTACTCTGCTTCACTGGAATGGGAAAATTTGGATATACACATTTTCACTGTACATATTGTACATAGGACAGCAGATTAATCGTTTAACTCTTTTGCAATGACTGACTCAGTCTTTCCTGGGGAGGAATGATTTCCTTTTTGTTGCACCAAATTTTTTCTGATGCTCCAAAACAAATTATGGCCGACATCCAGAATACCAGAGCTGCCAACAGTGGACATCTGCTGATTACAATACTGCTTTTGCAAATGTTAGATCTGCAGATCCAAGTCAATAAAAGAAAAGTAATTCAAACACAGTCCCACTGTGTAATGAGAAAAGCTCATTTCATATCAGATGAATCACATGGAAGATGAAGGAGGTGGATCCAGATCTTCCATTTGTTTCCATTTGGTGGGCCCAAATACAAATAAGCCCAAAGATTGGAGTCGGGGAGAGCGATATGTCTTTGCTGTTATTTAATAAAACAGCTTCCAGTTCCTTATGGCAGGCAGGAAAAATGGCTGTGAAATCGACTTATGTAAAAAAAGAGGAAGAGGAAGGCAGAGTAACTGCATCGTCTGTCTTAAATCAAAAGCCAATTGGGAACATTGGTGAGAACACAAAGGCCAACGGTCTGTCCAATGATCCTGAATAATAAAAAAAAAACAATCTTTCTGATGAGATGATCAATTTACTTACCCTGAGACATGGCATCAACTTTTATGCTTCACTGCCAGTGATGAAAGGCAGACGCAAATAAATCTGAGTCCAAGAGTCCTGGGAATAGATCTGTTTACAGCCAAATGGACTGAAGCCTCGATTATTCCCTTCAGGTTTGCGATTGCAAGACAGAAGGCAATGTAGCACAATCTACAGTAGCTCTATGATGGAAAAAAAACAACGCGCTCACCATCGTTTTCTGCCATTAGTGCAATTTGCTACAGTGCATGAGCCAGTGTTGGCTCATGCACTTACAGTAGTTTTAAATCAGATTAATTAAGCAAATCTGAGGATATAAAATGTCAATGTGTGGACATCAAATAAAATGCTGTCATTTGCTGTTCTGAACTGGGTGTGACTGACTGTACTGACTGGAGCATTGGGGACTGGAGGCCAAAGTGTTGTTATGAGGGAGAGCATGTTCTCACACTGGCCATAATGACACCATCAGAGGGCCGAGGCCTTTATTGGAATCTGGGGGAGAGAGCAGTCTGTGCTTCTAATTGCAAACATTTGTCACTTGGAAGTGTTTCAATGTTCAATGTCTGGCATTGGAAGAAAAGGTCCTCTGCCCTTTCTACTACAATCATTTTTAAGATTATAAGGTGGGACAAAGGATTAGAGACACTCTGGAAGAGGGGAGTCTTTGTCACTCATGTGGAAGTGAGTCATCCATATCCCAGCTGCTGACAGGAAACTCACGCTGATGCCATCAGTCACTCAGAAAAGTGCATCAATAGATTTATGGATTTTTTTCTGACAAGATATTCATCGTTGATATTTCACATATGCAGCCTGATATCCCAAAATACTTGAATTAAAATGTATTTTTCTGTATTTACTGTAGCTCAGCCAAAGGCCAAACAAAGTGATGCAGTATAGTATCTGTTGAGATTTGAGACTGTGGAAAAACTGAAACTAAATTGGCTTGGAGGGTCGATTTCTACTTGCTTATGTTACTTCTATTATAATAAGGCTTTCACTCACTACTGTAATATAAAGGTGCTAGCTAGTGTTTTCTGGTATCATTATTTTGTGTAGTCAGATGCAAAACACTAAAAATAACTTGACAAAAAACTTTGCTCCGTGCAGTTAACGGTGTCAGTATGTACTATAGAGTTCACTGGTAATGAGATAGGTCCACTATAGGTCCAAGTCAGCACTTTCCATCCCAGTGTTCCAATTCTTTTTGCATTAGTGTACCCATCTGATGAAAGTAAAGTGGAAATAACCTGGTCTCACTGTAGTCGTCATCAGAAATGTTATCCTCAATCAGTCGAAGGAATAAATTAACTGTCCTGTTCCAGTCAGAAACAAAGCAGATCAATATGAACAAGGAAGGCAGTATGCCGACTTCATAAAAGAAACATTCAAACATTTGTTTTCCTCATCTATGACAATTAGAAGGGGCTCTAAAACCTGGAATGTTCAATCCAGCTGAAAAAAAAGACACAATTAGCTATATTGTGGGTAAGGAACTACTGCATTATGCATGAGAATCGATGTCCTTGGCTTAATATTGTTGGTGGATTAATGTGGCAACATGAGTATTCATTTTGTTGGCTAATTAAAGTGAACATGCTGAATGTGCATAGTAGTTGTGTAACTCTGATTGAAAAATAAACACCACAGCTTCAAAGCAATAGGGATAACTCAAGGTTTTCTGAAAAAGTGATTAGTGTTTTCATAACAACACTTAAGCTTGAAGTACAGAACTATTTCCTTGAAATAAAACCCTCACAATCTGCATAGCCAAATAGTGTTATGGTTCAAATTACAATGGCGTTCAATAAGACCTGAGGATATTGCAAGATAGTGCTTTACAGACATTGTGCATCCCTGCATGGCTATAGCACACATGTCATTTAATTAAAGTCATCTTTAAGAATACAGTTTTACCTCCAGCTCCCCTGTACAAGGAGCCTTTTAAGCACAGCAAATAGCTACCAGATCTTTGACTAAGAAGCATCTGTCATCCTCCTATCACAATTTATTATCAATGATGTTTTCGTCACGATTGATTGCCTGAGTCATACTTGTTGTCCTGACTCAAATTGACAGGCAGAGTCCTCTTACTTTCAATAATCTCCTCCGCCGTGCCCTTCTTCCCTCTAAAGACACCAGAGAGACCTATAACTTAGGACGCTCAAAGGTTAAGTCAATCATGTCACCGCTCTCAATAGGCAGCATGGAAAATAGCCAAAGGGTAATTGGGCCAGTTGATTTAAAGGGAACACGTAGAAACAATTACATTTAGCAGGGGAGCTGCTTGCAAAACATCTCACACTTCACTACCTATAACTGAGTCATCGTTTCCATAGTTTAATCTTTTAAATCCTACCTGAATTCTCGAGCAATAATGCAATTTATTTCCCCAATGGATTTTGCCAATTAAATTGAATTATCTGCACGGATCTTAAATGGCATTATTTGAAATAATAAAAAAGATGCCTTCAACTTCTACTCACTCAACTTTGATAATAGATGTGTGGCTCAACACAGAAAACAATCCTATAAAGATGCAGTATTTACCACACCCATAAAACAGTGTGCTGGAAGTCTACACACTACTGCACTTAACAAAATGAAGAACACACTTCAATATTTTACCGCATTTCAATCTGTTGGCTGGCAGCCTACTTTAAACACCATTAATATCTTTACAGGAAATGAAAACCACTATGACTGCCTTGGACTCTAAAAGATAACTGTGTTTCTCTTGCTGTTCATACCTGCATGATGTGATCATCGATGACAGGCATGTCAGAATTGCTGGATCATAATTGAATGCCACCAAACAACAGCTGAAAGGTCACTCATAATTTAGTTTAGGTTTAGGTTGCTTGATGTTTAAAATTCTGAGCCAAAGAAAACCCAAAGTTTCGCCACTTGTTTCAAACAGAAGAGCAATTTTTCCACATTCCTCCGGAGAACCTGAGAAACTTCCTGTATCGGATACTGGACAACAAGATGAAGCTTGATCAAGGGTTGACCCTTAACAATGAACTGAAAATGTGAAAGAGTATGAGATGCGTCATGATAAGTGAAGTGCATTGGTTTTAGCCTTGATTAAACAAGAGTATAGCCGGTAGTGTCGCTGAGAGGCTGTTCAAAAGGCACAGCTTTCATTTCAGCTAAAGGCTAATGTCAGCATGCTAACTGCTCACAATGGCAATACTGACATGCTTATATTCAGCAGGTGATGTGTACCCTGTTCACCATTTTAACTTGACATGTCAGTTTGCTAACATTTGTGAACCAAAGCTGCCTGAACCAAAGAGTTGGTGTGACCGACCAACCGGCATTACCATACATAGAACCAAGCTGCAGGTATTGCTAAAAGAAAAAATATGTTTAGGGGCAGGAAAATGAACCAGATACTGTTCCCTACCTAATGGTAAATAAAGTATTCATAATATCACAATATCAATATACCCGGTGACATTGTAAACGTTCTCGCAAATCACATGATACAAATAAGAGGAATGTTTTTTTGGGTCAACCGAGCAAATTAAATATCTGAAAAATCAAAGTACGTCATCACTTTGATGCAAAAACCTTTGCAGTCTTTATAACACCAGCTAAAATGGTCCGATATATCAAATGTATAATTATGGCGGTACTGTATATCTTGTTTTGGTGTACATAGTCATATTTCCCAATCTAAGAATCGCATGTAATTAAACCAAAAATAGCTGAAAGTACCACCATCAAACCAGACGTTCAACCAGCCAATCAGCTCACAGTCTGGACCAGAAGCCCAGCAACTCTCCTATTGGTCATGCTGTAATCAATTAGGACAAACACAGAGGGAAAAAAAAGGATATAACTACATTATATTATTGATTATTGTCAAAGCAAATGTGACAATTTCTTGAGACGTTGAGTTTTAGTTATATTTTCAAGCCCTGTAATAAACAAGGTTTGGTTTAACTGTAGTTGTCTCTGCATTTACTCAAACCCATTTAGTGGTTCAACACTCATGCTTCAACCCCTTGAATGTCCCCCGACAGCCGTGACTTGCTCATGACTAGAAGTGAAAACAGTCAATCGGCAGACAAACCGGCCCAGGTCAGCGCTGACACTAACTATCTCCGCTCCCAGGCCATAAATCTCCATCAAGGGCACAGAGAGCACAAGAACTTTGTTAGATGGATATCAGCGCTGAGACGCTCTCTGTGGTCCCGCCCGTTAATAGCATACGGCGGGTCCAAATTGACACAACGTTCTATCCCTGTTCGGGAAATGGTGTACTTGTGAATGTGTGTGTGTGCGTGTGTGATTGATTGAGGAAGAATGGGGTTGGGGGTGTTTCTGCATACAGCTGAACCAGAGAATTATTCATCATTGTGTGACACACTGATTAGTTTGCGCCCTAGGAGGCTTTGCTCAGCGCTTTGCACTAATAGCTCTGCGTTGCATGAATATGCGCAGGAATGGACATGCGTGTAAAAAGAATCGCGGTGTGTGTGTGCGATGGGAGAAACAAAAAGTGAAATGTGTTCCTTGTTATGTTGCAATGCATCCAAATAACACCAGAGAGTCCAGATTTCTTCAATAATCACAGAATTTCCAACAAAAGGGCTCATTACATTTTGTGACGAGCCAAGTTAAGCCAACGCTTTGCCCGCGGCAGAGAATCCCTGCCTTTGGATACAAAGCAGGAATAAATGCGCACATCAGTACAGCTACATTCATAATCAAACTTCGAGTGGTTACCCGTACACTGCTCGCCAAGCCTTGCAGCCTTGCTCATGTTCATAGTACAATGCTCTGGTGATTGTGCATTGGCTGATGTAATGATCTTATTTCTCTCCAACAAGGAAGCGTGCCAAACCAGTGGCAGAGAGAGGCTGTTAATTAACGATTTTTTTTTCAGGTCTGACGTCCTTTCAATTTGCAGTAGAAGTGATCAGAGTACTGTACAGTCCCTGCAGGCCAGACGTGACCCCCTCCGCTTGCAATGTGTCGTCTGCTACGACTTCATCAGAACGAAGCTTGCAGTTTATTTTTGCTGCCAACTGACAGACATTTGCAGCGCAGCTGAGAAAGCCCCTCTGCATTTAGCACACAGGGGCTTTTAAAGCAATACCTCTCCCCCAGATGCCTCAGCGGAGCTGCTCAGGTGGCCGGCAGTGCAGGGATGTGACCGTACTGGGCAGCTCCCAGCTGCGAACGTGTCTGACTGTATGAATGTTAAGCGGAGCATGCACGCTCTGTGAAACATTTCCCGAGAGGTTTTACGAAAATAAATAGGTGAAAAACAAACATTTTCAGTTCTTGCACAAAGTGACAGCTGCAAAAGGGGATTGGTGTTACAAAAAATGGAAGCAAAAGGTAATTCTTTTGACTGTTGGGTTTTTATTACAAAAGGGAAGAAGTGCAGTACCTAAGTGGTTAGGTCTGTCACACTGACTTCTGATCTCAGCACTGGCCTCTTTACAGTATGTGGAGTTAAGTGCTGAAACTATTGGTTGATTAATGTACGAGTAGATGGACAAAGAAGTAATTATTTAGGAGTTATCTATCAAAAATGTCAATTGTTGCCATGATTTGTTTTTAATATTACTGTGAAAGTAATTGTATTCAATTTGGAATTGTTAGCTGAGCAAAACAATCAACTTGAAGATGTCACCTTGGGCTCTGTGACAGTGTGATAGTTTTCACTATTGTCCGTCATTTTACAGACTCAAGCAAAAATGCCAATGATTTGCTTGTTTTTAGCTTCTTCAATGATAGGTTTTGATGCTTTTTTTCCGAATGTTAACTCTGGTAAATTAAAATAGGGATATTTACATATTGAGGATTCGACAAAGTTATCAACAAATTCATCTAAAATGTAAATAAGGTTGTTGCAGCCTTAGAGCATTATCTATAATGCTGATGCATTGGGTTTCCTCCCACAACAAAAAACATTCAGTTCACGTTTGAAAGAAATCAGTGAACCCTCATCTCCAAGCCTATTACCATGAAAAGATTTCAAACTCCCAGACCACAACTTTTGATATCCCTTTCCCTCCTTCCTCTCCTGAACATGACATCAGCAAAAACATCAACACCTGTATTGTCTGCTCCTCACGTACCGCAGGCTCAGTAATTAAACTCTGAGACACCTGTGTGGAATACAGATCACACAATCAGGCGCTCGGCACAGTGGTTTGACACCTCTATCATCTCACTACGGAAAATAATCAATATCAAGTCGGCTGCATCTGTTAATTCTGAGTGAGGGGGAGAGCCAGTCTCAACTCGCCGCTGTTTAGTGAAGCATGTAAACTGTTTCGCTAAGCGTGAGCTTCACAGTTTCCCCCGAATGAAAACACAGCTCCCATGTGCCTTGAAAATAACAACCACAGCCAATACGCAGACGCTAACACCACCGTGCACCATCTAAACACTTCTCTCAGGTCAGGTCAGCTTTTTCCAGCTACCCACTATTACACATTAGCACTCTTATCTCCCCGAATATGCATACAGCTTTGGAGACTTCTGATTGATTATCCTCATTAGAAAATAAGGCCTGTTCTCTCAACAGCAGTCTGATGGAAGGGCTGATTTTTTTTGGCTCGTACTGCTTACTGTGCTGCTCTACTTTATTTAATGAGACGACTGCAGAAGGTCCAAACTAAACAGTTTATTTAGGCCTGAAACATTCATGCTTAGTGAGCCTTACTGTGCCCGTACAGTGCAGTGATAGGTTTGCCTCGAGTCCACAATGAGATGCATATACATGACAAAGTTGTAATTTGATTGTATTTTGAGCTAATTGACTGTTCACACATTTCTGAACTATTATGCAAAAAACCAAACACACAAACCAAAGACAAAATTGAATCATCATTTCACAGTTTTCAACTCTACAAATGCAATCAGAACTTGTCTGTATAGCTTCTCGAATTTCTGTACCGACACGTCTTTCCTGCTCGATAACTCCCTCCCTGCTGTCACAACACAACCTCTTTCTCTTTTCAGAACTTCAGCTCGTAAGATAACACAGTCCATTTGTTTTTTTTTCCTGGACTCCTGCTTTCGTATGGTGAACTCCATTAACTTGTCAAGTTTTCAAATGGAAACATCAAATGTGTTGAAAGGAGTTCAAGCAGCCAAAGTTGAGTTACTCTTTGCTTGGTAGAACTCCTTTGAAACACACTTGAAATACAAGTTTCCATTTCATGCGTCAAGGGAAATGAAAAGGCATTTGCAATTTTCACGACACATTCTATCAGTCAGCTATTACTTTTTTTTTTATGATTTCTCCAGTTCTGTGTCATTTTTCTCCTCGTTTCTGTCCTTCTCTCTCCTTCAATCTCCATCAGTGTCTTACCCTCTGAGAAGCTGATGAGCCCCAGGAGGTGCAGCAGCTTGATCGAGGCGAACACCAGCGCCACGATGCCCACCGTCTGCAGCCCCTCAGTCTCCCAGATCGCGCTCAGCATTGCTCCACCCTCAGCCCACTCCACACCACCATGCCCAGACCCAGACCCAGAGCCCGAGCCGGCCTCTTCACCCTCTGGAACAGCGCCAGGACGAGCGCTGCCACCCGGCCCTGCGCTCCAGTTCCCCTGCACCCACTCCAGGACTACACCAGCCCACACGCAGGGGCCGGGAGCCTCCTGGCACCCGCCTACTGCTCGCGTGCTCCCTAAATCCAGGCTGGGTTGAGCTAAAATGGGATGAGGTTAAGAGCAAGAAATTCTGGTCTCAGGTTTGTGCGGAGCCTGACGTCATTAAACCATCTGATCTCGAGGGGTCACTGAGAATTAAGAAAAGCGGACTCAAAAAGGAAAAAAAGTCCATGCAAGCTGATCTAAATCCTTCCTTCTTTTTTCTTTCCGCTCCTCACAAATGAGGAGACATGTGGAAGCTGTGGAAAAGCAGGCAGAGCAAACTCTGCTCTTCTCTGACAGTTTGTGGCTCTCTCTCGCTCTTTCAGGCACACTGAATGCTCTCACTGCAAAGTAAAGGGAGGGAAGATGAGAGGGAGTGGATATGAGTGAGGGAGCGAGGAGGGAGGGGAGATGAGATCGAGGCAAAGGGGAGGTGTGGTGCTACAGTGGAAGACGCACAACCCCTCATGAGCTACAGCCCAATTGTTTGCATCGACTTCAAACATTAAGTTTCGTCCTCGCCTGCCACTATGGCAGGTCGTTGAACATTTCTACCGGCCATTCTATCTTTGTGGAACGCTTGAGAGTCAGTGGTACCAGACAGTATGTGTCATGTAGGCGAACCTTAACCTCTAGGAATTGCTTTCTAAAAATAATACTGCTTAATATAAAGAGAACCTAGCTACCACGGTGGCAGTTGATGTGAACATTTTGTACATGCCACAGCCAACATTTACTCGGTATTTAGCAGGTCATGCTGCTAGAAACAAATCTTAAAAACGCAAAGACAGCACTAAATGCGGGAATAGGATATGTCAATGAATTTTAATAAGATGGAAGTTTTTAGTTGTAGTGTGTATGTCTGTGGTCAGACACTTTTACCTCTGGTCATATCGTTAAAGCATACAAATGTCGCTATCTGAAGGATTGAAGACGACGATGAGGAAAGATGAGGGAAATTATTCCACTCAAGCTGGACAGACAGCCAAAACAATAGCTTTCTTATAAGGCAATCATAATCTACTTCAAAAAGACAAAATAAATCTCTCACGCTTCAAACTATTATTGAAAAGAGGCTTTTGGAAATCTTACTCATACAATGTTTTTAAAGGTTTGAAGATGTGAGAAAACTCCAATGCACATAATCCACATATCCACACATAAAACGGTTCCAGAATCCTGAATGTAAGTGCATATAGAAAGTGAGAGGAAAAATAGTATTGATTCAAACCACTTCAATAAATGTAAATGTAAGGACTTTGATTCCACTGAGATGTAGTGGAGTGTTGAAGAGGACAAACAAAGCCTGTGCGTGTGTGCGTGTGCGTGTGCGTGCGTGTGTGTGTGTGTGAGAGAGAGAGTGATTCATGCAGTCAATGTTTGTAGCAAATGAGTGAAGACACCACCATCTACTGCCCTTGTGTAGTCATCGTCATTATCATCCACCACCGAGGAATTATTTCCTCACAACTCTAATAATAATACTAATAATAATAATTGAATCCATCCATTTAAAGCTGAACAATTTTTTAATCAATTTGCAATTTCAAACAGTTTTTCACAACCAAAATGCACCATTTTGAGCCAAACAAACGTCCTGAGCTGTGTTGTTTTTTTGTGCTTTTATTCCATCTGGAGTCAAGTCAGCCGTTAATCATTGATGCAAATGCACAAAGCCACCTTGATTACAATCATCACGTCCGTGTATTATTATTATTTTCCGGAACAGAAACTGTGACTCACCACTTTACTCAATTGCTCTATGATAAATGTTCAATAAGAAGTAGCTTATTTAAAAGATGGAAAAACCTCACATGCAGTCATTTACATTCATCCATTTGCTGTTGCTTTTTTCCAAACAACACAGATGAGGAACGTAATTCTGCTTTAGAAATGAAAAAAATGAAAAAAAATCTTTGTGAATAATTTAGCATGATGCTAGAAAAATAATATTCAGCGGACACATTCTACTTGATCTGGATGGCCCCTGGCCACGTGAGGAGTCATTGCTATGCGAGTCTCATCCATAGAAAGTGAAAAATGCACACTGGCAATACAACTGCACGAACAGTTTGAGTGTGTGCGCTGTCCTTGAAATCGAATTAGAGAAAAAAGTGCTTTTTCGGACAACAATGTTGTGACGTATGCTTCCTGTATGGGAAATTAGCTCGTTCCAGTAAAGAGCGACCGAAGAGGCTGTTTATTTTGTTTTAGGTCACCATGATGAATGAACCTTCCATTACAATCGGGCCACATTGGTCTCATTGAACAAATTCTCTTTGTCTAAGGGGCCAGGAAAAAACAATTTAGTGATAGCATGAACATCTTGATGAAACATTAAAACTGCAATATTTATATATCAGCAATCAATAAAATGACAAATGTGTAGGTCACTAATGTGAAGGTGGTCACTTAATGACTAACCAAGAGAGGATTAATTCCAAACGTTGCAGTTCCCCTCAGCTCCACAGAGTGTATCTTTCTATCTTTCTCCAGCACTTCATAACAAACAGCTATAGTAAGCAACTAGTGTGAATTTAGCGCATATAGAAGCCAAAGAGTCAGATAATTTTCTCCAGAGACTAAATTGAAAGCTAATGTTGCTCCGTGTCTTGCCAAAATGTGTAGAAAAGTTTGCTAACATGTTTACCATACAAACTATAAATATGATAATATGTCAGTGTTTAGAGCTTGTTTCCACTGCCCTAAATTGGGTAAATAAATCAGTTATTGCAGGATCATTTTGAATTTGGTGAGGATCAGATTAAATCTGCACTCTGGGGCTTTATGAGATGTACTCAACAGAGGGCCAAACTTCTAAATAAAATAAAACCTATATCCAAATGTTATTGTATAACAATACTACGTTGATTAAAGTCTATAACAAACTCCCATGAGGAACAACTGCTGGTTTGGTTCAAAGCATTACCCAGCTGCCATGTGCAGTGTAGTGTGTTGAGTGTTAGCTGACCTAAATGTTGGATGCTTCATTGACTCCTGAGCTGGGTTGCAACATCCTGTTTACAGCAGGGCTGCCAACATGTGGCCGCTGGCAGTACATCAGTGAAGCCGTATCACATCGCCATTCAAGCCACATGTACAGTTCCCTTAATGCAGCCAAGTTCCCCGAAGCCAGAGGGATGCATTTCCTCTGCCTTACTCCGCCACGGCTTGGCTCTACAAACAGTCCCTGGTAGACTGATGGTTAATAGAACATGTAGGAATGATTTACCAATCATAACCTTTCTGCAGCGCAACGATACTATATCCGCCCAATAAATTATTGAAGCAATGAGGGTGGAGGTGAGAGGGTGAGACGTATGAGGAAAAAAAAGAGAGTGGGGGTTTTGTGCCACGGAGCATTCATCCAACTATTAGAGTAGCCATGATTCTATCAACACTGCTGGCAGGTAAATATTACACCCCACATCTTCCCACATTAACGTCACAACAATTCTGGACAATCACCACTCTGACATAGTTACAGCATGGCAGGTGTGACAGATGGAGAACCTAAAATGTCATTGACTTAGAAAGACTATTTTGTTTTGGAAGACTGAAATTGCAAAATGAATTGGTATTTAAAATGGAAAAACAAAATGGAAGCTGTAGAGTGTTGACACTATGACGTGAAACAAAGATTTGAGGAAACAAGGGCACTTGATCCGATGACTCTGTGGTGAAATATTTGTCAGATAATAACATAACGTTGAACATATAACATCACATTGCAAACAGTCTCCTGTCCCATGTTCTACAGTACTTATGAAAGCTGCCACAAAACGGTTCTGTTATATAATCATCCGACCAGAAAAACTCGTCAGAAATAAAGGATATTTTACTAAATAGTATTGCCCTTAAATCATTAATTAACGACCTATAAAACGTCAAATGGACTTTTCTCTACCCATTTCTACAGCTAAAGGTTATGTACCTGAATATATAGTCAGTAAAGAGAAAATGGCAAGAAAATACAAATACTCAAAGCAACTTCAAGGAACGTTCATTTTGTGTTGATTTTGGCAATTCCTATGGGTGAAAGTAGTAGTATTCTTAGCCGGTGGAAATGCAGATTGTATCACAATCAGTCTACTCTATTTCTCAACATCTGTTTAGAAAAAGATTACTATCAGAGATATATGCAAATTGGTATATTGTAATAATTTAAATTTAGTGGTTAAGAATTCCTTTTTGGGGCTTTTCAGCTCCACACGAAAAAACATAAAATCGCTCGATGACAGCTTGCGCTACCCGAATCGCCATATGCCAACATGTTTTTATCTCAGGGTTTCACACAGAACTCGTCCATCCTCCGTAACCTTTGACGGGCGGCATCTCTAGGTGATCCAAGTCTGAAATGTCAAACTGCACTGAGGTCTGGCATGTCACCATCTCTGCAGTCCTTATCGGTGTAATGAACAGCCTAAGTCTGGGAGACAAACCTGCAACCTTTTTGTCCATCTGCCTCTGTAGACTGATAGACATTGATCTTAGGAAAGATTACAGAATTTTCTCACTCGTCGCTGCCACCGGTCTCGTCACTTAGTTTCCATTCTCAGTATTCGCAAGGGAAGGATCTTATCACTTTTGTCTGGGCAGAGTGGACACAGAGGACACAACCTGACGACGTCAATGAATCAGTCTCACCAACAGCGGTTATGAGAAAAACAATATATCGAGAGGAAAAACTAACTGATAGCACATCTACTTCATGCAAACAAACCTAAAATGTTGCAAAACTGTAGTTCATGGTTAGGAAACTGTAAGAATGTCCTTCCAAACTGCTGGCAAATATTTTAGAATAGTAAACCGTGATGGAACAAAATTGAACACTACAGGTCTTTTAAAGTCTTTTCCTGAGAACGTAACAAACTCTGTTGTTGTTTTTTTCACACAGTGACAAAAGGCGCTTAGCAAACAATCCCCAAGACCAAAATTTCTATTAAGTATTGGACAAGTGTTATCTTTCACAGAAGCTCACAGTGAGCCGCTGTGAAAGTACGGGACCAGGAGAAGAGACCCGGCTTCAAGGTAACCGTCATTAATCAAAGCGACGCCGATCGGTGGACATGGAAAAGTGGCGAAGATAAGATCGTCCCGCTGTTTATTGATTGATATAATTAGGCTACACCTGGAGTGATTTGCTCAGACATGCAAAGCGGCATTCCTGTTTGGCTTGTGTTTTCCATGGCACGTTAAAATGAGGCTGTCATATTTACTGAAGCTATGATGGGTAAGGCAATTATATGCTGTGAACCGTGGCAACCCTCAGCAAAGCGTTATGTGCAATCAACCATGGAGTGTCATGGGGTAACTCTGATATTGAGGACTTATTTTGTGGACTCTGGATAACTCTGGATAACTCTGGCAGGTGCCTGTGCATGCATTCATTTACAAAACGTTTTCAACCTTTCAACCAGATCCTGGGGTGATGTCTCACCATTCAGGGCTGGATGGGCCGTCAACACTTGCCCTCTCTGTGCTGATCATTTTCACACCCATTATATCATTATCTAGTCGAGTTGACTCATTTGCAAGTTACAAATGTGTCCTGTGAGAAAGACACAATGAGCCAGTTCAGGACATACACTTTTTAACCCTAACTGGGCTTTCTCACCAAATGCACAAGCTTTGCATTTAAGATTAAACAATACATCAATCGGTCGTTTGGTCGTTGCACGTTAAAATCTTTGCTTTAAATGCTTTGTCTTGTGTTGTGTAAATTACAGTGAAGGCCCAGTCTGGCGTGTCTCTTAAGAAATGTGAGCCTGCCTTAGTGAATGCCATTTACTTTCAAAAGACATGCCAGTCTTCTTTTTACAGCAAGACCACAAGATCTTTATCAACATCCCAATTCATTCCAGATTAGTTATAGTGTAAAAGGGAAAAGTCAATGGCATTGTCTGCAAAATGGACAGTACCACAAGGCCCAGGGCAGTGTGCTGCAGCTGATAACATTGACCTGCTTTTCTCCACGTCTTAACCATATTAGCTCTGACATGGCTATCTGACAGCTCACTGTGGACAACATGTAGCAGCAGAGAGCTGGCCATGGATTGCTTTTGCACGGCCAGCCTGTCATTTGATTTACCGTGCTCCATCCGTCGGTAGCAAAGTGCCAGTCAAACTAAACTGCAAGTGCAAAGGTCGACGGAGAATATGCATTAGCAGGAGCAGTAAAAAAAAATAGAGAAGACAAGGGAGACATAAAATGGCAGACAGAGTTCACTACGGCTGGAGCCACTGCCCAGAGGATGAGCTATAACAAACATAGTTCATCAGGAAGAAACGAGCGCTGAGACAAAATCAATACAGTCAGGTATAACTTATAGAAAGCATGAATTTGGGAATACAATTGTTTAAGCAATATGTCAGACTGATTTTTGAAAACAACCCATACACTGAATATTATTAAGTCAAGGCACTGGCAAAATTTAAAGGGAAATGCCTTGCAGAGTTTCCAGGTTTATTGACAGATCATGTTAAAACTCTATTCATCAAATGATAGCCGGTGACATTCATTGTACTGCTGAGTTAGCCAACCTCAAAAAGAACCATAACTGAGGGATCGAACCAAAGTGAAAACAAGTTAATATTGGACATGCATTCAACAGGCAGGGACATTGGAATGAACATGCCGCTATTTCTGGACTTGACGTGTTAAGTATTTTCTAAAATGTGCGTTTGTTTCCGAGTCTACATTCTGCCCTCAAAATGCAGCTTTAAATTAGTTACGTTTTCAATCAGTGTTACTCATTTAAACACATTTGTGTGTATCCTTAAGGTCAACAAGTGTGTTCAATAAATTTCCTCTTTAATAAAATGTTAGCAAAGCTGAGGTTTTGAAACCTTCATTGTTTGTATCCATATTTACTTGCTAGTTGTCTTCTTCTTCGCTGCCTTTGTTGGCCCATTGCTGTGCTTTTTGGTGGGTTATCTGTACTTGCACATGTGCTTCAGTGGAGTAGTGTGACATCATTGGCAGAAGTGTGCATCGCTTTACCGCTTGTGAGTATCCACGACAACAAAAAACAGGCACACGCTGATAGAAACATTTCAATTTGCACTATTAATGGTCAACAATCATAAATTGACACTACTAAATGCTATGGGATAAACATAATCTTCCACTTTATTGTATGCTTATTCACGATTAGAAATAATAAAAAAAACTATTTACTTTTACTTGTCAAGCCTGGATGAACAGTAAACTCATAAAGCTTAATATTCCAAGCAAGCCGCATTCCTGAGGCAAGCTTTGGTTGAGGTGTTGATATTATTGCACTACTAAATTTTCAAGTATTCCATTCAAAAATAATTGTTTGGAGACATCCCTTACCATAACAGTATTTAATGAGAGTCATTTTGTTCATAGACCTATGAAGCAGATCAGATAACACTTTGTAGTAGATTTAAGTTCTAATGACCTTAAAGAGAAACACAAATAACATCTAAAAAAGTTAATTACACACCATGAGTGACTTAGTATTATGAAAATACTAACTCTATAGATTAATAGCAGTCTCTAGATTAATAACACACAAAACAAAACAACAATTAATAGTACCATATTGTTGTGTGTTACACAATCAGGCAGTGTTATATCGGGAGGTGGCGAAATAATGTGTGAGAATTTTGCAAAAATGCAGAAACTGAGAACACTAAAAGCAAAAGTCTACATTTTCCCATGAGCTCATGCTCAGCCCCATACTATCACACACATGTGTGAAACAACAGCCAAAACAAGTCCCAAGACCCTCATTTAACTATAATCATTGCATGACAAATGGCAATATGATTTGACTGCAACAAATTGGAAAACAATGAAGTGGATTCCTCATACTATAGTTCCCTTAAATGCATGCATTTACAAAAAGTAACATTTTAGTCAAACTGTCAGTTTTAGGTCTTGCTTTCTGCGAAAAACATTTCACTGCTGACAAATTGCAAAACCGATCTAGTAGTGGTCGAGCAATATGGGTTTTTCAATGGCTGATTATGATATTGAGAGCAGGGCAGCCGATAGCCGATATGAACTTTGTAAAGTGTCTGTAACTCCATACTCAGTACTTTTACCTTCAAACTGCACTGAAGTCCTTCTGCACATTTATTTAATGTAAACTTGTGTTTACTTTTGGTTTGAAGTGTTTATTTCAAAGATGTACATGCTGTGAGGTCTGCTACTTTATTCATTATCTTATGTATTCAGGGGCCTCAAAAAATCAAATGCACTAAATGCAAAGTAAGGTAGTTCAAGCTGAGCTGATTGTTCAGGTTCCATAATCAGCAATGTGACTTTACAATATACAGCTCAACACTTCCAACTCAAGTCTTTTTTCAATCAAGGCAGAAAACAATCTGGCCTTTCACAAGGCTGCCTGCAGAGACAGCAAGAAGCTAATTACAGCAGCGTACATGTGGATTCTGAAAATCAGTGACTTGTTGCTCTCTTAGATTGCTGAGATTGATGATAGAGCGCGTCTAATGCCTGTGGAAACACCCGTAACAGTGTTTAATTCAGTGGAAAGCTATGAGGCACAACAATTATGCCTGTAATACCTGTCTGAAACTCCAGGCTATTATCAAAATGTAAAATACATTGTAGAGTTTTTAATACTCCTTCACTGAATAATATCCAACTAATTTGTTTAGGATGTCAAAAGAAGGCAATGAAGAGCACATGAGCAATGCTAACATGAATAGGAATTACAGATATTAAAAAAGAGACAGATGGCTTTGGTTTCTAACTTAGGAGACGAATGAATATTCTATTACATAAAAGAACTGTGCTAAGATTTCTCTATTCAAACACTGGCTTCTCCGATACCTTTCCATGTGTATATGTCAGACAAATGATTCGGAAGTGTATGTTTTAACTGCCCCAATATTCCTATAATGTCGAAGCCTTCACAACATTGTCTTTAACCTGTGACAGGGTGTCATCCTTATGCTCCGAAGTAAGAAAAGACTTTTGAAAGCTTGTCAAAGTAGCGAGCAAGACCACAAGGGTGCATCAGTCTCAGCTTACACACATTTATAAAAAGCAAGCGATTAGAAAGGGACTTGCCACTTTTATCTGTGCAAAACAGAGATCGATCTTTTGCCCTTAGCTGCTTTAAGATGCCTGCCTCGTTTACTCCTTCAGTCATCCTTTTTGCAAGTTAATGTCACTACATTTTATGCATTTTTAATGTGTAAAGATTTATGTTGTCTGATTCCTATCTGGTTGTGAAGCACTTTGCAGTAGGTAAATGGACAGCATTTATATAGTGCCCTTCTACATATTGCCTGACATTCATAAATATTCATACACGAATGGCCGCAGAGCTGCCATGCAAGGTTCAGTGCCTTACTCAAGAACACTTATGACACACGGAGAGGAGGAGCTGGGAATCCAACCCCCGACCTTGTGATTAAAAGATGACCCGCTCTTTCTCCTAAGCCACAGCCGCCCCATTGATACATTGTTTTTCAAAGTGCAAGATGAATCAAGCCAATATCCTCCTGAACTAATAAAACACCCAATTAGAAACATGATTGGGTAAATTGATTGAATGGTTAAAAGTCTATTGGATGATGAAATGTGTAAAAGTGGTCAAAGCTATTTGTAGGATTTGGGATATTTAAATAATTTATCAGCACATAAATGTTTATTGAGCTTATTTAATCATGTTATTCACAAAAAGTTGGGAAAAAAACAGGCTTTGCTTACATTAGCTCTCCACTTCAACACCAGACCAGCAGCTGGTGTGACTGGTTGAGAACATAAGCTTTGGTTCCCTCTGCTGGCACATCTGTTCACTCTCACATGTACTTGAATGAAGGAGAATGTTTCCAAATGTGAAATGGGCAGCGCTGCTGCTGGGAACCAAAACATATCAGTTTTTCTTTTTTTCCTTTTCTTTTCTTCATTCCCAACTTAAAAATCAGCCCTTCAGCTCAAAGGACAGCACATTTAATATACTTATACTGATGAGTTTTGAATGTACTCCAACAGCATTCATATTGTTTGTGCAAATAATGGAAGGTAAACTATTTGTGATGTAATGATAGCAGAAAGGCTCCCAGCCTTGTTTCTTATTATGTCGACAGGCTCTCTGGCTCACAAAACTATTGTACTATATGTTGTTTCATTATCCATAAAAGTAACAGGATATAATAATAAAAAAAAAAACATTTCTAAAAGCCATGCCATGGCAGCTGGCGTGCTAAAGATTAAGCCCCTTCATCTCTTTCAGCTACGGTACCGTATGCGCCTCTTACTCCAAGAAATATGCCATATGCTTTATGACATCTCCTAAGCAAATACTATTATGATGCAAACTGATTTTCACACCATTGTTCATTCACACTGGAACGTATTAGTTTCCTCTATGGATCCAAACCATGTGCTTTTTGTGATAAACACGAATGTGGAAATTGAGAGACTTCTCAGGCCTTTGTTCAAATCATCTCATACGTCTCCCTGAGCAATGTGGAGCCATTTGTATTCCTGTTCACTCACAGTTCTCTACTTAGTAACAGAAAACCATGTTGAATCACAGCTTTGTATCACACACTGCTTGAGAAAAACGCATCCTTAGTGAGTCAGGGGCACACAGAATGTATAGGCTGATCCTTAAACACAGCCCAGTCGCCTCAGCCGCCAAGGATTTATAGTAAAACCTGTAACAATGGGCAGATAATGTGTCACAGTCTTAAGATATATATATAGCTCTACAAACACAACACACAGTATGGGGCCCAGGTAGCTCGACTCAGTGAAAAGACATGGAGTGCACTGCTTTTGACAGGTGGATGATAGCATTGCTCTGTTCCACCAAATATTTGCTGAAAGAGGACTTAAGTGCAGTTACAGGTCAAATGATGACGATGCAATGTTAAGGAAAGACACCCCAGGTGAATAGGGTAGAAAATGTAACTATCACTATGAACCTTCCCCCAGTTGATTACTACAAGTTTTCTGAAATTGTATGTTTTGAATATGCAGATGGAGCATTATCTTATTAAAACGGAGCAGAAATCAGAAGAGTCAAAGATTTTAACGAAGGGAACTTGGGATATCTTTTATTTATCACACCAAAATTCAATTCTTGCCATGTTTTTAGGAATAAAACGTCACATAAATCAGGCTATTAACGCTACATAATAAGATCATATAGATATGAATGAAACTGGACAGTGGGTGTATGCAAGTGCTAGTGAAGTGGAACTAGGACATGTTTTTTTGAGAAATACGCCTTTACAGATAAGAATGTAAAATTCCATACATTTTGCAAGACACTACAGAGGAAAAGGGTAAAACATTATCTAATAGATATCATCATGAAACTTCCCCAGATGATAATTTACATCAACACATCAAGTTTAAGTTTTCTGAAATGTAATGTTTTAACATGCAAATGAGACATTATCTAATGCTAACCTTTGGTGGATTGGGGTGAAATCTACATATGTAAATAGACAAAGTAGTAAAATACACACTTTTCTTTCCACTTTTCCGAAAGAAAAACTTGTTAAGGAAGCAAGCAATAGCCAAAACTCTAAAAACTGACCAAAGATCGAATAACAGTGTCTCCTCTTAACATCTACAGGCAGTGCAGTGAAAAAAATAATAATAATAATAATTATTATTATTAATAATTATTGCCCTTCTTCTGTATTTTGCAGTAACAATCTGCAAGCTACTGCTTTTGTCCATTTGTAATTGGAAACATTTGTTACATCCCTTCCTGGCTGGGTAAAGCCACACCTGCAGGGGAATGATTTGCAAAAAGTGCCATATCAAAGGCTGCCCTTGTCAGCTGTCACATCCCACACGCTGGTGGCACACCACTGTCACTCACGGTCACACTACTAAAGAGTGGCACAGAGAATGAAAAGAGCCCTTTGCGTCTGGCTGTGTTGCAAGTCTATTTTTAACCATAAGCCATCAAGTGGGATACTAACACAGAGTAATGAGCAGCCCAATAAATGTTGTATTATTTGCTTGTTGGATGCATTTTTGGAAAGATCCATTTTGATTAATATACAATCAAGAGCATCTTGGGTTCAGTTGGACCTCTAAAAGGGCTCTCATCCTGCATATTCCTTATCAAAAACACTGATCAGACTCAATTTAAAGATGTTTTTCTGTCATATTAAACACTTGAAATCTTAGAAAGCTGTCATTGCTCTTTGTAAATATTGAAAATGTGACAGTGCAGTGCTCACAATGAATACCTGGTACTGTAGGTACAGTTGAAAACAGGAAAAACTTCCCAATAAGCAGAAAAATACAATTCCTTTTGCCAAAGTTGAGTACATTTGAAAATGCTTCTACAACTATAGAAGTATTGCAGCCGAGCATAAGGATTACAATATTAAACGTGCAACATTTAACTTCAAATTAGTGATTACAATGATGAAGCACTTTCCTCTTCTTTAAAGTATCCTAATAGTTCTAGTCAAAATAGATCAATAATTCAAATAGCACGTGACATTAAATAGTCTGCATGTTTAATCAAAATGGTGATTATAATGTGGACTGATTTAAAAATGAGTAGGCAAAATTCCAGAAGGCCAGACATCAATCAGAATGTTTTTGATACTGTAAGGGCTATTATGTATTTAACAAAGATGTTTTTCTTATCAGTCATTTGATTGAAATGTTTGGCATTGTGAATACATTGCCACCGGTATGTATTGAACTAAACTGTTGGGATTCCTGTATTTCAGACCACCGCCAGCACAAATTAACTGCACATCTCAGTTTGTCTGACTTATTTTCTCTCAAACTGTGCCTCCCTATTGGTCTTTATTAGTAATTCTGTTTTCTTGGTGTAAAATCCCAAACAATGTTTTTATATGAACGCCCACCTAAAACATGCAAACAGCAATCACATTCACACTTGGGATTGTGAAAATGTCACTAAAGCAACTTTCCTCCATTTTTGGTCCCTATACTGTTTGTTCTTCTTCCACTGAGTAAATATCAGAAATAAAGTAAAGTAAGTAAAATAAGCAGTCTGGCTGGATGGAAGACATTTGTTTGCATCTCAAACAGCTTGCAAACAGCTTGGCTGCCTGTACAGTAAGTAGAGCATATAAATAGCAGGTGGTCTTCAGTGCCAGAGAGACCTGACAACTGAATATTAGATTCACACCTTCCAAAGAATCTGCATCTTATGGCACGTCACCTTGACAAATCCCGAGTGGATACAGACTCAACCATTGTTCTCCTCTAAGCTACATGGAAAACATGTCAAAGAAAGAGAAAAACCAACACTAAGTTTAATATTGAAGCAAAGTTCCTATTTACATCATCAATATGCAGCATTTATGTGTACCCAAAGCAGCACTGCATTACTATTGAAGAGTGTCATAACTTAATGCAAACAAGATACAACTAACTCATTAACACTCCCACACGATCATTTCTGAAGGACAAACATTCCACCCAATGGCAGTTTGACTTTCACCATTTTCATTCTGAGGTAACAGCAAATGCCACCTTGGCACTTTCCAGCTCTCACTGGTTAAGATCCAGGTTCTCATGCAGAATTATATTCAATCCTCAACTGTCTCAGTTGGAAATTAATGAACAATACACAGATGATGCAAGCCTTCACATACAATCTAATTTAATTCAAATTGAATAAACTAACCATCAAAAGTAGAAGCAAAGTGTCAAGATGCTACAAAGACTATTTGATGTCAAATTAAAGCTTTAAATGATATTGAGAAAAAGCAGAAAGTAAAAAACAAAGGATTAAAAGCATGTCAGATTATAGTAATTGGTCTGCAAGCATCATCATGTTAGCAGCAAAGTCAGCTGGGTCATGTAAAGATGCAACTTATTAAATTTAAATAGCGTGAAGGACAGCTGCAGAGGATTTTCTTTGATGAGAAAGTTGACTGTAAAATTTGAAGAATCATACACCAAGAGGCCATACATAACTAGAAAAGACACTTTTTGACAAACTATCCCTTTTTAATGTTTATGTGCAGCTTGAAGCATGATGTATATTTCCAGTATGTTAGCAAAAAGGAGTCAAACTTGTCGGGTTTTTTTTACTCAAGGCTACTGTATGATGTATTTTAACTAGAAAAAGACAAAGATGAGAGCAACAGATGGAAGCCCTAAATCAGGACTAAACATCTGGAGAGGGATTTTGTCTTCATACATATTTAACACAAAAATTGAAAGATGACAGCCTCCACTTCAGATGCTTCAGACAAACTCACATTCATACAGTCTCACAAAACTACACTCTTTAAACTTGGGCAACAAGAAGTGTTTGGAAAAAAACAGTTTGCAGTTTCCTTACCGTCATAGCTGACTGCTAACAAACCAAACCGCTCCAGCACCTTAACAAAGAGGACCACAACCACCAGCACTGCAATCATTTCCAGTCCCTCCAAGTTCATAGTCAACATGTCGGACTGGTCACAGCCTGCCCATGGTCAAAGACACAGAGCTCAGCGTGCAGCACTGTCTGCAGGCCATTAAACTCCCCTCAAAAGCCCTGCATCTCTGGGTCTGATGAGAGACCGGTACAAGTCAGAGAAGGGGGGAGGGGGAGAAGAAGAAGTGTGTGGAAGAGAGAGGAAGGAGGGGGGAGATGGAGTGGTAAGGATAAAGACGAGGGGGCGCGAGGAGAGAATGGAGAAAGAGAGACAGGGAGGGAAGAGGGAAATGGAGGGATGAACCTGATCATTGTGACAAACAGAAAGAGAAATGATGGACATGATGCTAAAATAAAAAAAGGAAAATGGGAGATGGTACCGAGTACTGGATGTGTGCAGATGTCAAAAGCACCCAAGTCCCGATTTTTAGCTTTTATGTTCACCACAGCTAGGATGCAAGACAGAAAATCATTATTCACCAACACTCATTCATCAGGTTGTTTGTTCCACACCAGATCTATTTGGTAGCCTTTAGTATAGCACCACCATCAGGCAAAATACTCAGTTGCACTTTGTGTTTATAAAATGTAAGTCTACTAAAAGGCTAAACTATGAAGGTGAACGTGGTAAATATTATATTTACTATCTTCACCTTCATACATCAGCATATAAGCATTGTCATTGTAGCATGCTGACAATTGCATTACCTTACAGAGTTACGACCATGGCTGTCGACTCTTAATCTTGTTCCAAAGATTAAACCTTTTTTAACTAATCTCAATTTATGGAAGTATTGTCTTAATTCAATTCTGGTCTTTCTGTGAAGCTTTATTGTCTCTTTTCTTGTCTGAATATAATAATCCATAACATTCAGCTTTACTACTAATTCGGACAGCAAGGCCACTTGTCCTTAAAACACCATGCTTTTAATCTAAAAGTATAAATCAGAGGTCTTCAACAGGGGGTCCGCAAAATTTTTGGTTGATTTGACAATTTGTATTTCTTTTTTTACAAATTTAAATGTATACACATTAACATGAATCCAACGAATGGATAAATGGAGGCAGAAGATGTTATCTTTCAGTCAGAAATGCACACATTCAGCGACACATAGGAGCTCTCTCAAGCTGGGCACTGGTTCACTCTCAGCGCGAGACGAGCCTGGACCTGTCCCTCCAAGCCTCCTGCACACAAAGAGGAGAACCCGCCCTTATCGCCGCTGTGCCAATCACGAGGCCTCATGTTACATGCTGGCTCTGTCAGGTTCCCCGTGATTGACCGAGAGCCTATTCAGTCCCCAGCTGACTAAGATCCCAGACACAAGAATGCACGCTGCAATATTATTTATTTATTTATAAATGTTTTTTAATTAAAAAACAACATTTTCTTCACCCACAAATCCTTGTGCAATCATTTGTGCAAGGTATTCCTGGCTAACACACTGCAGCTCCTGTCAGAGTGTATTGACATTGTTAAGAGCGAAAATTGATCGTTTTGTAACTCGACCAAAAACATGAATCTGTCCATTATTTTAATAGTTCAGCATTGTATGCAAGATATCAGGTATGTTTACGCATGGCAGTGGCACTAATAGGCCATCACTCATTTTTTGTTTCCACATTTATGTTTAAAATAAAAACGTCAATTTGAATAGCTTGTATGCATGATTATCATGCAATTGATAGACAATATTGATATTGGCATTGGTATCAGTTGACAAGGTATGTTTATAAATGTCAGTGGCACGGCCACCTTACTCACTGTACCTTTAAAATAAAAACATGAATATATGAACCTGTGTATTATTTGAATAGATTAGTATTGAATGCACAATAACAAAGTATGTTTATACATGGCACTAGGCCCAGTTTAATATAAAACACAATTTTATACAATCTATATAGTAGGGGGTCCCTGCTCCATCTCTATCAGTTTGGGGGTCCTTGGCCTGAAAAACGTTGAAGACCCCTGGTATAAATTATAAAGGAGTCTATAAAATACCTGTGCTAATCAGAGGTCACAACATGTATGAATTATATGTTAAGTAGTTGTAAATTATAAATGTTTTCTTTGTAGCCATGCGGTTTTCCATGTTTCATAGAACTAATCAGGAGATAATTTTATTTCACACACTATATCTCCACAATTCACATCTAAAAATAAAATGTCTCTACAGTGTGACATATACAGTAGGATCTCATCGTTATTGTTTTCCATAATAATGAAAAAAACAATCTATACTTTAAGACATAAAGTACTTGCAAAATACCTCACACTTTGTATCCTATATTTAGCGAAGATCTCTTCTTCCAGAGAGGTAACAGATGATGACATAATAACTGGTCCCAAGAGAACAAAAGACAGGTAAAATATGGCTGGACACACAACTTATCACAAACACCCTCAACCCTCAACAAAGAAGCCGTGCAAAATGTCAGCTCGAGAAAGAACCCGCGTGTGTGACCTCACCGCCACCCGGACTTAAAATATAGCTTGAAACCTTATGGGAGAGACGACAAGGGAGAGGTCAGAGAGAAAGACAACATGGCAGAGAAGAAAGGACTTGGAGGTGGCGAGTTGAAATGTGCCTGCAGTCAGCAGCAGGTGGCTGCTGGAAAAAAAGGAAAATAATGAATTTGGTGTCTCCTGCTTCTCTTTCAGTGGGTAGATAATACCACTTGTGTCTGTATTTTTCCAATAGTCACTACTAAACATGATAGGGTATGTTAACATGTCTATATATAAAATGATCAGTCTTCAGTCCACCTTTAAAATCCAGAAAATTCATGCCCATTTCCTTCAGTGCATCACATCCTATAGATACTAAAATAGACATCTCAACACGTTTTACAGGATACAGCCTCTATGAGTCTTTAAAATGGGCTTTATTCGGCCCAGTATGAGTACACATAAAACTATAAACGTATAACATCTCTCTGCCAAAAGCAGATGAAAGGAGCTTGAGGCTTTTATAAAATTTTCAAAAAGTGAAATATTTCTTTCATGCAGAACAATATTCACCACAGCCTAGTACAAAAACACAGGGAGACGATCCTCCATTCATATTCACAGCTCGTCAGCACAAAGGGAATTGTTGGTGATTTACCATGGAAACAACCTCTGTGCTGTGCATGCTATTGGACAGCTCATTTAGCCCACTATCAGTTACTTGCCTTTGTGGCAGCTGAGCAAGAGCCAAATAAAGCTCCTGAGCCCCAAGAGTGTCTGTCTGTGTGTGTGTGTGTGTGTGTGTGTGTGTGTGTGTGTGTGTGTGTGTGTGTGTGTGTGTCTCTCTGGACATGACAGGGCAGGCAACTGCGTGGGAAGCACCTAGAGAACAGAGGTTGTAGGGTGTTAAAAAGGTGTGATAGAAGTCCCGCAGGCAAAAGATGTTGCCAGACAGAGAAGAAAATAACTTCCAGCTGTGTTTTAAATTGAACTTACTTTTTGCCTTTTTTTTCTCAGATGTGTTTCTATTCCGCCCTAATAACAGAACATGACCTAATCTCAAAGAAACTGCCTGCACTCTCTCCAGCGTCTGCTCTCCAGTCACCTCACAACTTTGCATAGGGTTTAATCAAGGCTCTTGGCTAATGGTAATGAAAATAATCACTGTTTGTGCATCATCAGCACACAGTATGCTGTATCAATCAGTGTGTGATTGGCGATGAAGGTAATTGCCAGTGTGGAGCATTGTGGTGTGCTGCACAGTGTCCTGTAGGTGGCAAAGAACGTCTGCAGCACCTGCAAACTTAAAAAAAACAACAACTGCTGCATGATCAAGAAACTGGGGTTTAAGTAACAGTTGAGCAGGGTATAAGTTCAAAATTAAAATAAGTTGGTGAATCATTGATACCCAGTAGGAAATGTGAAAATTATGATTATGATGATACACAAGCAATGTTAAGTGGCTAAGAGTTTACAAAACAAAACTGGATGTCCCTAGGTGACTCTTATTTCTTTTTCAAATGTAAGACCGATGATATTCTCTCTTTTCCTTATTGTGGGCAAATCCCATTAAACGACCAAACAACAACAACAATGAATTCATCTTACTAACAAGTATTGCCTCTGAAGCCAAAGCCTGATATCTCTGTGCCATAGAGCGCCATTGTTGTCCAAAAGCTATTGAAATGATCCACAATGTTGCACTGGGTGACATGCTCCTTCAATACAATGAACATGGGCACTACAGTATTCTCACTCATTGTCACATACACCAACCTGGCACTTAAAATAATCACAAGAGCACACACTTGAATCAATCCGCAGCTGAAAATAGTCCCAAGTGCACCATTTACTCCTGTTGAGTAACATTTGCTATTAATATATTGCCCCATCACAGTATAGATGTATGATCCAATTATAAAGATCTTCATCTCCATAGGAAGAAGAGAGCCACAGACAGACAGGGTTTGGTTTTTTCAATGGATTTGTTATGAATGATAAAAATACAGAGTATTGCCAGCCTTATCCTTTAATTTATTCAACTTATTGATGCTCTAAAATTCTCTGCAGCTAAAAGCAATTCCTTTCTTTACACAAGTCCGCCCTCTGACTTTCAGTTAGAAGCTTACTTAACATATTTATGCACTATGAGCATTAAATCAACTGTACTTGTCTGGTTGTGTACAATTTCTCAACAAGTAGTCACAACAGGGGATAAGCCATTTCAATAGCCCTCCTTGTCCTCTAACAATTAATATATAATAAGATATTATATAAGATATTCTACTATCCTATTTAAATCAAAGTGATTGCAACTGTGATAGGTGGGCATGCAGGTAAAACCTCTTAACGTAAATGAATAAGCACAAAGAAAGGAAACATCGGTTTCTTTATGTGTACCTAAATCAAGTTACAAGTGAATTCCCACCTCCTGACAAAGTGCTGCAACATGGCGTTAAAACGAATAAATGTCCTCCATTGGTTTTTACAGAAATTACACAAGAAGGCCTGTAACCTTCAAATAATATGTTTGCTGTGTAAGACCTTTTCTTGGAAAGATGCAATACTCGCAGGCAATACAATTTAAAAATGCTCTTTGTTTTAATAGAAAACAATATTAGAGTGGGCACTTAGAGTGAAATCTTGCTAAATAAGTATTTCACATAATCTGAATGAACTTTGACAAGGTTTGATAAATGAAAACTTGACAGGACCCACATGTATTTATCCTGCTTCCTACAGTAAATTATCAAAATTTGAATATTGGTTTTAATTGCAATGTATTTTAGTCAATCACCCATTAAAATGCAGTCCTGTTTATTTCAGCTCATCTTACTGCAAGACACTTGTTTGTTGTATTTTGCTGCCATCATGTGGAAATGAGGAGAACCAACAACTCAAAGCTCGGAACTGAATGGAAGAGTCAAAACTGCAAGTAGAGAGCAGATTTAATACTGCAAGTACAACTTAATCTGCTACACAGGTTTCCACTGTTTTTACATCTGTTATTAGTTATTCATGTATGACGATATGGATTTAATATTTTGGGTAATAGTAGACACTATCTTCATATTCCCCTGACAGTAATTCATTGTATTTCCTTGTCTGCATTAATAGATCCATGTGTTTTAGAATATCTCCAGTTTGGACAGCTTATATTTATTTTGCATTGACTATCTAATAATTTACAGGAAAAACATATTTCTTATTTCAATTTTAATTTGTATTTTTATACAGTCTGTAGCATTAGCATGAGGTTTTCTTCCATTGACAATTTACTGACTGACGGAGGTCCATGACAGAAACGCTGTACAGCAGAAACTATCTGCATTCTGGTGGGGAAGGAGGTGTGAAAGCGAAACAGGACGGCTGGGGTGATGCTCAAGAAAGTATCCGTCTGCTGTGCAAATGTCACGATGCGCTGCCATGACTGTGAGAAACATCACTGTCTGTACATGGCTAAGCCCACTTTTCTGCACCTGTAGAGCCTCTCTGATGCAGGGTGCTGGTTCTAAGTGAGCCCTCTTAATACTTGGTCACCGTGTCCTGTGGGAATGGAGTGATTAATTTCACAGAACAAACTGCTGCACTAAAGCCAACTGATTCTCCTTTCAATTTAAATGCTAATTTGAAAAAACTGAAAAACACAGCACAATACAATGACACAGTGACTTTGAAAAGGGCAGAGATTACATGAAGCTGATAACAGAGGAATAAAGAAACCCAGAAGGAAGTGGGAGCTGCATAAGTGACCCCTCCTCATTTCCTCATGCAAGACTAGCCTTTGCACATTTGCATATCCCACATTTGCATATCTGAAGGCATTTACACGCCATGTGGCTTCATAAAAGCAATGCAATTTTCCAACTGTTGTGGGAAGAAATCTATTTCATCAAGATGATTTTCTAATGGGAGACTACACATGCAACCTTTTGTAAATGCAAGGTAAGCCTTACATCAGAAACACCTTGGGTAATGGAACACTGGTCCTCGACAAAGTGCTGCTCTGCAGTCTATAGCAGCTCCCAGTAATTCATAGAGGACAATTAAGTTCTGAACATCATGAACATTAATGACCACTGGGAATTTACCAGAAATTGTTGGAGGACTTCTCACTAGCCTGCAGTTTATACTGTGATACGGATCAGTAGACTAGCACCTGGGGTGAGATGAGAGTGCCAAAGAACCATATCCATACCAAATGTTCTCTCAAATCTCTGTCATATTGTGGCATCCATCCGGCATTTCTGAACAAGATGAGTAAATCTGTGAAAATGTTGCATGTGGCAGATGGGTCGGAAAAATCGAATGGGAACAATTTGAAGTGGTTTGGGCATATGGGTCTTTTTTGCAGTAATTATGTGCCTTTGACTGAGAGACTGTCTTTAAATATACAGTAAAAACTATTAGTCTTTTATTTACAGTAAAGAAGACAAGCATTTCTCAAAGATTTTGTCTGAAAAATGCTGTTATTTAAACGTGTTAATAACAGCAATATGGTGCTGGTAGATTTATTTGCTGCCGTTACACTCAACTGGGTCATCTAAAGCTTAGAGATATTTAAAGAGTAGGGATGTCAGCTCTGAATGTGATTTCCATGCGATCAAATTTGGCTATGAGCGAGCGATAGATGCCACTGGCTACCCCCAAAACTGACAGCTGCTCTCCCTGTGGTCGGCCAAAGTCTCCGCTCCGTTCTGTAAACACCAGAAGGCCTGGAGGGAGACTGGGCAAGCAACAAGAACCACAATGGACATCCCCATCACTCTGTGGGTTAATGTCACGAGGAATAAGCTGAGAAAACAAACCTCAGCATATCTCAACTTATTTCACATCGCTTATTCATTCAGCGTGACAAAAGAACAATTGTGCTTCTTGGTGAACTTGTTCAGACTTTGTTGAACGAATTTCACCTGCATTTTGTGCTCTTCCAGTTGGTAGCCTGAGTCATAGTTAATGTTTTGCTGTTTCCATTCGAACGGCCCTACTTCTGAGTGTACCTATCTCACTCCTACACAAACTCAACTCATAACAGCTCCTGACAACACAAACATTAAAAACAGTATCGACAGTAAGCACGACAGGACGGACGCGTCAGCCAGTACAACCATAATGCCACTGGCACGTCTCTCATCCATCGGACATTTGAAACATTGTGGAAACACACAAAGCCAGGCCGGGCGAGTGTGAAAGGAGTTGGAGGGCAAAGTTTACGGGCGCTAGCATCGTCTCTTGTCATGTAGATGAGTGCGGCTCTGATAATTAATGGGATGTATTAGAGTGGGTAGTGGAGTAGCACTTAGGTTGAAGGATAGCACATGTTTTATTATGTTGTCCTCATCTAAACAGCACTCTAAAGTGTGAATCAGAATGTTACATAATTTTTCTAAATATTTGGTAGAACTTTCTATTCAAAAACAGTTTCGAGCTGGATTTCCACAATAAATTCATATTATTTTGACCTTCTTCGAGGATGTGACAGTTTTTGAAATGCGACAACTAACTGTTAACAATTGCAAAGTTTTATTATCAATACATTTTAGTGTGTGTTCTTCAATTCATTGATTGTTTAGTAAACACAATCTGAGAAGTGTCCATCACATTTTTTAGGAGCCAAATTGAGAGATATTCACCTTACAGTGATACAAAACAGAGAAAAGCAGCTACAAACGTTTGGCTTTTTTTTTTTAAATCGTTGACTTAATTGTGTGTTGATATATCCACAGCTAACTAATCTATTATCTAATCAGTTAATCAGCTAATTGAGCCTTCACTATACCTCTCCCTTGAACAGCAATTGTCCAATCACAGCTTAGTAACCGTAACTAGGAAGCTTGTCAAGCTTTGGATTTCTTAACGTTCTGGAGCTGTATGCAAGCTTTCCAATGTAAAAAAAAAAAAATAGAAGAGCAAAACTGTAAGAAACAGATTTAGCAGTGTATTTATCTGCTAATATACGGCTACAGCAGTTATAGCTCAGCATAATAGCACTAATGTGTTGTACGACAATTCCCAAACACAATCATTTCTTTAATTTCCCTTTATCTGCTTCATATTAGCTGAAAACAACATACAGGTCAGTCTCCAAATAAACATGGTAATAAAAAAAAATCTACTGTAAGGCTGTGTGTGCGTCTGGATCTCATGTTCTCCTTTCTAGGTCCCTGTGAAAAGTGCTTACAATGCACATAACTGCCCGCTCTTTGATCTATGGCTTGAGAGAGTCTCTCATCCATTTTGCTTTCAAGCTCTCTCCCAACACCACAGTGAAATATGACTTACTATACTTTAGGTGTCATCCATTGTGTCCGTCTCCCACTACACCACTAAATATAACCTCTAACAACTATTGTCCGCTGGCCACCCACTAAATATTTCATTGTTATTCAATAAAGACTGGACTTCCTCGCCTTTTGTTAGAGTGACAAGCTGTGACGTTGATGCTGATCAGCATATGACTGCAGGGAGACAGAGATGTAACATTAGCTTGTGTCACTGTGTTGGCAGAGAGTCGATGTGGCATGCTGTGTGTGTGCTGCCACTGTAAAATCAATAGTGGGAAAAACAAATGGAAAAAGTCAAGCAAGTTTGTGGGGTTCAGACTGCAATGTTTCCCAAAAGGTGGCCGACTTCCAGTCAATTTCATGGACCGCTGGTGTGGCAACATGAGTTCAGATGAGATTTAATGAGAGTAATGGGGGACTTTCTGAAAAACGAAAATCCAAAACACACACAGGATATTCTCAAACAAAGAACGTACCATTTTTGCCAGTCTTTCAACAAAAATTCAACATACAAAATTACCCAAAATCTTTTCAAACAGGGAATTACATTTCATCTTTCATTAGATAAGCTGCCAGCTCATAAAAAATGTCTCCTCCCCTTCCCATCAAGCCTACCTGTAGTCTTGCGTCTTTGTTTCGGCTGAATAGAGAAGATGACCATTAAAGCCCCCATGATGCCCTCCAGACGTTCTCGCTTAGTGATCTGGAAGTCCTGCTAGATTTCACACACTTTCACTCCCACACCAGGATGGCTTGACAGTGAAAATGGAGACAAACAAAATAGAGCTGCTGGAAAGCTTTAGATGAAAAATGAAGTCTCCGGTCCAAGCTTCCCTTTATATTCACCCCGGCTAGGTGGGCAGCACGGAGAGGAATAGGAGTGGGAGTAAAAACATGCGTGCCTCTTGAGTTTTGAATTTTGACGCGCACGCTCTGCAGCCCCCTCCTTTCCTCTATTTTCCCGCTCTGAAGTGAGAGCTTGTTATTTGATCTCTACTCTGCAAAAGCTTCTTTGTACCAGTTGATCACGCTCGGAAAGAGAGCCAGTAACATGCTGTGGAGAGGGATACTGTCGCCCTTTTTCCGCAGATCTCTCCTCACACAAAGAGAGGGAGAGATTGGAGGACAGCAAGAGGGCTTATGCTGTAGATAACCATTGATCCGTACTAGCTGCCTTTTAACTACATCTACTGCTAAGGACAGAGGTGGGGGGGGGGTCGACCATGCTGTGTTCATAAAAACTAAGTGCTGAGAACTCAGGCCGCCAGTAGCTGATTATTCTAAATTATGCAATCATTGGTGAGCAGAGTCAGTGAGAACACCTACTCATGCAGAGGAGTCCCTTAAGTAACAGATTAATAAAAGCGGGATATTCCTGTGATAATATCAATATCATTTGATCAAACCACTATAATTGAGCATGTAATAATTGAATCCCTACATGCTGGGAGTCATATTTGTAGCCAAGAGAAAATAAACAATAAATAGAAAGAGGAATGACAGTTTGACCCCTACACTTTCAGAAAAATACATACGTAAAGGTTATTTCCCATTCCATAATATAAGCAATGAAAAAAGTGATTGCCTCTCCAGAGTTGATCCGACGACTGCTTATTTGGCAGACTTTGGAGAAGCTTTTTTCGGATTATGGTGAAGGTCTGCAGGTCAGAATCATGTCTTTTCCCTTTCCATCCTTTGCTCAGAGCGGGTGAATAATTGCCACAGCAATTCTTGCCTGATGTGACACATCAAAAGACAAAAAAAGAATGAAAAGTACTTCCACCAACTGTGCCACCCACACGCAATTCCTTTCATGAACTGTGACGACAGTCCAATTCAGAGTTGGAACAGCTAACCACTGCAATCAAGTATCATTTCTCACCCACTCCATTAACCTGCTTCCTGTCAGCCATGTGCACTTTGTTGCACTGAGGCCAGAGTATGTAAGACAGAGGGTAAGGTACATACAGAAGGGAAGGCTCTGCGCGCGCGCGCGCACGCACGCACGCACGCACACACGCACACACACACACACACACACACACACACACACACACACACACACACACACACACACACACACACACACACACACACACACACACACACACACACACACACACACGATTGCGACAATTCTGAAGGTCAAGGACCTGTAAATAACCAGTGTGCACTCTATTCCTTTTTGTCTTTCAGGAGTCTGACCAGCAGAACATGCAATCACTTCAGCATGATGCCTGCATTATAATACTAACAACTGCCTTGAAAGAAAGCCCTTCCTTTGCCGGCACACTGCTGCTTTATAGCTGTACCAGTTAGCCCAGTTTTGATACAAAGCTCAATAAAGATTTACAAAAGACAGATGCACTTTTACAATTTTTACCTACACCTGATCAGATGAACACATAACTCTCTGCATGGTCATTTGTCTTTGGATTGTAATTCTGGAACACATGATGGCTATTCTGACCTACAATCCTTTGTGCAGCGGATATATATATTCGCATGAGGGTCAAAGTTCAAGGTGTAACGTTATGATGAGAAAGTATGTCCCAATTGAATGCATACTGCATGCAACAGTGCGTACTTTGTAAGGGCAGCTGCAGTATGTACTAAAAGTAAAAAGAAAAATTAGGTGATTTGGAAGCATCTACAGCCATGATAGCGGCTCAGCGACGCTGTACTCAAAATGCTAACGGCAGCATGCTAACAAGCACAATGACACCATTCTGACGTTTAGCTGGCTCTGAAAGTGCAAAGCACGAGCAGATAATGTCCGTTTTACCCGCACAAAGGTAGCAATGTGAGAATGTGTCAAAAGCATATCATCTTAGCATGAATTCTTAAACTGTAGCCTCGGTTTGATGTTCGGTCCAAATCAGCTGAGCATGGCTTTTCAAAGGGTAGCCTAATTATGTTGAAGCGGTAATGACTTTTCATTAAATTAGGCACTCCAGAGAATAGAGTGGAATAATCAAATGTCTCTGGGGTAAACCAACTCCACATACTGAGGCTTATTCCCCACCACTTCAGGAAAACAATCTCATCAACTATGTGGGATTTTAGAAACAAATTGAGATGGCAGCACAAGTGTTTTATAATTGAAATGAAGTTGAATTTAAGCGCATGGAAAACACCAATCCAATAACATCAATAACAATTTGGCCTGGTGATTTCAAGGACTAATGTTGAAACATCTGCTTAAAAATGCAACGATTTTATATCTCAAGTATGTAGCTGCTCAGCTGCCCACATACTTGATATGTTCGCCCATTATCCAGTGTGTAAGTGGTGGGCTTCAAGCTTTTCCCCCCCTGTCCACCCTACAGTACCTTTCTTCCTCCTTTTTGTTGTTTATCAATGTGATGCCATATACAGCACCTCATTACAAGGAACACTTCTAGTCCGTAGGTGTTAGTGACTCAGACACAGGCTGTCGTTTGAACTAACGGTATGCAAAGGAAAATGGAAATGTATTCAAGCCATCGCCACAGGGAGCTTGTGAACAGCAGTTGATGCATGAGGAGAGCAACGGATCAGACAAGTTTTGCTGCGCAGAGGTGGCTATAGTTATAAACCAAAACAAGTGTTTTATTTTTCTAAGACAGTGATTCTTATACTCTTGAAAAAAAACTTTTCATAGAGCCTCTCCTACAAGCTAAGGTACCCGAGTAACACATGGAAACAGTAAATTGCAATAACATAGTAACCTATTCTATCCACTAAAAACCAGGGGTGGCATGTGACCTGATTCGAACATATTCTTATCTAATCGCAAGAACATAATCATCATCACGAATGTTTTTAACGAGTGGAGCAAACAAGTAAGTGAAGAGCTGAGCAGAAAGATTCAACCTCGACTGACTCAGTGGCACAGAATCACATTTTTATTGTCTTCTGAATTAGAGATGAAATATCAATAAATTCACCAATAAGTCTGTGATTACATTTTTTATGAAAAAATAAAGAAACAATCATTGAAATGTGCATCGGCTGATTTCCCTATTTTTACATATTAGTAAATTGAGTATCTTTGGGTTTTGGACTATTTTTGGGGGCAAAACTAGACATTTCTTTGCATAAATCAAGAAAACTATCAACAGATGAATCAATCACAGTATCTGTTAACATTTGTATTCATGATGGCTAAACCATTTGTTATATTCAGCAAGTTACACTTAAGTTAGTTGAAATGAGAATACACATGCACCTTTTATATTGCTGGTTATGGCTGGACAAATCTGGAGATAATGTGCATATTACTATTGACAGTAGATTCATATTTCTGCACATTCTGCATATTCATGACCACATCTTCTTTTCCTCACATAATATTACTGCCTGCACTGGTCGTTAGATGTTTCACTTTTTTCAAAGATGAATATAAAACCATAAATATGTATTTATTTTTGCAATGGCCCAGTTTGTCCACAGGTACGATTAGTTTCATCCCCATAGGAACAGTATCTATACTGTCCACTAAGTGGCAGCAAAACAATGTGAAATGTCTATCTCTGTCAGCAGAAATTGGCACAGAAGCTTTGATCCATTTGTGTCACATTATCCTCCTGCAGTGAGCAGATAGTGATGACCAGCTTGTGCTGCCTACAAGCAACTCCTGACATGCCTTCAAGCTGTCCTCCCTTAATTCAAACCAGAAGACCTATAAAACAGACAAATGATACAATAAGCGCAGACTATTGCTGGTTATCATTGTCAAAGAGCTACATGTGTGGAAAGATGTTAAAGCAAACAAGCATACAAGTAAGAAGCTTCTCATGGGTATTCAAGTTTACATGTCTCTCTCTTCAAATAACATCTGGCCCCAACTGAATAGATGTGATCTCTGATGATCTGCACCAGTGGTATTATGGTTCTGGTGTGCAGCATGTGAATGACTGCATGTAAACCTGTGCCTTAATCAAGAAGGTCTTAGTGTAATACATATCTGCCAACAAACACAAAAGGAAAAAATATGGAGTTATGATATAGCAAGATAAATGTCAATTCATTATATATCTACACATCTTAATTGTTAAAAACAGTCTACCTACTCAATGCAGTTTGCTGCAGTTACAACCCCTCACAATGGGATGCAAAAAATTAGGTCTGTCTTCGACCAAAGAAATTCTGAGTACATACAACTTTCTCAACTAATCGATTAGTTGATTTGATTGACAGATCTGGAGTCTCTCCACAAAGAATCACACAAAAGCCCCGTCTTAAATTACTTACTTTTCATTATCACTATGTATTGTTTTTAAGCCTTTCATGCACGAAATAAAAAGAAAAGTAAAGTTTGTCTCATATTAGGTGTGTTTTTTGCATTTCAATCACTGAGTAAGACATGGGAAAATGCATGTCATGTTTTGGACAGTAGAGGGCACAATTGATTCATCTTGACGAACCAAAGTATTACCAGAACAGCGTTCTTCATCTCAAAATACATATCTGGGAGTGGTATCAACTTCAGTTTTGAGCTGTTGACTAAACAACAATGTTGTGTAACTTTGCTAAAAGCATGCATGCTGCTATGATTCCATTTCCCCATCTAAATAGTATTTAAATCAAAACCACTCTGCCTTTGAACAACTGGACATAACATGCAACATAGATTTTATAACAAAGATTAGGGCCCCTTGAGAAAAAGAACAATGTAAATAACAGAGAGCAGACATGCTTCTTTTTTTTTCCATGACGTAATACACGGCCTGTCAAAAGCACACTGCAAGGTCTCGGAACTCTTTGTAAAACAAACTATAAATCTTTCATTTCCCAATGTACATTAGAATTATTCTGTCAGCTTTGTGTTGGAATCCAAATGCAAAAAACACGTCAGACAAGGAAGTGATGATCCAGTCTGTTTGACGGCTGCCAAGAGTTGAGGAAAAGTCAAGCAGTCACTACTTTCATGTAACATTTTCTTGAGTAGCTCTTCGAACTGCAAGCAAAGCAGCACTGTTTAAAGAGGAAATGAAATGGAAAGAAAGTGGTTCACATTAAGCCCTTTCCATGGCAAGTCATCAGCATGAGACAAAATGTGGAGATTGTTAATGAAGAGAGCTTTTTCCCTGCGTAGGGAGAAAGATACTGCAAGCAGCAATGCAGGAAATGGTATTGTCTTCTATAGCATATTGGAAAAAAAGAAAAACAGCTTTATGATTGTTCTCCATTATGCTGTAAGCACTTATTTGAATGCTGATAATGGATGTGCGGAAAAGCAGTCACTGGTTATAGTGTAACCTAAAAAAAGACATAAGGACAGTTTTTAACATGACTGTCCAAACCAAGCAGCAGTTGGCAAGGGAAGGCTCAACATCCAGATGCTCATTTTGGAAAGACTCTGCAACCTGCTGTTACTAATTAGGGATCAATTAAGAATGGTCTTCAGAGGACATAAGACACACAGTGGGCGCAGAGGTTGTCATGAGGCATATTTTCAAAGCTACACTGCAGCAGCAGGGGATGATGAGTGAGAGAGTTTGCAATGAAAGCTTCTCTGTGCAGTACAGTCATATATGAAAGATGGCTGGGAAACAAACCAATCACAGTAATAACGATGCAGCAGTAAAAATGTCAGTACATTCCCACTTCAGCACTTTATTTTTACTGCGCTGTCACCAAAGCGTCTGACGTCACAAATACCTGCAACACCTCCATCTGTAAAGCAACTCTGCTGTCATCCTGAGACCTGATTAACCATAATACGTTGCTGCAGTGACAACGGACTGCACTCCCTGCCCAGATGGTCTAAATCAGTGGGCTTCAGCCCGCATGGTGTGCACCGAATCCAACCGCCATCAATCACGTGCAAATATGGTCCAGTGAAAAGGTTATTTCCCTTCAAATGATGGCCCAAAAACAGAAGCCTAATTTCCACAACTGGGCCAAGCAGGGCAGCTTAGAAACTTAAATTTATTCAACCCCAGTGAAGACACCATTTGTTTGGCACTATATCCTGGCTAATAAAATATTTCTTGCCCACAATGTCCAACAAGGTAGCACAGTTGTTTGAGAAGATCTTGCATTAATAATTAAGAAGTCTTGGCAAGCTGGATTTTGCAGGGCTTTGATGCGCACCATGAGACACAAATAACTACACTCTTGTGTGTATTAATGTATGTGAACACACTTTTTTCCATCGTTTTTTTCTGCCCCCTTTTCTTTAAACCATTGCCGTCTGTACACAGAAATAGGTGTGCGACTCAGCACTACGTTTAAGTGACGCATCCAAGGCCAGAACTTTCCTCGAGCCACAATAAAAGCTGAGGAGCTAGCCAGAGTCATAATCTAAATCAAGTTGTTCTGACGCACCATGAAGCACAACCAGCAAATTCAGCATTGCAGACAAATAGCTGAAAACAAATAACTTTTCTTCACCGCAGTCTGTCAGTAAGAGACAACACACATTTTTAATTATCTTGCATCCTCCGTGAGTGGTTATAAGGGGCTAATCATCACCCTCAATATCACCTTCTCGAGTCAATCTGTCATTAGCGCAGCCCCACCTGCTGCCATTCTGCACCCTGAAGGCTCCGCCTGTGTCACATTCTTTTATTACACGCCGACACGTAGCCGCTGTCTAAATGTGACACTGAGCCCACTGTTACGGATCGGTGTTCACCGAGCCATGCAGGACATCAAAAAAGTGTCCAAACAGCCAAAAACCAAAGTTACAATAGAGCTGCGAGACAGGTGCTTTTCTATTCAACCGGGTGTGTAATGGACCAGATCAAGCCAAAACACTTCCGAATCAAAATGACAAATCTGCACAGATGGTCGCAACAAGGCCATCAAAATTCCGGGTTAGTTTTCCCTAACCAAACCCCTTCATCACTTCTTAACACAGTGGATATTACAGCAAGGTAATGAGCAATGTTCACTCACTGGATCATAACTCCTCATACTCGATTCATCTCCAAAAAAAAAGCTGTGAAACTCATCCTGAGGTGTGAGGATGAATCCAATAAAACCCTCCGTGGTACACTATGCTCCGCAGTTATGTGGGGGCACAAATATTGCGAAATAAGAAATCCAGATGCTCGATAAAAACATAATTTGATGCTCCTTTGACTGAGAGTGCTCCTAAATCCCAACAGCAATAAACATTACTCCTTAATCCACTTTATTTTAGCATTACTGTGTGCTGTACATTACAATTCAGCACATTATATTGTGCTCCGCTTCAGGTTGCATCGGAACGCTTTAGTCCTCTGCATGGCAAGAGTAAATCTAAGGTAAATGCACAGTTTACTCAGCTTGTTTTGTGCCAATCACATGTTTTGTATCAAGTCAAGTATGAGCATGATTCAATGCACATAGATCATTTGTAATCAGGCTTTTATGAACAACTAAAAAAGCAAGCAAAAAACATTCAACAATACGATTATATCTTTGGTCTGATTGATTGAAAGCATTACTGCCATCTTGGCATAATGCAAGTGTGACACTAGAAGTACAGTAGTAATAGTACTATTCAGCCCGTAGAAGCGGTTGCATTTTTGCCGTTTGTGGCTCTGCAGAAGCTCTGCCACCCATATGACATCATCAGGTCGACTAACCCACGATCTCTGCTTGGTCTTGGAGACTACAGATGTATAACAGAAATACCTGGATTACAAACGAGGGTCCTGCCAACAGGTAGGGGCTAATGAAAATAAATGTTTAGCTGCACTATGGGAAATGTAGGATTTAATGTTTTCGGAGCTTGACGCGTTTAAAGAGCTTAAGAGTCATGATATCTACTTCTGCTGCTTTGACTCTGCCCTTTTTTTGTGTGTGATACTAAAATGCTAGAATACCCCTTTAAAGCATCAAGTAACAGAAGCCACAGCCGATCATTGAGCGGTATACCTCTTTATTCACTATTCTCTGACATGGAATTAGACAGTTGATTAATTAAAGCTAATCTACAGGGTGATCAAGAACAGAAATACTTTGTAGTTGTACAGTGGACTTAGTTTCTTTTGGTAATAGTCTTTTTTCCATCCTTCGGAGGCTTAGGCTACCATCACAAACAGTGTGCTTGGATGTCATTCAATGTATTCATATTTGTGTAGCTACTTCCCTTTGTAGTGCCTTCAAACCAAAAAGGGATTTACAGCCTACTCACGGCCAACCGAGATTTACATGCGACAGTCTGGCATGAAAAAAAGACATAAGTCACTGTAGTACTTGTGTGTCAGCAGGAATTGATTTACGAATGTGTGAGTGCATGTCGGATTTTTACTGTACCATTTAGTTAAGTTCAAATATTTGAGAAATCACACTCTGTATCGTTGAATGGACGAGCCTTGTGACCCCTGCACGTCACAAACAGGACCATGAATGACACTTTCATCAACCGCCTCGGGCAACGATCTCATTTAAAATCTATTAAGACTGGCTCTGACGACAGCTCATCACCAACAGTGACAAGTGAAACACTAACCGTGTCAATGATGCCAACACTGCGGCGTCACTCAATTCCGCCCGACAAACATCAGCTCACTAGTACAATAATAAACCAGAGAGTGCAAGGAAAACCCTTTTTCCCCGGGTAAACAGAGGGACATGTTGCAAGCCATGTTCTCACACAGACTTGCAGCCCAACACCAAACGGTATCTGTGCCAACGGCTAGGGTAACACTGAAGTATCACCTCCTCTCTTACGTTCCCCACATCAAGGCCAGATTACGCATCAGTGCGGGGAAGCTGCAGCATGTGTTCCATCGTGTTACGCCAGCATTTGGTTTACTATCAGCGGCTGAGAAAAAGTGATGATGATGCTTGGTGGAAACAGTTGATTAGGAGTCTTATCTGATATGCCGGAGGAAGGCAGGCGGATGATTAAAATGTGAATAGCAGTGGAAAATGAGATGAACATTCCTAGAATAGACGTGTTTGTGTTTACCATCCAATTTAAAAGATGAACTCGAGCCAACTGCTTTTGGTCATTAATCCTTGCAGATCAAGAGTGTGGATCCAAGGTCTGTTTCATGTCTCTCCAAATCACTCAAAATACATGAACCGCTTATGTATTATCTGTGGTCGCATCTTTGATCTGTAACCAACCTCACATAAAGTGTTAATCTCACAAGGGATGCACTTTGATTCAGGGGTCTAAGACCACAGTATATTATGCATCATGTTTCTTAGTTTCTAATGCCCTTATGTTCCATTGTCATGGCACTGATGTGTACAGAAACTAAGGCTGAATACTGCTGGCTACAGATAGTCTTTCAAGTGGATGCTACAGCACATATCCTGTCAGGCTAATTCAGTTGCACACACTTTGCACCGACAGCAGGGGACAAACGCTGTGATTAATGCTCTTGGTGTCTCTTCACTTGCTGAGACAAAAGAAAGACAATTGCTTCTCTACCAAATGCAGCGTAGATATCTCAGCACTATCAGCACTGGTGGAGGAGGACGTAAACAGCAAAATGGCAGATTTCTCTGTGACTTAGATAAGTTGTTTTTCACCCTTTTGCGTTCAAAGATAAGCAATGTCAACTCACGCTCCCTTATCACAAGTTGTGTATAAGCAATGAGTGATCTTTAGGGTTGGGTATCATTTGGAATTTCTTTCGTATTACTGTCACTACAATACATGCGTTTTGACATTGATATTAAACGCTTTTTTTTAATATTCTACAATATTTTTCTCTAGACAACCTTTTCCTGTTTAAAAGAAAGTTATATATTGTCTTAACAAATACTAGAATGTTGCCCAGATAAAATTGCCTAAATTGTGACAGACACATTTAGGTCAGTACCAAAAAGGTACAGAGATTTGATACGTAGCCATTGAGATGCTCCCTTCACATGAACTACGTATTTTAAGATGCCATAATAAGTAAAAGTATCCAGTATTTCACAAAAATAAAGCAGTAAAAAATCATTTTGTGCCACAGATACATGCTTTTTTACTTTTGTTTGTATCTTGCATCAACCTAAAACACTCATTGAGGGTCACCAATCCCAGGTTAAGAAACAATGTTATACAAACTCCAGCTGTGTAGGCAAACTGTTCAACCCACAAAACTTATTTTAAATTAGTGTGGACATCCCAAAGATACCAAATGTGGTAGGCTGACCTTTGGAGAAATGTACATCAGACATGGAATGGTGCAGCCATGAAACAAAAGCATTCCTGAATATTTTACTCAGTCAGCATCAACTCCTGTTTCAAGAGAATACAGGATACCGTCACACTGAGTGAAATTTGTCCAAGCTTGAAACTAGTTAAGGGAAAGTAAATGGGGACAACTTGAAAACAGTTAATGTAATGGGAGAGATGTAAGAAAAATGTAACAATTAGGTGTACACCTTTGGCAATTAGGTAACTACAAAAGGATGAAAATCCAATTACTTTTCATTATGCTTGATTTAGTTACAACACCACGGACATCACTGTGGTGTGTAATATGATACAGTAGATAAACCACCCTATGTGAGCATGCCATACAATGCAAGTCATGCATAACTGAGCGCACAAATCTATGAATTAATCACACAGCAATCTGCTGTGTAACTGCTACTGTACACAGTTTCTTTTCTCTTTTTTTTCATTCACATCTGCCGTAGACAAAGTCTAGATAACTTTATGACCTTTAGATCCACCTCCACATGATACTATAGCGACTGACCTTTCACCGTATCCAAGCTATTTCTAGAGCCAACTCATCTATGGTGTACCTACCAGAACAAGGTCGAGTTCCTTCTCATAAAAATTACATGGAGTTAACTTGACTTGCAGAAATGCCTGTTTGAATTATGCATTGCATGGTAAACACTGAGCTCTGACAGTGTGCTCCTTCCTGAGACGTTTCAGCTCAATATAAGGTGAACATCAAATAATGAATGTTCCCCTGAGGGATGGCAGTTAATGGTGCAGAAATCATCCGGAGAGAGGAGAGAACAGAACAGTCAGGTGGTCGTCATATTGACAATGGCAGCTGTGGTTGTTAAAGGCATGTTAGGAGTTAGGCCCATTTATAAGTGATGAAGGTTATGGTTCATTGACAATCCATATGTTGATGTGAGGGAGCATACGGTAAGAGTGATTATTAAAATGACAAGGGTTGCCAAATTATACGAGTCAAACGTGGATGGATTACTCAACGGGCCTCTTGGGCACAAACCCAGAAGCCCAAGGGGTCAGGGGGCCCATAGACCAGAACCTCTATTTTATATTAACACTTCATGTTGGGATAACACACATCTTAGTGAAAAGCAGGAAGGTCTTGGTCATGTTTTTTGTGTTTAAATATTGAGGATCTGCCAACCAAATCCAAACCAATATTTATTTATTTTTTTCCCTTTACACTACACAGCTGCACGGCACACTGGGGCAACATTTCAACACAACTCAGGCAGACAGACAGACAGACAGCCTCTCTTCATCTCCAGCATGAACTTAAAAACAGAACTGCAGCTGCAGTTTTTTAACCAACACCAGAACCTGGGAAATCTGGTTTACCTACCAAAGGTCACTGAAAGAGACACAAAACAACAAAAGAAAAGAGACTGAAAGCAACTGTGTAGACGCGCAAAACAACTGCATGCAGATGCAAAACGACTACAAAGAGACACAAAGCTCTTGCTCCTATGTACAGTCGGAGGGGTTGGGGGCCTTTTATAAGCAGGTTCCCGGGGGCCAGTCGTCTAATAATCCATCCATGGAGTGAACTGTTTTCTTCAAGGCATGCCAATCTCTCACGCTGCCGTATTCCCCTTCACTGACACTTGACAGGCTGGTGCAGTTTCTGAATCGCGTGGCCTGCCCATGTGTTGCCATTAAACTGATGCAACACACACACACACACACACACACACACACACACACACACACACACACACACACACACACACACACACACACACACACACACACACACACACACACACACGATAAGGGTGTCTTCAGTGTACTTCCCTTCAGATTCACAGTACTCCTTCTCTACTTCCACCCACCTCCAACTGTATATGACAGATACAGCAGGTGAATACGTTCCACCATTTCTCCCTCACCCAAGGGAGGGATTCATTTCCCAAGCAAGGAACCAGAGCATTATGGGATAGCACTGGCTGGCGGCAGGCTTTTCATGGTTTTAGCTTTAAATCAGAACGCAATGTTGGAAAGCAGCCTCTGCAATTATGTAACTAATTCAGATTACGCTGTTTGCGGGAGTAATTTATTGTAACCCACTGTGCGAGTTTACAAGCCTCATTGCCGTTTTAATGGTAGGCCACCTCAAATTGCAGCCGAGTGCTGTTTGGCATGCATTCGTCAGAGTGCTACAAACAAACGGTGCTCAAGTGTTAATACCTTCACTTTCAGGGAACAGGAAATTCAGTTAGGCAAAATTTCCCAGGGCGGTGGGCAACCACACAAATGCACACACCACTTAAAACACACGAATACACACCAACCCAAGATGAGTTTTCCACCCAGTGCTCAGATTTGAATGTGCTCTAGGGAAGAGAGAAATGGTGGAATGGGGGTCTTTTAATGCAGTTATCGACTGCTGCAGCGTGTCATCCATCTCGGGTGGAGGACACTGTGAGCCTCTGCCACGGCCTGAGCTCAGAGCCCATCATCTGCTCGGCTCTCTAGAAATGACTAGAGAGAGAAGGACCAACCAGGGTTTAGACACAGGAAAGAACTGCATGAGTTCAGAGTAGCAGGTATGAGGGACAACTGTGTCCATAAACATGATACCAAACAGTTTGACACCATCTATGTAATCCTGCAACTAACAATCATTTTCATTTTCAGTTAGTCTGTTGAATATGCTTCCAATATATCTATTAAACATTTGAACAAACTACGGATCACGATCTCTCAGAGCCAGAGATGACATCTATAGATCGGTCTATTTGCCTGAGTAAGAAGCACAAGCCCTCAATTTATGATGATATCGTATCATAAATCACTTAACGATTAATCCATCTTCAAAATGGATATTGATTTATTTCCTGTGGAGATGGATTAATTTGCTCATCATTTCAGCAGGAAAAGCTGACACTACAAATGCAGGTGACTTATTTGCTCAATCAAAATAGGTGGTTTGTGGCCAATGACGTTAAATCCTGCTGTCTGTGCAAATTCTTCAGCTGAACTAATCAAATGTGCAGATAAAACATTGCCTGCCACCAGTGAACAATGTTACTTGATTTCCAATTAAATCACTTTGTTTTTCTCTCCTCTGCTCATTTTCTAGGATGAATTACATCAAGGTACTTTTTTCTGTCTACATGAGCCCACAAGCTTAACAACCAAGACAGAGTGTCTCCTCATCTTTCATACTTAAAACCACAATCTGCAAGCCCGCCCCGCCCCCGCCCCCCATGTGGTGTGGGGTGTCAGGAAAAAAGTCACAGTGAGTACCGAGACATTTGCTGGCAGCACAGTTTGACAGCAGCTCAACAGCTATTTGAATTTTCACAAGTTCTAAATTGTTCTTCTGGTATATTGCAGATGTGAGCAGACAACCCTTCAACTGGAAGAGTCCTTGTTATGGAAGGTGTCTGCACTGCTTAAATATCCTTAAGGAAAGCCCTGCATCCCTTCAAGCTGCAGTGATGTTGTACTTTGGCCATCCTAACGTCCATACGGCGTCAGATTAACTCCTATTCTTAACTGTGATGAACATTTTATAATCTCTATCGCCTGCCTTTCTATGAAGCAACGCAGACGAGGTTAAAGGCTGAATCAAACAGGGCAGGCTCTGCAGGCATCAGAAAATCCCATTTCATGTTCATGCACACTGCTGCTTTATATCTGTGCTTGGGGTAAATGGGCAATCGATGAATTTCATTTCCCACCTTCATAGCTCAGCAATAGAAAATTGACCAGATTCACCTGAGATCATGTTAGAATTGAACAGATACAGTTCATGTCTGTATGGCAGGCATTTTAGCACGACGGCAAGGATTTTAAGATCATGAAACAATATGCACAAGCTATTTCACATGGAAAATGATGTACATGCAAACGTGACATATTCTGCACTTGAATCATAAGTTTATGCAGCGGAGCTTCATCAGAGCCAACCTTGTTCACAATAAGGATGGACTTGTACCAAATTCCCACCTCTGAAAGTATCCTGTCCTTTATCGCGCGAAGGATCGTAAACCTTGAAGCTCGGCCAGGAACATGCTCCCTTTTATTCTTGCCCTCAGACATGGCTTCCACATCAATTATTCACATTGCTCTGTTTGCCAGAAGTGGGCAATTGAATTTAAACCCAATAAAATGCTGGCGCAACACAAATTATCTGTGATTCCTCATTGAAGTGTGACGATAAGGTTCAAAAAAGGCCAAATTTCCTATGTGTCCTTCTTTGATTGTACAAAACAACAGAGAGGCAAATATGAAATAGCATTAAGAGCACATCTGACTTGATAGTGAACATCAAGCCTGTGTGTTTTGTATGAGTAGCTGATGTGCTCCGAGTTAGATGAGTGGAGTCATGAGTCGGAATCAGAGACAGCTCGCCTTCAAAGTAAAAGTTGCAAGTTTTCAAATGCGTTTGCTTCAGGGATCAATTTATGGAGAGCTAAATTAAATAAATAAACAAATATTCTAAATAATGAACATAATAAATGACTGTTATAAAGTCATATTTCTGCCACTTTCCCACAATTGAATATATATATATATATATATATATATATATATCTCAGTATTTGTCCTCAAATGCATGTGTCACAGCACAACAAGTTTCATGCTATATAGTCATTTAAAATGGACAATACACTGTATTTAATAAACAGGTTTGAGGCAGCTGAGGGTGAACCAGCTGCTGCAAGGCCATGAAGCTCCGGAGACTGGTGGTGTTTCCGTTAAAGCTGTGACCTTATGCACCACAGAGGAAGAATGCTGTAAAGAGTGGGAGCTAATCTTCTCAGACACTTAAGAACCTGAGCCTTTTAGAAGCAAAAAAAAAAAAAAAAAAGGCACTTTTAATGGACGCAACGTTACACTGCCGCTACACAACTGCCCTAGCAGCTCGTTTTGTTGGCAAAGATTACAGCAGTATCCCTCAATACTGGACCAATTTCAAAAATGGTTGCCCCCATCAGTCACTTAAAGCTACAAAAACATGGGAAAATAGGGTTCAGGTAGACAACACCGAAGTCACCCTTTAAATGCAGAGTGAGGAAACTTGACAGCCTAAGTGTGATTATTAAACAATGTAATGAGTGATTTGAGAAAAATACCAACTTCCTACTTTATACCTTCACCACATGCAACAGACTGTATCTGTATATAGAAGCACAACATTTTCTGTGCTGATGATGGCCGGCAGATGAATCATTGCAGCCCACACATGCACAAGTCCCCTTGAAATGGACAAGTATTTTTGCACTGTTCTGTCAGTGCAGATGCACCGCCACCACCGGCAGTAGCCACAGTGACACAAGCCCACTCACAATCCCAGTGACAGGCACTCTAAAATCTCAGTGACCACCTGCTATGGGAATACATATTTTAAGTTCTGGGTTAACAGAGAAACACAAAAAACCTGCATATGGAGATATAATGAAACCCCAATAAGAGTAAACAAACATGCCTGAGCGATACGTTTACACAAAGGAACATGAATGTACTTCCATTGCCCTTCTAATTACTTACTATATTATATTTGGGTAAACCATTACAACGGTATGGTTGACTGATCAGACTTGCAAAGTGAGGGCAATCAGTATTTGCATAAGTTATACCCAAGGGCTATAAAGCAGTGTTGGGCAATCACAGCCGCAGCACGTGAGGCGACTGCATCCTGAAGCTGCAGGAAAGTAATGTTCTTAACTCTTGTCTGGGTCAGACATTATGAAACTTAAAATACATTTATGATGTGCTGTAATTGTCTAACAGCCCAAATTCGGCTAATCCGCTTTTTGTAATGCAGACCTCGTCATCAGGGACTGAAAGAAGAACTGCTACACCCTACATTGAGCAGGTTTTGGTAATGAGCAAAAGGGGAGAAATAGAGTTTTCATGCACTTATCCTAATTACATTTCAAGCTGAAGTCTCTGACTGCCTTTATATATCAAAAAGGTTACCTTTTGATCCTTTCCCTTTTTTATTATCCTAATGATTTACTCACCCGACCAGGGAGTCTATTTCAGCCTGTCCCAGCTTGCGACAGTCAGGTTCGCTGAGCACATTGATCGTTTTGTTAAAGGACAAGTAATTGTGGGCGAGTAGTGTGCTCTGATTGCCTCTGGCCTTCTTCAAGACCAATTTGTCTGGTTGTCACTTGAGGGCCAGGGCTCAGAACTCAGTGTGGGGCAGCGAAGGAGCCCGACGAGAAACGCGATCTCCCTGTGACGCGTCGAGTGCTCTCTGCTCGCTTGTTTGTGTGGGTGTGTTTGCTTGCTGAAGAGTGAGTGTGTTTTCCTGTGTGTGCTACTGGGCACCACAACACTGACGATCGATAATGAGGCCCCTTTTGTTCAAGTTTGTAGCGTAGCTGCCTGTTGTTGCTTTAGAGCGTAGACTTTCAGACGTGACTCACCCAGCTTCACAGGGAGAACGTTTGTACCTCTGTAACTTATGTCATCAGGTAAATTCATTTTGCAGCTGGGAATGAGAGTCTCAAATGTTTGACTAAGATATTTTCATAGTGCACTTAAACCCGTTGAAAGGTAGATTTCCCCGTTTGAACACAAAAACAAAGATCAATGGATCTTCTGCTGCAAAAGCTTTATTTACTCTCCATGATCCAGAGAGAGTTAACGCCTCGACTTGGCCCAGCAATTCTCTTAATCAGCACGGCCTCCTGAAAGCATTATTCAATATGCCGATACGATCCTTTCACATAACACACCGTCACCATGAACAATCCATAACAAGCCCGTCTGTGTCGGGCTGAATGGAATTTCACACATCCCGTCAGCGTTTTTCTCCAATAAAAACAACATGTCACAAATGTAATCCTCAGTTTGGCAGCACCTACAAAGTCATGGAGCACCTTTAGCGGAGAAATCATCACCACTTCTGTGTCTTCTCTTTTTCACTATGGTTGCTCCAGGCTCTGGATTTAGCCAGCCATTACAGAACAAGGTCCATTTTTCATGTGTAATGGGGTCCTCCATTAAACATGAACCTGGAGGTGCTATCACCGAGCTTGGCGCCATCACTTCCACAAACCAGCTACAGATACTTGAGGGGATGAGACTCGCTGAAATGCTAAAGCTTTAGAGGGAAAGAGAACAAGTGACAGAAACAGAACAATGCTGTTCCCCATTCAACCTCTGGTATCAGCTACAAGGGTGAACTTACCACAAGGGAACCTAATTACTCTCACCAATATAGTCACCTTCTCAAAGTGAGATGTTGTGACACACTTCTTTCTAGGCCTCAAATACTCTTCACCCTTTAGTTTGGTGAATCATGTGATTAATTAATATTGATGATTCATTTGCCACAGCTCAAAACAAGCATGAGATATAGTGTTTAATATTTCCATGGGAAACATACTGCAAACAAGTTAGTGTCTTGAAACGGGAAATAGGAAGATATTTTGGGAGTGACTTTTGCGTTTTTCTTAAAATATTTATTCAAGTTATTATTGAGAAATGATGATAAGTGTAGTGAATATAAAGTGCAGTATAGTGCATCAATGTGTGATGCATATTGTAATGGTGTTGTGTGTTCATTTTGGTTAACTTTAAAGCTGCACTAACCAATATTCTTACATTAATACAAACATTTTTTGCTCATAGTGACAAATCCACAGATAATTATGACCAAAATCTACAGTTTTCCTCAGCTCTACAGTGCTTTACTCTCATCAACGCCACTTCCAACTGCAGCAGGCTGGTTTTTAATCTTTGATTAACTCATTAGACTGTGCTTGGCTAGCACCAACAGACAGTTAGCAATTAGCATAGCGTAACATTTAGCAGCTAGTAAATCAGGGATTAGTAGAGATCAGAGAGAATATTAAAATGACATTCACCAGGTAAACATGACTGATCTGATGATTGCTAATGTTGCTCCATGTTTGCTAACACATTTCACCATATCAACTCGATATTGTGATAATATATCAATGCTGTGTTGATGTGTCGCCCCAAAAATGGCAAATGAAAATCAATAAATGCAAGATTAACAGTTTAATCAGTGCAGAACATGATATATAATCTTATAAAAATAATTTAGTCTTTAAAACCTGGAGATGGCATTTCAGAAAAGCATGAGACTGCAAGAATTAAAATTCAAACTGGGTCTCTTATTCCAGTAGATTATATTTAATGCTTTGCTGAGCTCCAAATCAATGTATGGTGGGGAAATATGGTGAGGTATCAAACCAGGCAATAACAAAGAAATAAGAACAACCGGTTGTTAGCGACTAATGCTTTTCATAATACCTTATCAAAACCCGAGTGTCTGATTACACGGACAATACCAGTGTGAAACATGGCAGAGAAATCTAGCCTCCTACTGTAGCACACTGAAACCCCACACCACTACCGCTGCATGACACACAATATCAGCCTCCCAGAGAGGGCCTCGTCTTTGACGGCACTTTCCATCAGCACATTGTGGAGTACACTGCTTCAGATGCAGCCACTGGAGAGAACATTGGCACTCTATATTTGCCCTTTACGTATGAAGTCATACCTCACCAGGCAGCCTAAGGGAAGTGACAGACCTGTAAATCAGAAAGCTAATGAAAAGTTAAAGCAGAACTCTAATGAAAATGCATAAAGAGCAATCTGAGGTGGGAGAAGTTAAAAGTGGGCAAGTGGGCTAATTTGAAATTGAATTGTGGTTCTACTTTATACAATTAAGGACTTCACTATAAGACATGGGTAAATACATTATACCAATCCTGATATCATTACAGCTCGGCTGATACAGCAGTCACATGCATAAATGTATGCAATACTCTGCAATTTAGACATTTGTTATAACGACGCCTCCAGCAGGTTGTTCAGGGAAAGTTTGAATATATTGCATTGTAAGTGAAATGTAATCTCAAAGACCGATGGGTAAAACTTCATGCTGCGATGTGTTGGTAATGAGGAATACACTTGGCTTGATACCCCACTGCTCAAACCTCATTCAAATGTCTTTTAAATTCATTTTTAATGGCAGCATACAAACAACACAGTGGACCACATGTTGGCCTCTCTCCCAGATCAAACCAAGGCTTATATTTATTTTATGCGAGGCCACTCAGGAAATCTGCACATGCAGCTATGGGCACATACTTGCTTTGGTATCCACTAAAATTATGCAATTAATTAAAAAGGGTCACTGTATAATATTAATTTTATATCATACCACATAGCAACATCACGCTCATTTATCCTCTGTACCATTTCAGTCAGCCTGATGCATATAGCCTTCCCTTGACTGTCAAAAAACATCTTACTGGTTTTGTGTCTTTTCACTTAAGCATTACCAAATGCTACAATCAATGAATACACTACACGGGTAGCTTTTTGTATTTTTTATCATAGGACCTCAAAAATAATGTGATATTTAGACAACAGGGCTTAAGAGATTAATATTTACTTATTTGTGTATGCAAACACACATTTCAAGAGACGACAGAGTATAAGATAATGATGTTCATAGTGAATCAGGGGAGTAACGGCACTTCTTTTTTCAGCTTCAAGCACTGGTAAAATAGAAACTTTGTGGTAAAATTCCTACAGTCTGTTGTTGACACCGTTTCATCTTTCAGATTCCAGTGGCCAACATTTTTTTCCTCTGACATAAGACAATATTTTCCAACTGTGATTTTAAATTTTGAGTAGTCACAGTCACATAACATGATTATAAAGCAAAACTCTTGAACTGACCCTGAAGGCCTGTTTATGCTGAAGCTCTGAAGTTTTACTAAAGGCAGAAGTGTGAACTCAAACTTATCTCCTGCCTCAGCAGATAAACAGTTTATTCTCTCGATGGAGACACGCAGGGACTATTTTCAACCGAATGATGCACTGAAAATTGTGCATCACAGCATCGGCCACACAGGTCTGGGAATGTAATGTGACCTGGCTTATTTATTCATTTGTGTCTGCAGACGCTGAGCCTATGAATCTGTCAAAGGAATCTGGAATTGATTGAAGTGTGCATACCTCTGCACGTACACAGAGGAAGAGGTGCAGTTTGAAGAGCTAACAATCAATTAAAAGCACTTTTTTGGTTACTTTCTTTCTTGTTCGTTAATATTGGCATGGAGGAATGGTTGGCTTCTTTCGTGAAACTGCCACCTTGGAGAATTGGTTTTCCGGCTCATTCCCTGGCATCAAGTGATACATTTCTCAAAGGACAATAATGGAAATACAGGAAGCAAATATTGCTTTGTCTGCATCTCTATTTACTCCCTCAGCATTTCCATCTCCACTCCACTGACTCCACTTTATTTACCCTAGCAAAGCTCAGATTACACCGTTTTGTTTTTTTTTCTTTCCCCACAAACAGGAAGCTGTGTTATTGTTTTTAAGAGATTACAACTACACAACAAGAAAGGAATCCCCAGGCTGAACAAGAGCAAGCAAAAAGAGATCATGGTATTATAAACTTTTGTGCAATGTTTTGGCATCTGATCAGCCTTTAAACTCAAAGATCTACGACCCAAACTGGCTTTCCCGGATTGTCATTGTCTCGTTGATACATGAAGCTTTATTTTCATGTATATTTAGGCTGAATGCTCTGTAACATCACAGTAAGGCTCCAATGCAGTTATTGTTACAGACTAAGCCACAAATATCTACCTGTTCGCACTGGCCTTGGTCTGTCCTGACGGGACCTGGTTAAAGCAGGCTGGCACCATTCTCTACAACAACACTAACTTCCAGTGTGAGATATACAATGCATCACAAATACTGCCCTTTGCCCTTTTGTTGTTGGGCTAAAAAACCTGTGGCTTCGCATCCAAATGTGTTTCCCCTTCAAGAGGTTATAGAAATCCATGTGACCAATAAATCATGCCAATCCAACGATAACATTTACGCCATCAATGAATCAAACCAACCCATTATCTGGACGATAAATAGCTCTACTTATTCCACAATACAGTTTTACCACTGGGCAATGCCATGTACGTGTAGATACGTTCCCATAAGATTCATTACAATCAGTTTAAACAGAATAAGAGATCAGAGAAAAGACACAGGTTTCCTTTGGGGGCACTGTTAAATTACAGAAGAGAAGGGGAAAAAAACAACAACAGGAGGAGAAATAGGGCAAAGAACCCGAAAGGAGGAACCAGCGCAAAGGGGTGATCTATCCTTATTAGGAACAAATATCACGTATCAAGCAGCCCGTCAGAGGCACTCGAATGGCCAGTGTGATCTGTGGAGCGCTGCCTACGAAGAGAAAGGCCTTAGCCGTATTGGCGAAGCTCAGTGATTGCTGAGGCAGAAGTACTGTAAATGGCAAACACAAATACCTTTTCCTCCGTTGCTTTGCATTTAAATTGAATCTGCGACAGTTTCGGTAGCGCGTGGAAAATGCAGGAGACTGAGGAGAGATAACACCTTGCTTCCCCGGAGGACGCTCCGTTGCTCGGTGTGTCATACATCACCTCCTCTACTCTTTGCGACATTCACACGTTGCGCTGCAACCATTTAATCTGTTGGAGGCATTTTGCAGTGTCATTCTTAAAGGAAAAAGCTCAGCAATCTGTCCTACCTGTTCTACAATGGGATCTGTACTGCACTCTTTGTGGGTGGGATGTGTATGGTTAGCTAAGATTGTCGCAATAAGTACTGATAGGAATCTGCCACTATAAAGTCTTAATCAACAAAATTGTTTCTGAACACCGCATGATTTGAAATTCATCCTCCTTTCTCACCCCACACAGATTCAAAATAGCATTATAGACAAAATCCTGACTCGAAATGCAACATATGTGGCCTTATTTCAATGTCAGATCATTTTACTCAATGTCTGATTGACGGAAAAGTGGCTGTTTGGAATATAATCAAATTATTCAAGCTGAGTTCATTCGCAGAGGCATGCTTGGGAAGGAGACCTATCCAGAATTTGATGATTAAAAGCTTGCAAATTCAGATTTTATGTGTAACTATATGAAAAGGATTAAATGAATCACTGCTCTCAAGCAAATGGTTTGCTTCCTTTTAAAATAGTGAAAAGAAATAGAGGAAAATACAGTAGTTCAATTAAAATAAAAAAATAAAAAACAGTCACAGAAATGTGGCTTTTAGAGGCTCTCTGATAGAGGAAATGTTAAAAGAACAGAGAAGCATGATGAAAACATCCCCACTAACCCTTAATATTAACTGCCCGGTATGGTATATATAAACTCGTGCTGATAAGCCAAACACTGCTCAAACTCCACTGTAGAAGTTTACTTGTACTGTGAAGCCGATGAGAAGCTTTGTTAAGTCTGAGAAAATAACCTGAATGATGTCATAATGATTTCACCAGGGTTACCTTGAGCTAGGCTTTGTACAGAAAACTCGTGAAAAGTTCATTGATTCTTCAAAAAAAGAGGGCATTTATCAGGCAGGGCGAACCTCATAAAATATTTGATTTAGTTGGATTATGGCCATATAGACAACATTGGAATATTAATACTATGTCTGCCCAACCTTAGTGTTATTTGAAAAAAACGTAAAATGTGTCAACTCAGTATTCTCAGATTCAGAGAGACATGCATATACAGTACATGCTAAAATACTGACACCCACCTTACAAGCACTACAAACATGAAGCCTGCTCCAGGTAATTTATCAATCAATTTGGGCCTGTAAATGCTTTAACAGTGATGTCAGACGAGCAAGATCCTTCTTGTTTACACCTGCCCGGCGTTGACGGAGTTATCCAGGTAAGTAATGGGGCGTAAGGTGGACCTGTCTGCAGAATGATGGAGATGGAGCTTCACTGGCTGCATGGCCGTCCGTGACGAGCTGCGCCTGAGAGAGTGACTGATTACAACGTGGGTGTGGGGAGTTGATGGGGGAACTGTATCTGGGCTTAATCTTGGCCATGACGCCCACAGACCAGGCGGTACTGAGTGGCTAGGTTGTAGTGTCCTTGACTTGGAGCTTATTGAGTGCCGAGGATGGGCAGCAACATCCTGGTCACACAACAGCACATTATCCTCTGCACCCTGCAACGCACACAAACCCTGAGTTGGGTCATACGGCATCGGAGACCATACCGGCTGCTCAAAATATATTGGAAACATGCACCAACCAAAAAAAAATGTGATTATTGTGCGCACAGCTCATCTCATTGTGGAAAAATACAACAAGGAAATGTATGCATGATATCTACCAGTGAATGATTGAAATCTACCTTTTTGACAAGGAACATGCAATAGTGATGCCATACTGCAGCTATTCTACTCTGCAGTGCCTCAGATGCCAATAGTGTGGTATATCTAACAGAAAGGACTGCAAGGAGCACATACTCTCTCTGTGGGACTATATATAAAGTGTGTGTGTGTGTGTGCAAGTCTAAGTGTGCGTATACATTCTCTCTGTCATTAGCTATAACCTTTCTTTAGCTCGCTGACTCTTAATCAATGAGACACCTATGTGAGAAATAAATCTGCTCCACAGTGACAGAAGCCAACAGTAATTACGAAGTTAAACACTTCTTGCACTACCTGCCTTGATCTAAGATGCGCACACACACACACACACACACACACACACACACACACACACACACACACACACACACACACACACACACACACACACACACACACACACACACACACACACACACACACACACACACTTTCCTGATACAGTGCACTTCGTTAACTTGGTCCCTGGAAATAATTGGTTTTGTGCAAGATTATTAATACTTGTCCAAAACTGCTGAAAACCATTGAAGACCAACGGCCCTTTGTGTCATAATTAGAACAAAACATCACGTCCGTTACTCAGGAAAAGCGGAAACGCATTACTCCACACCAAAAGAAAAAAAAAAAAAAAAACCTCAGATACAGAAATAGGCTGGCATTTACATCCTGCATCTTGTCCAACTTTTCATTGCCTCAGTTTATCCAACTTGACATTTCAGGCAAACCTCCGCTTTCCGTGAGGGAGAACGATCTGTCGAAATTTCAATCTCGGACCAATCACAGGAGACACGGAAACAATTTGAGAACAGCCACTTTCATCAGTGGATCCACACGGCGCCTGAGGAAAATTAAATATGATAAAGAAAAAGTACAAAAGGGCAGATTCCTGCGAGACTGCAGCAAGACAAGTCTCTCAATTAAACATGATTTACAATGTACGAGAGCTTTTACTTCAGCACTTTCGGTTGTGCATGATTCTTGCATAAAACGTGCGATTATCTAAGCGCCCATTAGGGGGGTCCTCTTGTTTACCGCCAATCTGACCCTCAAAAGTGTACCGATTCTCCTTGTGTTGGCAGGTAGCAGGCGCAGGGCTGCAGCCCCAGTAATTGCCAGCTTACTGAGCATGGAGAGGACATTGTCTCCCTTTTCGCACAGCAGAGGGTTCACTTTTTGTGAAAACACAGCCAGGGCAACTGACAAAAGGCAGCATTTGGAACAAAGAGCCTCAACACGAAATTAAGTGATTATAAAGTGTGCGAGAGGAGATAAAGTTGAGTAGGAGAGGAGAAAGGGGGATGTAAAGCTGGACAAGCAGGATAATATGGACAGAGAAAGAACAAGGAAGGAAAGGGTGGGAACTTTGTAATTCGAGTTAACAATAGTAATGATCACTTGAGGGAGAGTTGGCGCAGATAGCAAAAGCACCGGAGTAATAGAACAATTCTCCAAGGTGATAACAACAATGAGCCAAGAAAACAACCAAACAAATTAAACTCCTCTTAATGGTCCGCCATCTTACAGTGCACACAGTCTTGCGCTGTTTAGCTTCCACTCTGGTTACTTCTTTCTTATTCAATATCTTCCATAATCATGAAAGCAGTGTACCAATTATTGTGTTGTCTTTATTTTTTCACTGAATTTCCTGCTGGATTCAACACAGTCATACCTCGTACACGGCAGCTTTGTAACTCAACCATGCTCACCAAACTAAAAATATCCTCGCCATCCTTTCCCCTCAGAAGGACGCTCGTTGACAAACATGAGCACAAATGGGAAAACTGATTATTTGGGCTAGCGAGGGTGAATTTAAATGAGGAACACGGGATAAGGACAGGCAAACGTAGAATGCAATTATAGAAAACTTGAGGGGAAAATCAAATCCAGGCAACTTAATTGGTGGATGTTGTCGTGACGAGAGGCGATCAATAAAAGCACAAAAACCACACATTTTGCTAATGTGTCATTGTACCCGGTGGAGCTCCAATCTATAGCACTTGATGTCCCTTTAATTGGGTTCAAACACATTCATCTCAGTAACAGCCTGTTAGAGTGGAAATTTGATGGCGTACAGTACACTAAAATTGTTACGGGATTCCCCTGACATATGAAGCATTAATCACTCTTCAATTGTACACGTGACATTTCTATGAAAAGCACTTCATTAACTAATTATTAATTTTACATTTAGTAATTAATAACAAGGTACAGAATTGCTGGAATGATGAGTGACAGCAGAATTCCTCCGCAACCACAGGAAGAAATTGAAGAAATTACTATATTGACATTGGTGTTTTTTTGGGTACTTCTATAGAGCAGAATTGATGGAGAGAAGGATGGGTGTGGTCAGAGCAAAGGGTGAGGGTTAGGAAGTGGGGCCCAATTTGGCGTGGCGGCTGACGTGAACCCATCCCAAGATGGTCTCTACTTTAAACTAATACGACTCACACATAATTCATGTGCGACCACTTCCCAAACCGGACCTCAACAATAGTCCGAGACAAAACTACGTGGTGACATTCATTTTCCACAACAGTGAGCACACTCTCCCTCTCATCTTTTACATTACACTGGGCCAGTTAGTCTTGCAGTACTTAAACAATCATGTTACTCCTTTTCAGTCAGGAAAAGGGGGATCTGAGTGGACCAGCCTGGGTACAACATCCAGGCAATGTAGCCAAGCACTGTGTGCACCGACCCAACGAGCCAAAGAATCTGTGCGGTTCTAGCGTTGGACGGCAACACAGTAGAAGAAACCAGAAACCAGAAGAAGGCTGTGATGCTGTGAAACAAAAAGACAGTGAACTAGGGCTGCCAGAAAGCTGATATGGATACAGATATCACAGTCAAATGTCTTCTTGCTGCCCTTGCCAAAGGCAGTGAACCTTGGAAAAGGGGTCTTGGTGAAAGGTTAAAAGAAAGCGCATTACTAGATGACACCGATACTTGTTCTTCTTTTTCCGTTATGCGAGAGGCTTGGCAGATATGCTCCGATGTTCTGGATCACTACAACATCCTATTCTGTCTTCAAGTCAGTGCAAATACATCTTGTTAATTTACTGTGAATTACAGTAAGTTGTACTCAGAAGGGAAATAAACAACACAGTGTGCATTATCATTAGTTTCCTCTCACATATTTATGAAACCAATGTAAAAAAGTATGCTCATAAACATACAATACAATAAAACATAACTTAAAGTGGGAGAATGTGTCTATATAAATGAGTTAAATGAATCAAAGTATTGTAAAACTATAACCGATCAGGTGTATCACAGTATGGACATAGGCGTATGTGTGTACCACGCTCTGAAGTTTGATGTTTGTCAGTTGAGTCAAGCAGATGCCATGTTAGCTCACTGGGTGTGAAAGAAAACATTATGCAACATGGTTAGCCATCTGTTTCTGTTGCCTGACCAAACATCACGGCAGAAATGTTCCGCTACAGAAAGTATACTTTTGTGCTTTTGGACATTGTGATAAATTTAAGAAAATAAGCTATAAACCAGCTGAAGAACAAAATGAAGAGGAAATATTGGATGCTGCCTTGGTCATTTTGTTCCACTTTACTATGTTATGAACTCTGCAGAGGTGGCAACGGTTCATACTTTTATGCAAATTATTAGAGAAGTGGCTCAAAGGCTGTTAATCCACAAAGGTTATTAGGTTTCTCTATAAGCAAAGCAGCTATTGACCTTAAATACTAGCTTATGATACATTTCTGTATGTGCAATGTTTTATCACCGACTATATTCAAACTTTGCAGACGCTACACTATACATTACGACTATATTGTCACCTCTAAACCACAGCTGATACAGTAAATCAAGCAGTGTTGAATAGCAACTCTTTACTTGCCATTCAGACTGGGGACACCGCTGCACAGACGTGATGCCAACCCAACCTGCCTGTGGGTATCAAATATTCAGTGTTTGGTCAGGGATTATGGGCTTTGAACGCCCTGTCCTCATGGGACAGGTGGAACATGACCTGCTAATAGCCATCAGGAAACCAAAGAGAGGGAAACAAAGACGGGTCCTCGCGTCACAGGGCAGGCCACCCCAACACGTGCTCCCAAGTGCATGCTGAAAAGTCACCGAGTGCATTTTTCACAGCATCGTCTCGTGTCCACGGAGTGGACGAGTACCTCCACATCTCAACTCACAAAGAACAGACTTTTCCCCTGCAGCAGTACATTTCATGTTCTTTGATTTTGGTTTCTTTGGCACCAGATAAGACCCGTTTTCAACTTTTAATTACTGTAGAACTAAAGAGGTCTTTTCAGGCATTCAACGTATCCACATTATCCTAAGCAGTAGATGAAAAGGTTTATTTCGAAAAGTAAATTCTCAGACAGATATTATTCTTCGTTTTCGGACTACATTGTCTCAAAGGACCTTGAACTCAAGCCACATCTCCTCCAAAAAGAAACTATTTGAGGAAAGTTCCTTTGGGGGGGGAAGTGGACTGTTTTGGAAGAAGACCCATGGTTGACCCAGGGCAAGCTGGGACAAGAACATCTCAAAAATGACCTTTCAGTGCTGAAGGAAAGCTGGCAAAAAAATCCAGGAGAAAGGCCGTAGGCATCTTTCTGCTTGCCCTGTTGCCCCTGCAGTCCTGACCCAGACAAGCTGTCTCACTACGCTGTCATTAAGGAATGGATGGAACTGAACGGGTATACACAAAATTCAGAAACAAATAGTAGTGGAGTAGTGCACTGTTGAGAAACAAACAAAAAAATCCCATTTAGGTGATTTAGCAATAAAAATGAAACATCTTGAGGGAAGAAACAAATGCTCATTTGGCATTTACTGCATCCCTGCGCAACCAATATATAATGATTTGAAAGCTCAGAGACATTACAGTCATTCCACATTGTTCCATTACGAAGAACAAGGACAAGGAAATATGTATTACCACTGAGCAAAAAACTACCGCATTGACAAGCTGAATCTAACCCTAGAAATCAATAAAAGCAGGTAAAATGCTCACAGAGGCTCATCAAAGCTTTGATAGCACAAAGAAAAGGGATACAAAGCAAACCATTTTGTTTGCTTGGTTTTTTTTTTATAAAAAGTGAGTGCAGAGGGTCTTGAGGTATTGTGATTTCAATACATACAATTCTTACAATAAGCCTGGACTCAGATACGTGCATGTGAGCCTGTGCCGATGAGAAAAAAAATGATGATGCATTACAGAAGCTCAGACGCCTTACAGCCAAACACTGAGGGAAGAGGCAATCAGTGAAGATGCACTGAAAGATTCAAAACAGCGTTGCTCCAGAGGAAATAGTGTAATACAAAGTGATCCAGTTGCAGAGGTTAAAAAAAACAGACTTGTTCAAAGCAGTCTCACTGCACAACCAGTGGTGCTGACTGCATAAAGAATGGACATTGAAAATGTGTCACTTAGAAGTTAGCAGCATCAATCACCCAGCTTTAAGACGTCTAAATGATCCTGATGGATACGCTGGTGGACTGGTAGCTCTCTCTGCTCATCCGTCACAGAGGCTGCGTTGGAAATGTTGGAATAGATGAAGATTTTCACTGGTGTGTGCAACAAATAACTTCCTGCCTTCCAATGTATTGCATATATGCTGACACTGCTGTTTAGATTTATAACCTGTAAGATTTATTTCCTCTCTTTTTTTCCACTACAGTGGGAAAATTCAAGGCCTACTGGGCAGCACTGGTGGCTTGAATACAAATGGTGGCCTACTCTCTTTGCTGCATCTCCAAACCAGTTGCAATACACAATAATAAATGAGTTTCTGTGCTCTTTGAAGAAATCAGATGAATTATCTTTGGACTATAACGTCACATCAGTGCTAGAAATGTTTCCGTGTATACAAGGGTAATGGGGTCAAAATTGGACCTTAAACATACATCTTGTTATTAGAGGATCTTGTAGATAGATCTTGCGCTATATCAAGAAAAAGCTTGTGTGGACAAAAAGCATTCACGACATTACAGATGTGATGTACAGCTCAATCTGTCCAGGTCTGTTGTGTTACATCACGCACATCATCATCTACATCACACTACGTGTTTTTGCTGGCCTTGGCAAGTGATCAATGACGGTGAGGCTCTTCTAGGACATCTCAATTAAAATGGTCTTTTAACTGACTCCATCTATCATTCTCTTCCCGCGGTCACCCAAATATGGGAGAGCCAGCATCGCTGTGGTCAAACTCCATTTATATTAATCTGCTGCACAGGCTGTGTAAGATAAGTTAATATGGTGTTCATGGAGCAATGGATCCACTCAACCAGACATTCTCTCATGAATGACTGCTAATGGCTTTCGGAATTGTGTAAGCGTAATGTCTTGCTCTAATTTTTGGTCACAAAGGTTGTAGTTGTACAATGTGTCCCAAACATAGGTTTAATGCACCAACATCAAAGTTTGCCTCATATGCTGACAGCTGGCATTTGAGGTTATCCTCTTGTGGCTTCCAAAGATTGAAAACAGGCTCCAGTAGTGCCGGTTGAAGTTTTCTTTTGTCCTGAGATTCATAATTTACCAACCAAACTAATATTCTTCAGACAATGTGGCCAATAAATAAAGAATGTTTCTCTTACTCAGCACACGTACAGTAATTGCGTTTGTCCACAGGGAAATATGTCCAGCCTTGTATTTAACAGGATCAATAATTAATAAGGACACCGACATTAAAGGCCATTTTGCACCCAAACAAACACTGTAGCCTACAGCGCAGTATGAAGATCAACCAAACCTATGACGACACTAAAGGAAATCACTACCGAATATACTATACTCATCAAGTTAATACCATGGGAATTGCAATGCGACCTAAACGATCTGCTGGTAGCTATGGTAACCAACAGCATGCTCCTTTGGGCAGACACAGTAGATGGATTTCTCCATGCTTGGTATCTCCCACGTGCTTTACTCATTGGTACGATCTACACCTTTCATAGGGCTGCCCCTTTGATAACTGCCTCCCATTCCCCCCTTACCTCCACGCTTCCACTCTGTCTCTGAGGTCAAGGAGACGGTAGTAGGCCATGGAAGTATGGAATTATCCTCTACTGAATGAGAATAGTCCCCCTTTATTCAATGTGTTTTTTTCCTACATACAACAAGTAGGAAGGAGCCAGTGTTAGAAAAAATACATTGCAAGTCTCGCATGTAGAGAAACATGTTGGAATTCATTAGCATGCTCATGTGGCACCTCTCTGGGGCTTCGCACCATCTCGCCCATGCAACGTGATAATCAACATTTTACTTGACAGCGAAGTTAATCCACGAGTGAAACAAGAGCCATGGAAGGCAAGGGTGTCAATGTTTGCCACTAGTGTAGTCACATCATCTGTAGCGCTCACCAGTACTGTATAAACAAAAAAGGCACACACTGCACTGTATGGTCCAAGGATAAGCAATAGCAACGCAGCCTTAATCACGTATGCAAATAATCCTTAGCCCTAGTTTGATGCATACCAGTAATATGTGCCAGATATCAGAATATGCTGCTGCTGCTGCTAACCTTATCCTGTATTGAACTTCTCATGGAGTAATCAGGTGGTAATCCACTATAATCCCAGATTTAATATTGTTAGTACCATAGAGTCTATCTATCCTATTAGAAGGGCTCTTAGTGTGTGTGTGTGGAACAAAAGGGAAACAAAATCTATCCTTCTTTGCAGCATGATACAGATACAGAAATACTGAATAAAAAAAATGCTGTGTGCGTACAAAGTATTCAACAATTTCTGCATCTGGGGAGGATTTCAGAAGGATTCTGCATTACAATAGTACTCTACATCATGGTTGTGTTTTTTACTACATACTTTTAAGAAAATCTGAAACATCTACGATGTTTAAAATGATTTAGGTACTAGAAGCATGATGACTGCCAGACAGAGCTTGCAGACCCAATGTCAAATGCTTGAATACATTTACATTTGAAAACCAAAGACTGCGCAAGAAGCTGTCTGATTTTTTACTTTTTTTCATCAAACTGTACTCTCATACACACACACACACACACACACACACTGACACAAATTATAATGCAGAGAAGGTAATCAATTCAAGCACACTCTGGAAATCCTCACAGTGCTCTAGCAGGGTTTGCAGGCATAAATGTACACACGTCATAAATACTGTGAGGCATTGATGGTTTGAAAATGTCCTAACTCAGCCCCATGTCTCCAATATTAACTTTGCAATGAGCCAATTTGATCAAAACAGGAATCAAGTGGAGAAGTTCGACCAAACTGCCAAAAGGATAACACCACAATCTCTGCAGATTTAAGGGAATCACCCGCAAATGGAAACACAGGAGGGAGCCTCTCAGAGTCCCCGAGGAGCCTTACCGGTGTTAAGCGTGCCGGTGACAAGTCTGTACAGGTACTGTGCGAACTTGAAGATCTCCCGCTTGCACCTTTTCCTGCAGCTCATCTTTGCTCCTTGGAGGGAGGGTGCTTGGAAAGGTCAGCACAAATGGAGAGCCCTCGCTTCAGGGTTAAAAAAAAAAAAAAAAAAAAAAACAATCCAAGGAAGACTTTTACTTTGACAAAGTCCTGTGACAGGACAAGTGTCCTCTTCTCTCCTCCTTTCCTCTGGTGGTGTCAGCGTGGCCCTTGTGTCTGCGTGTGGCGGGAGCAACGATCATGAGTGAGTGGAGAGCAGTGACATGGGGGCTCACGTGTGTGCATGTGTGCGTGTGTGTGTGTGTGTGTGTGTGTGTGTGTGTGTGTGTGTGTGTGTGTGTGTGTGTGTGTGTGTGTGTGTGTGTGTGTGTGTCTGGGCTTTAGCGGCTCCAGGGTGAGCTGCCTGATGTTGTACGCTTTTCTTTTGTCAGGTCATTAATATTTGCTTACCAGTGGTTTACCTCCTGCTCTCTTGGGAAGGTTGGGGGCTTCTCTCAGTCTCTTTTTTTTTTTCTTCCTCCCACAACTCACTCCTTCTCTTCAGACTTTTCCTGCAACTCCTCTGAGCAAACACGCTCCTACTCTTCTTCTGTGTTACAAAGAGAAAACCCTGTTGGCTTCACAATACAGTGGTTATCCAATGAGTCTCTGTATCGGTCTCTCTCAGACACACAAACAAACACACACTCCCACACTTGATCTCGTAGTGTGCCTGCTGCTCGCTCTACTCGGCACCATCTGTGGATGTTTTACACTCACTGACGGTTGCCATGGAGGTGTGGTCTGATTGGCCCGAGAGAAGGAGGAGGAGGAGAAGAAGAGGAGAAATAGAAAGCACACAAGGAGGAGGAGATATATAAAAGGAGAATTAAGGGGAAAGTGTCCACCAATGAATCCGCAATGACCGTACGTTATGGGCCCGCCGCATCATGTGTAATTGAAGGATTAAACAATGAGTGACAGCAATGGACAACGTTAATGGTAAAACATGGACTCTTGAGAGGTACGTGGTTGAGGGAGTGATAAATGCAGTGTAAAAATAAAAATAAAAAAGTCCACAGACAAAGGAAGGGTCGAGAGAAAAGCTGTGGAGCCACTGTTTGTGAGATTTCCTGCGAGCAAATGTCAAGGTCAGTACTAATAATGATTGACAGGCTACTCCCAGTGTCTGTGAGGACATTAGGACCAACCAAGTGCATCATCTTCTCCACTAATTAGCCCACACTGTACCTCAATTGCACTCATCTATCAATGCCAAGCTCTGCCATCTGAAACGCCTGTCATTACCTCAAACCTTTAACCGGCTCCACTCGTATTACTGCAGTAAATTTGCCTAAGAAAACACTGACTTGTTCGCTTTTTCTCATTATTACACGTCCATCAGGCTGACAGGCACAGGTATAAAATAAGATTGGGCTTAAATTTGCACTGAAACAGGGTTGATATTCCACAGGTTACCAGGCAGAAAGCAGGTCTATTTTGGTGAATCCTTTACAGCCCCCGACCTTGGAGTTCTTGTCAGCACACACACACACACACACACACACACACACACACACACACACACACACACACACACACACACACACACACACACACACACACACACACACACACACACACACACACACACACACACACACACAAGCAGTGAGGGGATGGTTCCACAGGCAGGAATACAAAAAAGTAAAGACTTCAAGGACTTGAAGTACTGTGTGAAAATTCTTACTGGGTCGGGCAGCACAGAGAACTAGAACAGTGTCTCAATTAGGTGAACAATTTACGAGGTACCTGTGGGGCGTAGCAGTGCCTTTGCGACATGACTTTCTTTCATAGACTTTGGCAGGGGACATAACATACACATATACAATGACATTTAAAATTGTTTTGCAGTTGTTCGCAGAAAAGTTGCTTTTTTTTCTGGCTGAAATAACGTTTTATCATATCAAGCTCGCTAGCATAAGGTAATTCAAGTGGTACCCCAGGGTAGGCAGTGTTCTGGAAAAAGCAAATCTAAAAAAAAAATTGCCCTTGCAGTGCAGCTCCCCCGTCTCTGTCCTAAGCCCCTCCCACCAGACAAGCTGACACACTAACCTTCAGCTCGGTCTTCTAATGCCGTGTTCACACCATTAGGGCATGGCTGCAACAGTTGCTCCTACAGACAGCTTTACAGTTCAACAAACAATTAGGACACTCGCGATATCCCCAAGTGTGTGTTCTGTCTGTTTCTGTGCATACACACTTGCAGAATTTCATTCGGTCCATATTCCACCCACCAAACCCCTGAGAACACTTAAGTTCAACATGTGTGCGACGCCATCTCCTGTCATCCAGTCCCTGCTTTCCATTTCCATCCATGTTTCCGATAAACAAACACATTGACGAGTTATATTCATACAGCCACCTGGGAGCAGCTACGCTGGAGTATTTTCAGGAGACAACTGTCCAGGACAAACTGAATCCAATGAGGTTTGCCACCTCGCTTGTTCTGAAGTGAACAGATGGCGTACTGCTCACATGAGTGATTGGCAAACTAACACTGACCAAACTAACAATTTGCTTCTAGGAAACAGAGCATTTAACTAAAAGTCACACTTTTTTCCTTCAAGCCGACACTCTCAAGGCCTCCCCCTTGAGTGTGAAGTGATGATGTGTGGGACATATCACCACATTCCAAGTCCATATACAGTCAGGAAAATCTCTGAACATGAGTCATGTTTACCTTAATGAGTATGGTTGAGGCAAAACAAAAAGTGATAAGGAGGCTGGGGTCAACACAAACACAGACGCTGAAATCTTTGAAGGATGTGTGGTTAAGTTTAAGACAAATCTTAAATGTGCAAATGATATCTGCTGCTCAAAGAGGGTTTATACTTTCAGGTTTGAGTGAAGGCACAAACTCAGAATTTAAGAATTAATGATCATATTCGAAACATGAAATGCAATCTAGATTGTAGCTAGTAAAGCATCAAAGCACAGTGAAAGTATTTTTAAACCCGATGCAGAATAATTTGTCGAGACACTCCTTAAACCTACCAGACGACTTTACTTGGTTAAGTGTGGACTGATTTCACCTATGTTCCTGAACGGAATTAAAAATCAAAAGTAGTGCACAGTAGAATATTAAAAAAAGTCAATTTGTCTTTAAAACCCTCTTTGAAGCTTACCCCTCTGAAGCTCATTCTAGAATAAAAAGTCCCAAAGAAACTTTTCAGTCTTTCCAGACTTTGATGGAACATGAGCTTTTTCATGTTGCACCCTGCAGCAACGACAGGAGGGACATGAAATAGGCTCCACTCAGGGAGAAGTTGACAGATATATTGATCCATCTAGAAAACAGTAACTGCAGGTGCCGGGGGTGAGAGCCACCATTACCACCGAGAGCTCCCCCCCCCCCTCCTGTGTGAAAGCAGCTTGATCGGCTGTAAAACTGCAGAGAGCAGCTTGTCGTCAAACATGGGGGCAATATTTACTACCATAGACATCTTCTGCTAAGTGTATAAATGCTAAACAGCAGTAAAATGTCTGCCATTAAATAAACAAACCGCAAGATGGAAATCAGAAATCTACACGGAAGCTAGCTCTGCTGTGACACCATGAAAAACTGCCTTTGAATCTTTGAAATCAAAGTGCATGATACATCTCCATCAGTGCAGGCCAGCAACTGGGAGCTTCGGGGAATGTGGCCACTAAATTGAACATCAAGAGCTGAGCCACAATCTATAACGCACCGTCTGCAGTGGAGTGTGCTTCACTGCGCCGGATAAGTGCTCCACCTACTCACCTTACCCCTGCTTGACAATATCCAGAAAAAGGTTTGGAAAGTTGTTGGAGTGGTGCAGGACACTGTCCGCTGTCAACTGGCCAGACTTAGACATGTCAGATTTGTACTATATTTACCAAAGACTACCTCTACCTTATTCAAATGTCTACATTTTGGGGGTTTTCTTGCCCCTAATGAAGGTTGCCCATAAAGGATTGAGCATGTTAACAGCTTGTGCAGGTATTGAATGGATGTAAAGCAATATTGTATTGACTCTCATGTATTAACCATTGCAATTTAGTTGTTTGTGACTCGTGAATTATGAAATGCTTTTATTTCAGGGAGAATGATTCTACTTTCTATTAAATATTTGTTAGTATTCTATCAAAAAACACTTCTATTATTTGCTCCATGGGAGAAGCAGACATGAAAAATGAATGGAGACGATTAAACTGTTATTTCCATCAAGTCAACGTCACAAGAAAACTCATTAACAGCACAGCTACAAAAGTCTGCCTTGTCAAACCCTGCAGGCACAGTATCTGCAGGCTCATTAGACAGGCACCGAGTGTAATGTCCTCCAGTACCTGAACGTATCGCTGAACACCAGCATGCACACAGAGATGAACAATATCTGCAGTATTCAGTACCAACAGCCAGCTCGGCTGAGTTTTGGCGAGCAGAGAAAACGTGAATACGTCATCAGCACAGTACAGGAACCTCATACCGAATCTGATGTTATTGATCATGATATTTGAATTGAAAGGGTTACATTTTAAAGTAAAAAATGCCAAAAAGGCAAAGTTAGTGGACCTTGTCCTCGACAGTTACCTCTCATGGACCGAGCATATTAATACAGTTGTTAGTAATGTGACCTAAGTGTTCTCCCAATGTACAATCACACACGATGCGTCAAGTTTCTAAATCATTAATATTTGCAGCTTTGTTGAGCAGTTTGGTCGTCTGCATCTAAAACAAACCTCGCAAAACTCGTTAACAGTTAATTGTCGATTAAGACTATTTGTTTCAGTGCTAATTTAAATATTTAAAATGGCAAACTTCCACCTTCGTCAAATAGGTGACTGCAAGGAAAAACTGTTAAGCTTGCATCCATATTAAAAGCAACACTGTCATGATCACAAAAGCCAATGTGTACATAAAAACTGGTCCAGCTCCCAAGCACAACCAAGAAAAACATGCAATTAAACAAAAGCCCCTCAACTTGATTCACCATGCTTCAATAGTGGACATTCTGCTGAGTAAGTAGAAAGCTGTGAGGAGACTATAACGGCATCAGTTCTGTTTACGGTTTTATGTAGGAATAAATCCCCAGAGAATGTCCTGCATTAACATTCCTGCTGCAGATGATTTCAAGAGTGAGGGGGGAAATAACTGGAAACAGTAGATATACTGAAGACTAAGGGTGATGCATTCAATTTCTGATAGGACAGTTAAGTCTGGGCTCTCGGCCCAGAATTGCTTACTGCATACACAATTTCACGAGCCTCAAAAGATGGTAAGGTGGTAATATGATGCAGCATCGCCAAACATGCACAATGACAGTGAAATGGGACATTCTCACAGCAGAGAGGCAGACAGTCAGAGGATAAAATAACAAATAAATTAATAAATATCTTGGAAAGTGGTCAGAATGTTCATTCGCAATGAGATCTGAATCCATATCACTTCAACAGAGGCAGTTAAAACATCAATCATATGCAGCGGGAAAGAAATAAAACCTTAGCACCTGGCCATAAATGACCGCATTGCCTTATCAACATGAAGTACAGCTTTTTCCTTTTTTCTTTTTTTTAAATCCTCTTGTAAAGGAAAGAATGAGTGAGCTGTGGGGTTTCACATTCATGCCTGGCTCATACTTTGTGTCAGGGCAAACCCAATAAAATCAGGGGATGGGTGCAGTGCAGCTCTCTTTTCCCCACATGAAGATTATGGTTTTGCTCAAAGGCGTAATACAACTGCCAAAGTCTAAAAACGCTGAATTGTTGTAAAAGCCTCAAGTCATCTGAAGATTTTTTTGGAGTTTCTCAATGTCAGAAATTTACAAGTAAAGGTTTTCTAGACTAACTGGCTTGAAACAGTCGGTCTGCATTGTGCAACCAACAGGGAACAAAGAGCAGAGCTCTGCCTCTGGAGATGTAGGACACTCGAAAGCTATCAAGTCAAACGGCTGCTATAGCAACCTTTATGGAGATAAAGCACACAGATGCTGTCATTAGGAAAAAAAGGTTGATCGATTTTGCTAAGCTGTCATTAGGAAAAAGGTTAGCCGATTTGTTAAGAGCATATTAGGAGGAAAAAAACCAACAACAACGTCTGAGGGGATCTTTGGCGTTAGTGATGATAAAGTGCTCCATGAAACAATTAATGCTGCATCTTCATCGGCAGATCAAGTTTGCATTCTGGGAATAAAACATGAAAGGCTGGACTCAAATCAAAGCAGGATTCCCGTTTCAGCCTGTCTGGGTTCAAACAATACCAGGTACCAAAAACCAACCAATGAGTAGTGATGAATAATTCTTCATTACCAAGACTAACTCAGCAGAAAGACAACAGCTTGTGCTAGTATTACCATGTTCATGTATTTTTTATTAATTCTTATTTCAGCACACTTCTTTAGATTTATAAAGTAAATCAAACATATAACTGCAACTAAACATTATTTTTATTGCTAATAAATCAGATTATTTTTCTCGATTGTTCTATAAAATGTCAGGAAATGGAAAGAAATGGTAATTAGGATTTCCTACAGCCCAAGAAGAAGCATTTATGAAAGCATACTTGGACTTCCACACATAATGTGTCCTAAAATGCTGCTGATAAGACCCATTTTGAGATAATGTAAAACAACACAGTGCTGTTCTGAATCATAACGTTAGCGGTAGCTGTGACAATGCAGGGTGTCACTGCAGATGAGAGCCGGGTCGATATCCGAGGACAGTAATGAATTGCTTATGACATCAGTGTACTAATGTTAGCACAATTGTTCCCTTAGGGTAATGCTGAAAAGCATATGGGATGCCTCCTCACATTGAAATCCATTCACAGTTGTATGCACTTTACAGACCACTCTGATGCAGCGTGTGAATACTCCGTGCTGCAACAGAGTAATGGATCGTCATACTGAACATATGGCAGTCTTGAAAATGTCGCTTTCTCTAAATGCTTACCAGGATCCTCACTGCAGTCACTTCGTCATTGGCATTCATTACCATTCTTTAGAATCGGGCGTTTTGAAAAGGTCATTACAGAAGATAAAATCCCCTTCATTATGAATCTGCTGATGGGATACTTATAACAGCACAAACCTGAAATGCAATCTCACGTTCCTCCAAGTGAGAACACAGTACTGTATACCTCCGTCATTACTCCTCCGATGCAATGGTGACGTTTCATAGACACCCTGGCTGGGGCTATTTGGGGAGATGAAGGCCCTCGAACGAAACACTGATAAAGCTAACTGGCTTTGTATGTCCGTTCACATGCAGCTGAGAGGGGGGCCTGGAATTATGTTCTGAGAAACTAACCCAACGGAGTGAGATGGACCAGCTCCACTTCAAACATCAATGGTTTATTTATTCCCACTTGCATTTGAATTGCTGGCTCCAACATAGGCAAATCAACTTCCAGCTCTTTTTCAAAAGGACACCAGGTATTGTATTAATGCCTGCTGACGAAAGCTGCTTCCCCACTGCAAGACTTATTGCTCAATTCTGATCGGTTATTGCGTTTCTTTTTGTTTCACACATTATGATTTCAGTGTAGCTACTATCCAATACCAATCTGAAAAGGTTACGTGACCAAAATAAACCACAAAGGTTTCTTTTGTTAAATTCATTAGATGGCTGAACCATTCCCCAAGGCTCTTAGGTTTGCAGTGACATTGCAGCAACATTCACCTGTGATCCTGTTCAGTCATTTCTTTTGATATGCATTCGAAACACGGTTATGATAGGCACTTTGAATTCAGCTTGAAGCATTTCCCAAAACCCTCATGGAGGTCCAACACCTCATTATCTCTCCTTTAAACAACGTCCTTCATGCTCACTACTGCCAACAGTGTGTATGTTAGGGCGCCGCTGTGGGATTGTGACCGTCCTGAGGGGACATTAAAGTTGTATGAATTCGAATGACTTTTTAGATTGCGCATGTATCAGATTTTTGACTCCATGTGAAAATGGACGAAATCAGAGAAGAAAATGTCGGACACAATGTGCTGTTCTAACGTCATTAAGTAATGCTATCTGTATGATACACAAGGGAAAACATCTGATTTCGACCACTTAGGCTGCAACTCCGTCTCTGAACAGAGGCAAAGCCTGGAGCGTCTCAAGTGCTCTGAACCGAAGACAGCTCTTCCACAGCTCAGCCTACATCTGTGAGCAGAGCGGTTGACCTTCTGTGTAATTGGAGGGCTTATCAAACGGAAGAGCATGCTGTCTATCTTATAAAGTGAGGGCAAAGAAGTTAATGCATGGCCCCTGTAGCTTGATAATGCATGCAGGTGACCTGTTAGAGAACTTCACTGATCGGTGATGCTAATGCTTGAAGGTTCACCCAACAGAGAGCAGCGTTTAGTAGTGGTGAGCGCTCTTTAACGATTATGGGGGGTGTTAGCAAACATTCTAAAGCACTAAAAAGTTATGACGGAACCAAGTGCTTATGAAATCATTCTACTTTACGTGATCTACATAAAATGGTGAATGTCCAAACTCGCCAAAGCCCATTTCACCCACCAGGAACTCCACATTATAACCTACCATATCATAAAACAAACCGGGGGGGCGGGGGGGACAGACAAAGCTTAACTTATTCATAGAATGCAAATGAACAGGACTGAGTTTGTGAGCGAGTCCACTAGAGCTGAAACAATTAGTCCGTTAGTTTTTATTACTGATTAATAGATTCAGTCATATTTCAAGCTAAAAAGCCAAACATCTTGTTCTAGTTCCTCAAATTTGCAGATTTGACAGTTTTCTTTGTCATATTTGACTCATAACTTTAAATTTTGGTAAGCAATTTGAATATGTGGCCATCGACTCAGAGATTATACAAGACATTTTTCAGTGTTTGCTGATGACTTTTAGACAAAACAATTAATTATTAATCAATACAATAATCTGCATCCCTAAACTGCTCTCTTTATAGTATGGCACTTGAGTCTTTTCCAGTTGAGGAACCACCATTGAACAGAAAAAAAGGTATGAAATCTAACAGCTAGACGGGCCACACCGGCACATACACATACAGTACATGTGACGTAATGAGGCCAGATCTAACCACGCTCACACCTCTGGTGTAATGACCCTCTATTTTGATCAACACTATTGCAGCGTCCGTTGAGAGCATGTGCCCATTCGGAAGGGGCCAATTCCTTGGCCAACGAATACATTTACCCAACAGAGAAACGTTCCAGATTCAGATTTGACTCACAAGATATAACAATTAAAATATGATACATTATTATTCATTAAACTAGCCAGCAACATATTAGAATTCAATTCTCCAACTTGAAAAGACTAAATTAAAGTACATAGTTCTTAAAATGACTCTTTCACTCTTTACTTGAAGTGAAGGACTTTTACAGTGCGGTAGTAACAATTAATAGTTTTACTTCAGTTAAGTTTTACTTTACTTCAGGCCTTCGTCTTCTACCACTGCTTATACAAACGTTCCTAGTTAGAGAAAGGTGAAAAGTGAGACCGCGTTTACCTGTGGCCCTCAAATTACTGGACGCGCCCTTGAAAAACCACACCCAAGTCATGGTCACTGGCAGTCAGAAATATCGGTGAAATAAACTTAGCGAACGTCATTGAAGCCCCGCCCCCACCACTCAACAGAGCACTGTTCATATGTATATTAATACGGTTTATCAATATTTAATGTATCACATGTCCAAATTGCACCAAATTCAAAAAAAGCTTTGCCTTGGGTCTCCAGCAATACACCCATCATGTTATGGGTAAGAACAGTTATACAAGGGACAAACCCACGTAGATACACTCATACAGTCAGACTGAGATTACTTGATTTGTAATTAAATGAATCCAATTATAATGCCTATAATTCAAGCATATTATTTGTGCACGTAAATTCAAATGGAAATCTCATTAGAACTTAATCTAACCAGGCAAATAAGCAAGCAAGTTCAACTATAATTTGTTTTTACCTATTGGTACTGTTCATTTAATGAGTGTGCAATAATGATTACGTTTCCTTACTTGTTTCCATGTCATTTTCGTTGTATTCTCAGCAAGAAAGCAAAGGCTTTTAAAAGAAACGGCTCCAGAAGTGTTTAAATAAATTGTGCATTCGATAGAAAGGAAAGGGACCTCATTAGAGCAGCACAGAGAAAGAGAATGGATCAGGAAAAAATATGAGGCTTCCATAAAATACATACATACAAGTAGAAAAAAAGAGTGACAACTAATACTCATATCTACTAATGTCAAAGATGTTGCTCATCTTTACGAACTCAGAAAATCTTAGTTGCAGCTTTTTCCCCGTTCCCTGAGAGTTTGAGGGTTTTGGGGATTTCTGGTGACATTTAAAATCTGAGTACATTTCTGACATTGAAGGGTGGTAATAAGAGGAAAGAGAGAACGATAAAAGGAAATAGGAAAGAAATCACAATATATCTGAGTAATGAAAACATCTCGCCCAGGGACAGTAATGAACTCCTCATACTCCCCTCACTCAGTTTGATTGAGCGAGGGGTCAGCGTACGCTTTCACGGAGAGCAAAAACAATAATGATCTGGAACGTGTCAGCCTCCCTATTTACTGTTCCTCAGGCCAGCCGGGTCTTCAAATATGATGGCACACTAAAGTCACAGACATCGTGAACCTCAACACATCTTCTGGGAGATGAATTATGGTTATATACTGTGGAATGATGCTTCTATTTAAAATAGAGCTGAATTTACAATTTAGCAACAAGAAATATTGTTTTGGAAATAATCATAAGCCAAAACACAAGAAAGAAAATTCAGATAAAGCCAAAAGGATAACATACTGAATTTCATAATATATTCAATGTCCGAAGGATTCAGGGTACGTCTGACTGACTTCCTGCATTCCTTTTGTCCAACACTGACATTGGTATGAATTGTGATACAGGAGGAAACAGCTTTAGTTCCACATTTAAATTTTCAGCCTGAAAATGCTCACCTGTTGTTGATATTGTGGAGTTAGATAAGGGTCTTGGGTTTGAATAAAATCACAATTTTTCTAGTGCATCGATCTTGAAATACTGCCAGGCACTCTGCATGCTGATCAGTTTGTTTAAGAAACCTTTTCCTCAAAAGGAACACAAACAGCTCATTCTCAAGATTTGAAAATACTTGTTTAAAATATTGTTGCTTTGATACATTTTCAAATAATTGCACAACTCTAGTTGTCTATGGTCATCATATGGCAGTTGGTTGTGTAAATCTTACTGAGTAGGAGCCAATCAGCCTTTTCCTCAGTCTCCCAGGAGCAGTAAATGTGGGTAAATGGAGCCAATAAGGGGGTAGAGTCCTTGTTAACATGCTGATGAAAGACACTAAATAAAACCCTAAGTGCAGATGATGTGTGGAAATGCTATATCCATTTGTTTTACTTTGTTTTGAGTCTACTCTCATGTCAAAGGCTTTGTAAGACTGTTTTTAGCTAAAAGCCAACAACAATGCTGACATGAAGATGTTTAGCTTGATCACATTTTAGTTTTGGGTATTCCATCATCTGAAGCACTAAATACAATGCACTGCTGAAGCTGATAGGAATGTCAATACTATTGGAAAAAATATAAAAATTTAACTTAATGATGGCAATAGAGGAAAAAGTCGGAGGATCACCAAAGTTATTACAATTCGTCCTGTGGGGGACATTAATGTCTGTACGAATTACATGACAATCCACACAGCAGTTTCAAATTACAGTTCCCATTACATCACAAGTAAAGTCACTCAGAGTCCCCAGGGAACAATTAGGATTTGGCGTATAGTTGCCTGTATCATTAACCAGCCCAGAGCAAAAACACACTCAGCAAATAAGAGTATCAACCTCCCACCTCACAGATACCAGCTCTGGTTTCTTCTTTGTTTTTAAGATGTGAAATACATTCCATGCCAGTCTCAGATTATAGAAACGTTATTATATAAATGTATACTATAAGGTGGTTCTTGAAATAAGATTATTTCAGAGGTTACAATAAGTGACAGGTAAACAACTGTGTGCCTATAAAAGCTGCACAGAGGAATTGGGATGTGGCAGGAAGGTAATATGGTCATCCGAACAACAAACTTTTAATTCACTTACTCTGCAGCTACACATGAAGTCTTCCCTTGAACCTTTTTACACCAGGGGGCACAACACTATTCCCTCTTGTAAAAAGCTATTTACTGAATGACTGCCTTGACGATGAGAAAAATAAAACAACTTAGTTGCTGGCCTGGGAATAGGCAAATTACATCCACCACCATGCATTACAAATGATCATTACCACCGCAATTATTGGAACGCAATCATGTTAGAAATTCATCAGTAGAAGTGGATTGCCAGTAAGCACTCCTCGAAGTATGAGAAAATGCATCACAAGGCAGTTTTGTGGTGAGCTAATGTTCTCTGTTTTACAAAAAGATGTAATTTCCTCAACTCGTGGTTCCTGTAAATGCATGTTTTTTTAATTAAAAAAAGCACTGTTTGCATGCGTCTGGACGTAAGCAATGTACTGAATGTTACTAATCTCTTTGATGATCTAACAGTCAATTCAATAATTGAAAGATACTGAACAAGTTGCACCAATCCAGGCTTGTACACTACAGCCTGAGTGTAATGAACAAGAACTATTACTCCAAAATAGGTGCCGTTACTTCACCTTAATGTCAAACAAACACACAGCAAGAACTCAGGCAGACAATTTATTCTAGCGAGTGACTCTGTTAGTGTTAAGACGGAGTTAACTGTCATAACAAAGCGTATATTGTGCCATGCTAAAAAGCTCTGCAGGCCAGCTCAGAGCCTTCTCTTTTCCATGACCTCATTTTGTTTGGTTTCTTGTAGTAGGCCTGGTGTGGTTTGTTGACCCAATTTCTGCAGTGTGCACGTCTGCCGACGGACCGACTTGCACAAACTACAACAGTTACTTAAGAAGGACAGGCCTCGTCCACTGGGAGCACTGATACTCCTGGTTTTTCCCTCAAGCGAGAACTAATAGGACGGGTGCCATTAGTGGAGCAGCAAATATAGAGGTTGCCCTTAATGTGTAGCTGCATGGGTGAGAAATTCCTAACCTTGTTATCTGTGAAAGTGAGAAAACCTAGAAATTCCATTGACAAAGAATGTTCTGGATCGGGTTGATGCAACCAAGGAACTAATAAGACACCAATTTACAGTTGTACAGCAAGAAAAGGACCTTCACTGTGACACAAAGATGAAGTGAGCTTTCTTTCACAGAATAAGAAAAGTAATTCTCAAAGGTCGTTCAAGGCACAAGGCACTGGCTGGTGTCTCAAGGGAAACTGATCAAGTGCATTTCAGTCTGACTTAAATTTAAGATGTAATTTCAATATAGGGCTCAGTATTGGTTGAAATGTTCCAATAATAATGCCAATATGTCCTATAATTTCCGAACTGGTATCAAAACATTGTTTCTTTCAGCACCCACCTTTAAGGAAAAAGAAAGTGTTTTCATCAAACCCTTTTCCGCCAAGCACCGCAGCCGTTGCTTGGTATTATCAGTCAGTCTAGTTAGCCATTGAAATATCTCAATAAACCTGTACCCCTGTATCAGCTAATGTTAGCGTCCAACAAACATGTCCAGGTTTATCAGTTGCAGCAGACTCCAGGCTGTTCAAAAATGTCCTCTTGTGTCTCAGAGGAGCAGGTTTTCATTCTGTTGCAGCCAGACAGATTTATGCTGTAAAATATCACTTTTCGGACAGAGCTTCCACCTTCAGCCATCTGTCTTCGTCTCTTTTCCTGTACATGCACTGTCCCCATCTGTCCCTTCCAACGTTTCTCCTGCTAATTACAATTCCCTTTCTCTCTCAACTTCTTTATGGTCTCAATTGTCTCTCTCTGTGTTCTATTCTTCACTCTTTCCACCATGTATCTGCTCGCAGATGTCTCTCTTGGCTGCAGTGGTCTGATTTGCTTCCACTTCCACAGTATCCAGCCCTGCTTACTTGTCCCACAGGCTCAACTGCAGGGTAATGGAACATAAAGCTTTTAGAGTATTCAAATGGTAATAGCATTAAAAACCTCTCGAAGGCCTTTATACACACACACACACACACACACACACACACACACACACACACACACACACACACACACACACACACACACACACACACACACACACACACACACACACACACACACACACACACACACACACAAACTAGAGGAGAATTTTTGTCAGTTGCAGCACTTTTTCCACAAAAGGTTCAAATACATTTACGCAGGCAAAGGAACGTATACTTGGATCCTATTGACCCAGAGCAGCGTCTGGCAGCCCCTCTGAAGTAAACTGTTGTACAGCCTGAGTTACTGTAAGCTATGCTATTGAGTTTCGTTTTGGTGAAATGCTCCGAGTGAATTTGAGTTCACACTGGCAAATATTAACGCAGTGTCTAGGGGTTTCACTGTGAAATGGAAGAACAGAAGGAGTGGATTTGGTATGTGCTGCATTAGTCAAGGTTGAAAGGAGTAATAAAGTTTACCGTCTCGGTTCAGACCACGGAGCCTCCTTGTTGTATGTATTGAATGTTTGTTCTGCACAACATGGTTGTTTGGCTAAGAAAAATCAGCATTGCTCCAGGAAATATATTCACCTTCTGTGTTAAAGTACTTGATGATAAAAACAACAGTCTAAAAAAACATATTTATGTGTGAATAAATCGCTTAAAAAACAACAACAACAACAACCACCCTGGTGTGTAAAGGCCTTTATTCTCTCAAAGCTTTCCTGAATGCAATTTGTATTTTAACTGCACTTTTGTCTCAGATAGTCTTCCATTTCACATTATACCAACTCCTGCTTTAGTCTTTCCTGCTCAGTTTGTGGACTCTTGATAGTTTTCTAGCAGTCTGGCAACAATGAAGTAAAGTAACTTTGGCTAAAGTTCTCTGCAGGTTATTTTTCTAACCTTCGGTTGACGTTCCCTGGAGGTCACTATCCTAACCTTTCACTAACGTTGCTGGGAGGTTATTTTCATTTTTACTAAAGTACATTCAAAATTGCAGATTAGTTTATTATCGGTACCATGGTAACTGATTACAAGAGAATAATCAATCTACTACTTCTTTTTCAACATTACCAGTAACAACTTTTGGTAAATTTATAACTGAAAATTTGAGGAACAGCTAAAGTCAAAGTGCTAGAATGAACACACTCCTTTAAAGAGGCATTATTCAGTGAAGTGACAATTAAACAGCATGTCTATACAACTATCCAAACTGTCCCAAAATTACAATATGCTTGCAACTTTACATCACAAAATGCCATGTAAATGTCAAAATGTTTCCAATGTGCACTCCTGAGATGCAGTCTAACACCATTCTGCAAACACATGCACTGTTGGTTTCAGTGGGATGCTCCCAGTACGACTTCAATCTCATTTCCGTTTCTTCCGACTGACAGGTTGATGCAGCCATCTGGGACAGTGCCCACACCTTGTTCTATACTTGTCACTAGCATGGCATGTGACATGCTTGTCATGGCAAAATTCAAAGTAATATTTTATGAAAGATTGCGATGAAGATATCCTAAGAGTCTGCAGTGTTGCCTATCAAAGTTGTCTTTTATTGATCGAAGGAGCAATAAAAACCTTGGGCAAATCTAATCAATTTTTTATTGGGAACCCACAATGCCAGCTCGAAGACACTGCATTATGACATCACTATCCTTAGATTTGCAGATGCTGAAAGTTTGACTTTCTGTAGCCTCCTACTGCTGCTTATCATACAGTTCTTTGTTTTATGCCAATCAGTGGCAGGAAACAAAATGTTGATATCTCTGTGTGTGAGGGAGTATAATTAATGTATTGATTTCAAGTGATTAGAAAAGCTTTGTAAAAATATCATGAACTGGGAATACATTTGACATGTATTGTGTTATTTTAATTAGGAAATGTGCAAATGCTACAGATCACTTTAAAATACCTTTACTCAAGGCAATATATCCAGAAATACCTCAGTGCAATAGGCTGGAGATGCCTATCCTTTATGTTGAACATTAAATACATCACACCTTATCAGACGCTATCCCAGGCGGGGATGTGAGTGAATTTGCATGGTCTTTCAGGCCTCGCAATGAACCTTTGCCTGCTGCTTGGATGCTGCCTGACAAACAGACAGGGGAGATAAATTAGACCGTGACAGGGACAGGTGCGTTAAAGCAGAGTGACACAGACACAAGAAAGTCATTTCTGCCCTGCGGCAGCCAAAGGCTTACAAGGTTTCACTGTACCGGGTATCAATCAGGGGAACCTATTTATAGAGGGGCCCGGGCCGCTGCTGGAATACAAACACTCGACTGAAGTAGGTTACCGGCAAACGGCTGTATCACCAGCAGACAAGAGGACAAAGGAGGACGTGTGAGGAGAAGACGGTGGCCAGGTGCAGGATAAGTTATGCAGAAGAGGTTGATGATTAATGACATTCACAGCCTCACACCAACTTTCCCAGAACTAATGTTGTCGTCTATAGCTAGATTAGGAACCTTCACAGCTCCATGGTGTGTTTTCTGCTCAATTTAACAGGGAAGAGAGCAGTTGTTGGAAGATTTCTACTGCTGCTCATCAAATTTTCTAACTTCTACTTTCCATTATTGATTTATCTGTTCATCTTTTGTTTTAATTGATGATTGTGTCTATAAAATGTGAGGAAATGGAGAGAACTCCCCACCAAGTGTCAAGGTGACAAATTCAACGATCCAAAACCCAAAGATATTTTGCTAAGACAACAATCTCACCGCAGTTTTTTTATTCAGGGCTAAAGCAGTCCAAATGCTTACACATGGCCTCCTCCCAGAAGTTACCAAGTCTGTGGAAAAACACTTGTGGCAACGAATGTATAATTAACGTTGTGTAGAATGAGCTCCTGGTATAGCTTGGACAAAAGGACCCGGCTTGGTTACAGCGATAACCAGCACACTGTCACGTGTAGAACCACCCGGCATCTCATTTAGCTGTATCCAATTGACAGGGTGGAGTGTGAGTGTTATTGTCTGTCAACAGGCTACTTTAAAGGTATTTTACAAACAACACGGTTTGCTGGGGTCGCCTATTCTCAGACTAATCCCTGGCTGTTAGCCACTAATCCCCTGTATATCAACAGAGGGGCGAGGGTCATAGCCAAGTCTGACAAAGAGACCGGCAGGCTCACTGTTGCGTGACATAATGGAAAGTGCTTCTCGAATCATGTGTCCTTCGGCGTGGTGATATTTGAGCCATTTACAGAATTGTTAGGCAGAGTATTAACTGCATTGCACAATGACCAGCGGAAGACGTTCCTGCCGTTCATGACAAAGCAATGATGATCATAAACTTATTTTCTGCACAAAAAATCATGAATAATAAATAGTTACAGATTAAACAATACACTTATAGCCAGAGTGGATTGAGGATGACAGAAAAAAATATATATTGTTTCCAATGGAATAGAATTAACTTAACATTACATCCGAGGCTATGCATGTGCAAAGATGTGAAACAACACTGGCCACTGCATTTCAACAAAATTTGCTCTCGTCATCTCTGATCCCAGTAGTTGTAAACAACGTGCAATATTTTCTTCCTGGCTGTCACAGGTACCAGCTAGCACTATAAATAAGATTAATGGCAGGGAAAGGTATCACTGTTGGATCCCTCTCGCTCGTTCTCCTGCAACCATTTTCACAACATGTGAATCAAATGAATGACAACAGTGAGACATGGTTGCATCGGAGCCAGCCAGTCCCATGGCAATCTCTCTTCTTCCCATTTTCTCCGATCTGAGAGGCTGCATGCTGCCTTAACTTCCCCTTTAATCCATCATTGCCTTTTTCTATTTCCACTTCAGATCTACAGAGGCCTGCACTCTTGACCAAGTGGGAAAATAGATTAAAATGAAAAGGGAGTTGCTTTACCGAAAGCAGACGCGTGACCTAAAACGACAGGCCAAATTGTGATTTCTCATTCAGAAAAAAACTGCTTGCTATAGCACTGGAGAGAACTGCTCTCATCAAGGACACACGCCCCAGGACTCTCTTAATGATCTTGAACATTATCTGCAAAGTAGAGCATCATGGTGATTAGTATCATTTCTCAAGGTTTAAGGGTCCTTTTAGCAGTACTTCTCATCATGGGATTTGGTATCACACTGTGAACAAACTCAGCAATTTCACTCAAATCAGTGAGGGGAAGCGGTTTAGACGTGAAGTTATCCTGGTGTTTGTAGAATTCCCAAAAGCCAGAGGGGTTAGTCTGACAAAAAAAAAAAATTGATTGAGGAACACATGCAGCCTTAAATTTAAAACTTCCTCATGAGATAACATTACTGTTAACTTGGCCAAAATAGTAAATAAATTGATTTCCGGGCCAGTTCTGTGCTGTTTGAAGGACATGTCCCCGATAGTCTGAAGGTGGTGGGAAGGGGTCCTGGCTCAGGTGGGAAATCAATGGCACTGCACTTCCATTGAGCAGCATGTTCTTTTGGAATGAATGTATGTCAAGAATGAAATACAAACTCCTTTAACAGAACAACAAACAATGTAGACCAAATAAACAAATAGCTCTCCATCATGTCTTCAGCACAAAATATGAATGTTCTTATTATAATAAAGGAAAAATAAAACAAGTTGGCAAATCCCACGATTGATAGTCGCTACTGATATGCTCTATGCTCTGTCCTGAACGTCCAATCATAAAGCAGAATTCAAGTCGACCATCCATCAGCAAGAGACACATCTTAGCTATAGCGAGTGCATTTGGGGCCACTGAATTACTACTGCAGTGCAGACACTCACAGAATTTTTGACAGTATCACTATCAGAGTGATAAAAGGACACGTGACGTGTTCAGGCGGAGTGTTGTCATGCAGGGTTGTTGTATTGGATGATATTGGACTGCACTGCTGTCGATATTGTAATTGAGTCAGGTAACAGCTGCAGTATGTTGCATTATTAAGAATTAACGGGGTCTACAGGCTTAGTGTTGTTCTTTCAGTGTTTTTCATCGACGCAGCAAATGATGTACACGTTCAGTGATGCATCCTATGTTATATTGTCATTACCAAATGAATCACGTTAAATTACTTCATAATTAAATTGGAACAAATATATAAGGAAATGGTAATAAACTCCTCTGAATGCAGAAAACAATGTATATTAGCATGGTAATGAGACATTTGTTCTGTAAGCTGCTGCCCTCTCCTGGCAGTAAACATGAAGTACAGTGAAGGATCTCTACCGTAAGGTGTCTGTCTGTGTGCATATATAAAATCAAATGAAGGAACAGTATACAGTGTTGCTTTTGTCCCCCCCCCCATTGAGTAAAAATGTAATCTTTGTATCACTTATCAGTAAAATCTGGACATTATTTGTCATTATTTCCTTCATAGAGACAGCAGGGATTTGTTCCATGCTCTCTCAGAGCAGACGTCTACTCCGTGGACACAGTATGGGGCTTGTGCTTGTGCATTTCTAACAACACCTGCTTCACCTCTTTTCATCCGGAGGGTACTAGTGCCACCTGGCAGGTATATGGTGCGATCATATGCATGCTGGGAGCTTATTCTGGGCAGCACAATGAATAATATTATTAGTTTGTGACGCCATCTAATGACAAGAACACCTACGAACAAACATATGCTAGGAGAGGATGCTGCAAATACAATGTTGCTGTTAACTTATTACAGTACTGCTTTAATGTTGTGCTCTGTAATTCATGGTTTTCTTGATGTCTGTATAAAATTCAGATATCAGACAAAGAAAAAAAACGTGAAAGTGAAATCCACAACTGACAGCAGTGCTCAGCAGTTTGGCAGGTGAAATTTCTATTTCATACCCAACTAAAAAGGTCGGAAACTCAATTGCTGCAATGCTATCGTAAGAAGTTATTGTCTTTCTTAATACCACTCTGATCCTGTTTAGCTATCTGCCCGGGGATGGAGGCAGCATGTTTCCAATGAAAAAGGAGCAGTGAACGGAATGAAAGTCGAAGCAAGTGCTCTGTCAAATTCAAAAGTGCTTGACAGAAACACCTGGGTCCCCGTGTGGCTCCAAATACGGCCGCCAGCTCGCATGTCAAGACAACTATGCAGGTGCAGGTACACACACACACACACACACACACACACACACACACACACACACACACACACACACACACACACACACACACACACACACACACACACACACACACACCGAAGTACGGACAAGAGAGTACAGACTACACTGGTTATGTGATCAAGAAACTGCACCTGCCCCATTGACACCGCTCTAATCAATACAAAATGAGAAAAGTTTTATATTTTTCTAACAAAGATGAATATGCATAATATTGCTATTCATATTCATGAAGAACAGCTGTTTTAGACTCTTTCTATTGTTGTTTTTCCCCTGCAGAAAAATCTTCATTGCAGATGTCATTTAGTCCCTACAGTGAAATTCATGACTGTTTAATAGCATCCTAAATAATACCCAAACACAAGCCGTTGATCTAACAATATCAATGCGGAACAACACCTGCCAATTACTAAAAGCTCCAGGTTTATGGTAATACTTGACATGTCACTGAGCTATTAAACAATCATGCAAGCAAGTGTCACTCAGCTCAACAAGGAAAACAGATGAAAAGGAAAGAAACTGCAATCTCATAACTTTTACTGCGGCCAAATAAGCACAAAAAAAAAAAACTGAAAACATTTTTGCTCATAGAAATGTTTTAGAAAAATTAAGTGCACACTGTGCAAGACAGAACATTTTTTCATTATTTAAAATATGTCAACCTACAGTTTATGTGCATAACACCAAATTATATAATTATTAATAACTAGAGCACACTTTTCTTTTTAATGTCAACCTCTAATTGAGTTCTCATGAATCTGCTATGAAAGATACAACTTTTAATTATTTCCTTGTTTAAGGGGGCTTAATTCAAGTTCAGACGGATCTAAATGTGATGCAATAGCCTTGGCCAATGACAGTCGAGTGTTATCCCTTTGTTTAACTGCCCGATATGTTTCCTGTTCCAGTGGCAAGGAAATGTGGCAATAAATCCTATTTTATAATGCTATATATCCATTGTGAATATATAACCCGAGCAGCAATCGATACGGATCTAGGTTCAAAGAGAATTAATTCACTCGAGCTCACTAGTGTGACTCCTCGTGGTGCAATACGTTCTGATTATTTCTCACTTTAGAAAAATCATAAATTCTGGTGTTCCTTTAAAAAAGGTAAAAAGATGACTGATAAATACCACATTAATGTGTTTTAAATGGTGATGATAGCCTGAGCGGTTTTGGGACAGAGTTCATTCTGGACTCCGGTGCTTTTGCTCCATTTTGTCCACTCAGGTTAACGGAGCAGTTAATGAGTGTATCGGGTTACTGTTAAATCCAATCTCAAATACATGTAATTAGTTTACTCACGTTTTTGCAGTCCTCTTTAAGTGCACACTGTACTTTTAATACTTCCCGGACTTAGTTCTCCACTTTCTTTTGACTATGTTTAAGAAAACTTTTTTTTGGTTATGGAGAGTAGAGAGTAAATGTTATTTTTCACTTGTAATACTTTACGAAATAAATAATATGTAATATGTGATAAATACATTATCGACTCTTCATTCTAATTTGCCCTTTGATATTGACAAATTCACCAGGCACCGGTTTCTAAAGAATGCTTAAATAAAATGTCAGTGCTGAGCCTTAGAAATATGTTTCTTTTCCTCTGTAAAAGGCTGATATTCCACCCGCTATCCGTGCAAAAGGATAATTAACTACACACAGCCCTAAAAACACAGCTATTCCCCTTTTGCAGCAAACAATAGAGTATAGCTCAGATAAAACAGACTTGCTCCCAGTGAAAAGCAACAATGGTTGATCCTGCTTCCATGCCGACTAAACTGCCTCTTTAGTTTCATGGGAAATATGTTCATTAGGCCTTCAATCAAAAAGCCATGGTACCCTCCTATTAATTATACAAAAAACACTACAAGCCAAAGCAAGTCATCTTAATTTTCTTCTTGTTCATCTTTAGTAACTTTATTTAATCAGGTAATCTCTTTAAGGACATGGACCTGGGAACAACAATCTAGACTAACTCTGACTAAACTAAGAATTTGACAACCAGTTATCCAACGAATGAGAGGCAATTAAATCACACTCCATCACCTTGGTTCAGCATATCTGCTACCTGTCACCAAACATCTGTGGTTTTTGTACCTTTTGGGTTTGGGGAGGCCCAGGTGATGATGCGCCGCACCAGGCAGCAGTTGAACAGGACTTTCTTGGAGAAGCCGTGGTCTTTACGGATGTGCTGAAGGTCTTCCCTCCACTGGGTCCTCTTGTTTGGTGTACACATGGCTGGAACTTCTCTATTAATAAATATAGTGTGGCTTTATTTGCAAGGACTTTAACTGAGTAAATGCTGTATGGATACAATCCTAATGTTAAGGACTGCGTGTTTAAAGTGATGACCCCTTAACTGCCTCTGGTAAACAGCTAAACACAAATAGCTACAGCTACAGCCACGGCAGCATGCAAAACAAACTGACAAGTTCAGGCAATACAACTGAAAACATATGTTAATTTGGTATGTTTTGGGTTTTTTTGCCAGTTATGCATGGCCATAATGAAATGCAAGACATTTCAGCATGCCCTTTAAAATACTTATCTTATGCGTCCTCAGTTGTTTCAAGGAGGCAAGTTATCCTTCCAGCTATTCCAGGACTAAAAGTAAATGGTAGACTGTCTTCATGCAAACTGACCTGCAATCCTTTGCTGACTCACACGAATAGATTGTCAAATTAAACCAGCAAACATCCTGAGTGTGTCCAGATAATCATCGCAGAGTAAAATAAACTTTTATGACATTACTAAATAAAACACAACCTAGTGATACCCTACCTCATTCAGTGTCATGTCCCCCCTGAAGGTCCCATTCCAAGAGCAAAAGTTTCAAACATCAACAGATCATCAACTGCTCTGACTGGAGGACTTTTTGGTTTGCTCTCACATTCTCAAATCTATATCCTTCAATGCACAGAAATTGAGGTCCAGTGCGAGGGCTAACTGCTATAAATTGTTCCTCTGAGCATCATCTTACCTTGCAGGACAAAACACGATGTGCACGTTCTCTCTGCTTCCTCGGTCTGCAAGTGATCCTCAGGTTTCCCACAAGCACTTTCCTGAGCTGATCAACAGAGTGTGAACAGGGGTGGGGGGGGGGGGGGGGGGGGGGGAGGAGGAGGAGGAGGAGGAGGAGGAGGAGGAGAGCGGGAACCGCTCTGTGAAGCAGAAAGAGTGAAGGAGTGAGAGAGGAATCTGCTGGAAAACAATTTGGCTTTTGCTTCAAGGTAGAGGACCCTATGTGTGTTTTTAGTCAAGTATCAGAGAAAGAGGACAGCGTCTATTCCACCAATTCCACAGTGTCTATTCCACCAATAAATGAAAAACCAACGAGTGACATTGAATATCTAATCAGATGCCTAGTATTGTTTACTTATACTTTAATCATATCATTGCAGCAACATTTCTGAATAGCTGCTCGTGCCTATACAGCATTTGAGTGAGAATAGAAACAGTGTTTTGTAGAAAAACGTTTTATCCAAGTAAAAAAAAAAAAAAAAAAAAAAGTGTCCGTACGGAAACCCAGGTGCAGTATTGTATCTGCACTATATCACAAAAGACTGGTACTGTGTGATATAGCCATGTAGGCAGTGCTTTATTCAGCCACAGCATCCCTTTGAGTTAATGCTTACATCAGCAGACTAACACGCTAACTATGACAATGCTAAACTATTGATCTTCACCTTCTTAGCTTTGAGTGTAGTGCTAATTAGTGAATGTTATGATGCTAACACTCTAAGTGCAGCTAAGGCTCATGGGAAGGCCATTGATTTAGCAGGTATTGGAAAAAAGGGGACCAAAGTCATCATAACTCATGAGCAACGTTGTCTAAAACAATTCCCAGCCCTCAGTAAATCAATAAGCAGCTGGCCTGTTTGCAAAGTCTTTTTGTGCCTGATTAATTTACTACATTTTTTCAGCTACAAACCAGTTTTCAAAAAGGCCAAAATGAGATATGTCCTTAATTATAAGGAACGTGAATCAAACACACACTGATGGTAATTCTTCCAAAAAGAAAGAAAGAATACAGCCTCCAAGTATAGCAAAGAGAAGGCAAATAATAAATCACTGTCATACTATTCACAGCCACCATAGGCTCCACGACAGCAGCAGTTAGAAAGACCAACAGATGTGTTAAAAATCAGCAGGCACACTCTGCTGGGATGCCTGTGAATCAGAAATATCCATAAAACTTCTAGCGTCGAGAACAATGTCCTGTACCTACCCTGACCCTCCCCTCTGATATCAGAATCATTTTAATTAACAAGACAGCCATATATTTCAGATACTTATTATTACAGATCAAAATTAGCATTTAAGCAGCGTTTTTTTTGCACCCCCCTTTTTAAAACTCTGTACCGAGTTCTTTGGTTGAAGATGATGCATGCCACAGCACAGCCATTACAGCATCGACTTAACTACCCTGAATTTATTACCACAGTGTTAATGTCTTCCAGACTATTGGCAGCGGATTTTTTGTCAGCACAGCTCAAAGCAATTATTTTACTTATGCTACGACATACAGTCAGTGTCACACATTTATATATATCATATGCAAACGACTTGCCCCTGGTCTTCGGCCAAATGGGCTTAAGCCTGCATTTAAATGCACATAACATGAATTGCTTTGCAGTGATAGATGGCTGTGCTTCAGGGGCGACAGCAAAGCTCAATCTAATTGCTTCCCCTGAGATGAGTAAGGCATTTACTGAACGTGAGAAGACAAAGGGAGGCCCTGGACAGAGCGCTGGGAATAGAGCCGTCCCTTCACAACAGGCCGAGACACACGCCTGATTGAAACGAGCGAACATGGTGGCAGTGTTACATAATGATAGCGCTTGTTAGGCGAGCACATCCTCAGGTATCTCCACATCCAGAGGGAGAGCTTGAAAGCCTTGTTCCCAATATATTAAATAGTTAATATTCATGAAGCCATTGCTGCTTATGATGTTCAAGACTAAATTAGACAAGCACTAGTCAATAAGACCGGGTAAGAGTTTATCAGTGTCCTTTCCAGATGCAGCATGGATGCGTTTTCACCAAAAATCTCTGATTAACCCAATATACATATATAATATTTTAGGGATAATGTAAGTTTGTATTGCAACATCCAATAGTTTCAGTTATTTGAACATGTTACAGTTGAGCACACAGCTCATGCCCATGTAAACAGAATGCTGGGTGGATTAGTCTTCCCATCCAGTAAGTCAGTTACGATTATCTGTCGAGTCAATCCATGAAAAATCAGTGAAACACCACCCACGTACATTAGCTGCTGAACATAGACTTTTAAGTGCTATGTGGTTTGAGACATACAACTGAGCTTGTGAATTCCTCGCACACTTAAATCTTCATTGTTTCTCTTACAGACACCTATCGATTAAGTCAGAGGCAATTTTCTGTAATGTATTCTGAAATCAATCAGACAGCCAGCTCATGTGGAGTTGTATCATATTATATTACATTCTATTATATAATAAGTACAGAGTAAGTATTTGGCGTCAAGGCTCTGACCTCGTCACTCCCAGAAGGTAAGTTCAGCATGGAGAAGATTAGGGAACTATTACGTTCTCCCTCCGAAAACTGCATGAGACACAGACTCACCCACTGTGTTTGGGACGAACAGAACCCTCCTTGTGATCATCCTAAAACCAAACTGTCTCTTCTGATGAATTGTAGCAGTGACAGGCAGGAGACCAGCGGATCATGAACAGGAGCTCAGCTTGTATGTGACAAATATTCAGACATTAACACCAATAATACTCAAAAATGAGTTCTATATCCCCACCAAGTCACAACCACCAAAGGAAAATGATGCTCAGCAACTAAGAGAGTAATTCACAATCAATACCAGTGCACCTGCCATACACAGATAAACGGCAGCATACGCGCATAAATTAGCAGGCAGCTTATGCACACAGGCAACCTCACAGGTAACTGATACCAGCAAGCAAACATACACCACCTAAAGAGACCACGGCATCGATGTACAACAGACGTCTCGCCGCGTTTCGGAGAAATTGGGAGAGTTGTTGTGGTCCCAGGATGCAAGCACAGACAGGAAAGTAACAATATAACTGTTGGCAAGCTTGCTAAGGCAATGTTCACATGCACAGCAGCAGCCGCAGAGGCGGCACAACAGAGGTAACAAATGCCAAAAAAGTAGGCAAAGTGTTGCACGTGGACTTTTAGGTAATGTGCTATCGATTTTAGTGTGCTTGAACATTAATTAAACAACGACAACAACTTTGCAATATGAAAGATACAGTGGAGTAATGTCTACCTGAGCAGAGAATGAGGTTGCCCTTTCTCTGTGTGTGTTGTTGTCCCAGCTTATTTATTGACATGGCTGGACCAGCCGTGTGTGCTTTTAGTGCATGTGAGTACATGTGAGTACATGTGAGTGTGCCCCGCTGGTTAGCTTATGGCTGCCGGTCACTGCTCTCATACGGCGGTTACAGCTCTGTCAGCACGTTTGCCGCCAGCTCACCGGTGACATGTCGAGAGGGATTGGAAATGCTCCCAATCTCGGATCTTGCACCTTCAAGGCTCCTCCGTTCTATTGTTGGTTAACAAAAGGTTAAGATAATAATTGCTTTGGTTTGGGCGATAGCACTGTACTTGAGCACAAAAGTACATAGGAAAAGAAATGCTGCAGAAAACAACTTCACGTTGCATGCATTATTTCAGCGTACACGTGTAAACGATAACACTGCTACAGCCTGAAGCCCCAAACAAGTTCACCTTTTACTGAATAATTATCATGTCATTTCCATTTTACAACAGCAGAATGGATGTGTCGCAGCTCTCTTTGTTATTTATTTTTTAAAAGGCACTTTAATTCACACCCTTAGTTGTGCTTCTGCAGTTAAAAGAACTGTGCTTACAAAGCAGCAAACATTAAATAATTGACATCTCAACATTTTTTTTACTGGATTTCAACTTCTGCTCCAAGCAATGTTTCTGTGGATACACAATGCGATGTGGTGGACAGATAATTTGTGTTTGTTTGTTTGTTTTTTTAATTTCATTTCATCATTTAATTGCTGGCTTGTTTACAACATATCCGTTTGTCCAAAAGGTCGAGTGTCTTGCTGCATCAGACTTCGCTGTAGCTCTGTTCCTAGACCTGAGGAATTACTTTGGAGAGTACAGCGTCATCTTAACCAGTAGAAACGACAATCCTCTGACAATAAGATCAAAGTTGCACTTATTAAACTTAAATTATTGTTTAACATCTTCATGTTCCTGGACATTACAATAACATGGCGCTACGATTTCTGCATCAACACTTTAACCGCTGTTGCAGGGTGCCAAACGCAAAACCTGTAATAAAACAGGTTTTTGAGGTGTGTTGTGTTGCAGTCGGACTCAGAACCAGTCAAACACCAATGTTCCGAGCAGAACGTCCCATATATTTACAGTACATATATACTATGTCCCTTTAAGGCCTCCTGTGACTCTGGCCTTTTTGTCTCAGTGTTGCCGGTGTTTTTGGAAAACAAAAGGAATATTAACAACCTTGCTGTCTCAGTATAAAATGATGGAATACACACATTCAAGACAACAGGCTTCTTGGAACAAAGCCCTGCATTTCCATAAAACCTTGCAAGGATAAAGCAATAGCCCATTACAGAAGCCATTACCCGGAGCAAAGAGCAAAGGAGGTTGCTGTCCAGCAGCATCAGCAGCATAACATGAATTCAGCGCTTATTTCTTCTGAATGTTCTCCACCACATTAGCAGGTATAGAGCTCACTAATTCCCTTTACTTCTCAAGTGTAATGTTAACGCTGGAATGTAGAAGTCGAGCTAAAATATTAATTTAGGCCGACAATCATTGTAAGAGGTTGTAATATAATCTACTGTAGCCTACAGTAATCTGTCTGTTTTACTTCATGTGTGTATCGTGTGACGCTAAGCTAGGATGAAAGAGGCGGATGGAAGCCAGCTACGTTTTCAATGTATATAGAAGGAAACTCATTTTGTGTGTTGTATGCATTAGTTATTAACTCTATAAGCATGGGGATTTACATTTTTCTGCCCTGTCAGTCTCTTTTTTGTCTGTTTTGTCTTGTTTAAATGTTAGAAATGTTTAAATAAAGAGTTCCAAAACAAAGATGGGAAACATTACAATTTATGGTTTCAAAACTTTAAAAAAAAACACTAGCCATAATTCAGAGTGCTCATTATTCTCTGTTGAAATAGCTTAAAATGAGCCGATGCTTTCGATGCCATCTTTCCTTCCCTGCTCCGGTGTCATAGCGGTCAGAAACCCTATGGTTCAGCGTTAGCCGGCCAGTTGGTAGTCACAGCAGGGCCAGACACGAGACGCACTGAGCTATGTGCATCCAGGCTGGCTGTGTCTCTGCCTCCCTCCAAATAACACACTTTCCCTTCCCAATTGCTCACACACCCACAGTGACCTTGTCCTTCAAAGTGGTTAAAATTAGCAGAATGCATGAGGGGAAACAGCCGATTAAATACACTGCAATGCAGTATTTAAAAGATGGGATGTAGGCTCGTATTGGTGAAGTCACAGTATGCATCAGTAGATCGTGGATCTACTTTCTTTCTGGTTTTGAAACATGAGAGCTCCATAATGGGGTCCATGCAGAAACAGTGGTTGTTCCCTTATTTACTTAAGCTGACCTGAACTCGATACAGCCATCTCTTGAACCATGGCAGGAGTAATCTGATATAGGAGAGAGCACACTGACTTTGAGAAAGCCAAGATCAGTGTTACAGAGCAAACTGTGTCTATTACGGACACTCCAATACGATACTTAATATCGGGCAATGCTGACACAAATAACTGGATTGGATATCGTGCACAATAGGGCCGATCTATTCAACTCATTATATACATTATAGACTTCAACTTTAATTCCTGTTGAAGTTGCTGGTGTACAATTTATTATTTTAATAATAAATCATTCAGTTAAGTTTTTGTATTTTTTTGTTACATTTTGTTTTACAAAGTTAGGAAAACAATGTTTAAGTCAAGCCTGATGTTGTCTTACGCATTAAAAGACTGATCCCAGTCCCGTCCACACAGTGAGGCATACAGCTCATTAATCACACACCGGTATCAGATGATATACTCAGTATCAGGCAGCTATCCTATCAGGACTGAAAATGTTGGATCAGTGCATCTCTAGTGTCTACAACTTCTCAGCATCACACTGTGATGTAAGGAGTCCTGCAGCCTCAAAATGCTTCTTCAAATTACAAGAATCAACAGCTTCTGTTCAAAAGGCCAATCGCGAAGATTGTCACACAAGATAATGAAAAACAGGCTGCAACACCCACCTAACAATCCTGTAGATACAATTACGTGTCAATCACAGCATTTGTTCATTATTATGCATGAGTATTAATTATGGCACGAATTAGGGTTCAGCACTTTTTAAGTGGGTAATTGACAAAGCTCCTGGGAGAAGGCCACTCAGCATAATGAAAAGGAATAGTGCGGACAGTCGATCAGTTCACATTTCCCTGGTCCCTCCCACGCTTGCTCCCTCTTCCACTTAAACTGAGTCTGGCATCATGGCCAACGTAACAGAAAGAAAGACATGAAAAAAGTATGATAAATTCAACGTCTCTGAATAAGCACACTTAATGTGTTAATGTGTTAATAATCCAACATAAACCTCGACACACACACACACACACACACACACACCTCCAGAGACAAGCGTCAAACCTTTCACCACTTCCCTGCCCTCTGTGAGTGCGTTTCATTTTCTGAGTCAATGTGTTGGAATGCCTCCATAAATTATTCAGCCGCAGCGGCTGCTATCTGAAGATAACAGTGGCCCTTTATCGGCCAGCGTGTACAGAGACACTGGGCTGGTGACTATACAAGCACCTGGAGGGAATTGGGGCACCTTCTGTGAAAGGATGCGTGTCATTGTGGCAGTGAAGCACACAATGGCATACAGCCTATCAGCAGGTTTATGGTGTAAGGTCACTTTCATTTTCTCTGGGGATGCTCTCATTTTTTTAGTTCATCAAACAAAGGGCAATTTCTTTTTGCTGCTGCAGAACTAATGTGGACTAAAGATCAGGAGAGTTACCTGCCCTACCTTTTCTAAGTATTGAGGACAGAAGCAGTTTCTTAGAAAAGAGTAAATACCTCCCCTCTGACAAGAAATCCTAAATACATGTCGTCCAACTACATTACGGGAATCATAAAATATGACCTGGTTGGCACTAAACCATGTACATGTACAAATATTTATTTATTTAGTCTAAAAAAATAGAACAAATAAAAAAGAAGCACAATCTGACAAAGCAGCCAATTGGTCAACTATTCTATTTGTCAATCAACAACAAATGAATCATCAATTAATCAAATTGATGACTAATCAAATTCAAAGACTCTAAATGGTCAATATTATCTTGATATTTTAATCTATAATGAAAAAAGCCGCTTCATCACTTATATCATCCTAACCTGGTCTTTGTTTTTTTTACAGGTGCATTATGTTAAGTCAATAATATTGCTTTCCGACATGTCTGTCCATATTAGATTATGATGAAATGGATATGCACAGACCGACATCTGACCTGATCGACACATGAGATATATAACAACAGGTAAAAGTGTGTACAGAGGCACTCTCTCGTTATGTCAATACAAAGGAAATAGCCAAATAAATAACACAATAAATAGTGAAAGAACATCTGTCCAGTTTGTGCAGGCTTACGGGTCAACAACTGGATGAAAAGTGTGCGACGGGGAGGATTCTTCCCTACCGAGACACCATTTCCTCTGCATAACCACTTGGTGTCAGCCTTGCACATTACACGGATGCCACGGCTGCCATACAGCAGACGCATTACTTCCATGATTTTTAGGGTTGAATGTCCATTGACATAACATTGAAAAACATCTAACGATAATTGCTTAATCTGCCACTGCAGATAAGCCTTTTGACGATCATTGCTACTCTATGCAAACTGCTGTTATACTTCCAATCTATTTTCAGGTCTACCCTAATTAACAAGACGGACTCAGGCTGGCATATGGCTCATGTCTGCATGCTTTACACGTCATAATCTCCCATCAGAATGACATATATAGTTAGTATTGTGCCGTCTATATTAGGTGCTGGCAGCACATGGACTTCTGGAGGGACTAAAGCCCAAAATAACCCCCCCCCCATATTGGGATGAGAAGAAAGGCAGACGGACCGTCCAGTTGGCCACTCATGCCAGGCCTGCCTGCACATATGGCCTGTATGATGTTCAGCTCTGACACCATTTCATCAAGGGCTCCTTGGAAAGACTCATTCTACTCGACATGCGGCTGATTCGTTAATGTTGGTTCCGTAACAGTTCAGGTTTTATGGGGCACAGTGGAGAATAATGTTGGGGAAGTAAAAATGTTCACTACTTGGAACTGATCTCAAAAGGACAGTAATGCATTGCTTGTGCTTGTTTGTAGAATGATAGTAATTCAAGCAGGTGCAGTGACAAATAAAAAGTATCACTGATTTGTGCAGGGACAATGATATCTTATCTCAAAGCAACAGAACAGGAAAAGATGACATGCAAAATAAGAGCAGAACAGAGCAGAAGGCAACTTTTGGGATCAAACCTGCAACTTTTTGATTGGGAGACAGTGTCTGTCATGAACAAGCCACCCTGCCATCATGCCACAATGCTAAAGAAGTAATCAACTAAAAAAAATAAAAAATAAATGCAATAAAACTTTATCAGGCTGTAAAATTACAATAGACGAAGCAAATCAACTGTCCCATGCTGAACTGAGATAACATGTCATTGGCTTACTTAACCTAAAAATAGATGGGCATTTTCCACAGTTGCTTAAAGATCCAAAATGCCGTTGGAAAGGAAAAAAAAAGACAGCCGATTAATCTGCCAATTTTTCCTCTTTAAGTAACAGTTGATTGATTTTTCCTCCCCGTCTGTCTTGTATCGTCGACAAAGAAGCTGATAGTGTTGCGTTATAGACTTAAGATTTAACTTTTGTGTGGAGAAATAAACCAGAAACGCATCAGATATGACTTGATTACCACTTAAACAAGACTGCGGGTGGAAAAATAAACATGAACGAAAGGGCCACTTCCTTTAACCTTCAGCAATCGTACACAAACACCTCACATTCCGCTGTCCACATTGTTAGCGCCACAGCAATGGAGCTCCTTCCACGAGCTTCCCTTCTCCATCCCAATTAGTCACCCAGTTTATCCATCACTGTCTTACTCCACCTCTCTCTCTCTCCCTCCCTGTCCCTGTATCCTCCCCTCCTCCTATTTTGTTTTCACTGCTCCTTCCCTCATTCTTCTCTGGCCTGAGTTCCAAGGCAGATGGTCCACGGAAGCAGATGCTCCCCACCCGGTCTCTCGGAGGGGAAAAACAAAGGCTGGATCCAAAACAAACAAAATCTGCTGGGAGGGTTCCCTGTGGACAAGCGGGGAAGTTCATGGACCAATTAATCCTGGATTTGACCGAGGGCTGGCGTTTTAATCGACAGGTAGAGAGGAAGCACAAAGGTGGTCAGAAAAACAATCTATCAACGACAAAGACTTCTTCCTGGGTCCCATCTTGATGCTAAGGACAATTAACTTCACAGCAGTTTGCATGCCGTTAAGACCATATGACGTCCCAATCTGACTGTAATCCAACTGTCAAATTATAATCTATTTATAGAGTGAAGTGAATATAAAACAGATCTGAAGAAACTGTGATCCTTGCTTTATTTTTTACTGTAAAGCCTTGAAAGAGATGCTAAGCAAGACCAGAAAAAGAAACATTTACCTTTGAAATTCTCACAGAAAAGAAACACACCTGAACATGCTGTCAAAATGGGTCTTTTATGAAGCTGCCACTTGCTAAAAATGTCAATCCTTAAATGAGTTTATTGGAATAAATTTCCTTCATACTCTGAAATCATTAGGCACTCTAATTTATTCTAATTAAAAATCAAACGGCACATCTATTGCTTTAACAAACAGACAGAAAAACCTTCAGATCGGTGATCCTGTGCGTCACACCGTCAAAGCTGCCCTCTGAAAAGCTATCACACAACATTCTGCTGTCTGACAGATTTGGAGCAGTTTCTTCAATCTGTATCTCTGCTTCGCTGTGATCTCAGGACCCCTGGCTGACAGATGCTGAGAAAAGACACACGGTGGTCAGCTCTCACCGTCATAAAAACTCACATCCAAGAACGGACAGCATACACTATGGTTCCTTCCTTGCCTCTGCAAAAACACACATATGGCTTTTAGCACAAGGACTGCGCATTATTGAAATACATTCTTAACTAAAACCTCCCACACATAATTACTGTGCTCCTTATTAGGGTTTCAGCTTAATCGAAGCACAATCATGTCACCAAAGTTCTATATAGCAGTTGGCTGTTTTTGTCAGAACATGACGCAGTAACTATAAGTATACTCCGTCCTGAGATATCAATCACTCTGTGATAATATTAGCCCAATAAGTGTTGTAAATTGGTTGTTGCATCAAAGACAAGGTACATAACTCACTGGCTCAAACATTAAAATCCTGACTCAGTGCCCTAAACATTGATCACTTCAGAAAGGTCTGTTGTAATTTGTTAAGTCATTCACATGCAGATTTGTATGGTGACTGACCTTCCAGACCTTTAACTCTCCATCTTATGCTTGCACTTTTCCCACTGGTGAACTAAAGTTGCATATATCTTGGGTCGTCTCTTGACTGACGGTAATCTATAAAGTTGTGTGTTCACCATCTAGTTCTGTTGGAAAATATTATGCATCTAGCAGGCTAAACATAAGTCGAAGTAATTAAATGCAAATCAGGGTAAATGAAGCATCGGTTATGAGGTAATGCCTCATGGTAACATTTTACTGTTAATGTTCTATTACTTAACGTTGTTAGGCATTGTTCAAAGCCCTGAATATACAATATGAGGCATAATTAGCTATGATAACTCATATTGGTACAAAGGAAATAAGGACATCCATCACAAAAAGGCTTACAATGGACACAGCTTGTTCTCAACAGTTTCAATACAAAATATGGAGCTCGCCATAGTGCTGAAAGTAGCTCATTTGGAACAATAAACCTCACGGGGCTACGTTTCATATATCGCCTTTCTGAAATTCAGGAATAAGGTACTAAAGGAGAGAAATGTCTAGGGGAGCCGTTGGCACGCAACGACAGAAGTTGCAATGGTGATCCGAGAGAGCTCCAAGGCACTGATGCAAAGAATCACTGCACCAAGGAAGCAGCTCTTGGGAGGATCAACTCATGGCTGGGTGGATATAGCAGTTTTGTGGGAGATAGCTATGTTTTAGATTTCCCTGGGGTGGGATCATGATGTGGTAGTCCACTGGGGACAAAGTGGTGGGGGTTTTAGAGAGTGGGGGAAGAGAAACAGAATGAAAAGTTGAAGCATTAGTCAGCATTAGAATTTGGTTTCTCTCTAAAAGAAACTGTGATTAAATATAGGCGACAGACAAATGCAGTACATATTCCCCCTCCATTGACCTCCTATATAGCCCTCTGTCGGTAAGGCAGACTTACTGTTGGAGGCAAAACTAGTGAAACCCCAAACTTTTCAAAAACAGTCAAATAAATAAAGATCTAAAAAACACAACATCTAAAAGTGTACGCTCTGATACTGCAGTGTCCTATAACTGAGATATCAAAGTCAACTTGTGACTTATTCTGGTCAAAAACGAACATTAAGTTCTCTGCTGCGCACAGATCCATGATCTGGATTATTCGGCCCCTTTAAAAGCATTTGTCAAGGTCTACATGTCCTCATTCACTGGCTTGTGTTCAAGCTACCATTCAATAGCAGTTATTTTAGCCGTGTGGTACATTACCGTTTCCCATTCTTCATGCTGCGGGAAAGGGAAAAGGAAAATCTAAATTCCAGACAAACAATTGCATAAAACATTTGCTGGTGGAGTATAACATTTGAGAGGAATCCCTCTTACCAGCTCAAATCCTGATGGTGGGACTCAAATCCTTAACAAAGGATAATTAGGAGTCAATTAGGTGTGCAAACAAACATTAACCTCAGCCAGGAATGATGAGCAGTTAACTGCTCATCTGGCTCTGAGAGAGGCAGTAAGGAGCCTGAGGGAAAACCTATGGACTACGACTGAGTGATCATTATTCTGGATGCCAGCCAAGTACTGTGGAGGAGAGAGGGGGGAAACCAGTAGAGGATTTGTGCTGCTGATTCCATCACGGACCTTTTTTTCTGCCACGGATGCCCCTGTGCCCACATAGACTACTCAAATTGAATTGGGAGGGTTCAAAAGTTTGCTGCATACAAAGTGTGTGGCTACAGTGGCAGATCACCATGAAAAATATGTATTTTAATTGTAACATGGATTGATTGTTGCGTTAATGCCCTGTGAAATTATTCAGCAGAAACAGAACAAAATTGAAATTGCTGCTGCCCAGCTGGATTTCTGACAAATAAGTCGCCCATACCAGAAGCCCATCAACCAACCAGATGTTACTTTCAAGAGAAGGCAAAAGTCCAGACTCTAGAGTTACCTCTTAGTGACAAAATCAAACAAAGACATATGTTGCACAGCCTACATGCAAGCTTAACTTTGCAATGCGAAAAATACGCCAAACTCCATTCAAAATACGTCAATTATAATAATGTTGCCTTTCAGTAAATGCTAACGACAGGAAAACGAGCGGTAATGGTCTTCACCTGTCAGTCACTTAACGTTACGTCACATTTTAACTTTTTTTTTAACTGAATTATATTGCCAGCTATCGCCACAGACTGCATGAATGTTTAGAGGACCGTGTGGAGCTTCGGTAAGTTTGAGTGAGCATTAACGCCAACACTTGAGAAATTGTTTATCGTCACTTTTATCCAATTAATGCGTTTGCTGTTGCAATTAAGTCGAATTAAGGAGTGGTCCTACAAGCACACCGAATTGAAGTTATACTGTGACCAATAAGCAAAGCAACGTTGAATTATAATTTACATGAGGAGTTTTATCTGACGTTTTTCTCCACGCAAAACCAAACACGACACCAATGAATCACCAATTAAGAACATGCGACCACGGTCCTACCAGGTGAAGAAGCGGCAGCATCCACCCGGCCAGAAATGGTCTCCACTCTCTTTGTGTCCATAGTTGTTGTTTTTATTTTTTTCCGAAGGTGCTCTTTGTTGGTCGAAATAGCCTCGTTTCAGTCACAGGCGCTCGTCGATGCCGACTTGAGGACGGCTGGTACTAGTTGCTGTTCATCATTCAATTCCCAAGTTTCGCAGTGAGAGAGCGCGCCGGAACGCTGCGCGTGCAAACGGTTGATGAGCGGGGGCGCGCAAAAGTGGGTGAGTGTTGGTGGTGGCAGTGTGTTTGTCTCATGTCTGGAAATAAGAAAAATGCATTTGGTTGTTAATGTTTACTGAAGAGATTAGTCAATTAATCGACAATCAACACTCTCGGTAATTATTCATTTCTGAAGAAAAATTCTTCTGACTAACCAAATGTGATGATTTGCTCCTCGGTTTAGATGATTGCAAATTGGATAGCCTTAATGCTTTGGGAGGTCGGTTGATCGAGCAAAACAAGCGACATTTTAAAATATTTATCAATATGTTAAACAAATATTAAAAGCATATCTTGAATTGAGACACCTACTTATCCACGCACACAAACACAGTTATATATATAGAAGAGTGGAGTAGACATATTAATATACATTGTTCAATATTGTGGTGTCCACGTTGCCTTCTTTTGTCCACTTTTGATGGTCAAAATCATCATTCTTCTGTATCTCAGAACTTCACTCACAGCAATTCCATCAAATGTCTTATACTGATTGTATGGTGTCTCTGTATGGTTTGTTTGACATGTAGGCTGCATTACACTCCACTGTCCCAACTCCCAGACAGATAGACAGTTACATAGTTCTGTGTCAAGTCAAACTTTGTGAAGCTGCCTGGTAAAGTGGGAGTCTGCACACATACACACACACATACTCACAGCTTTTGAAGGAATCACACACATTCAATGCAATTTGTCTTCTTTTATCTTACTCAAACAACCTGCAATATAAACAATATATCAGCTGTTGGACATAACAGTATGTCTGTGAACCGTCCAGAAAGAAATCTAGTGGAGATTTTTCCACACATAGCTGTATTCATACAATGAAACAAGCCCACTACAGCCGACTAAAGTCCACACTGAACAGATAAACCTGGACAAATCAGACGTGCTCTTAGCAAGCCAAGACAATTGTCAGCTAAGGTAAAATCATTGTTAAGAATATAGCACATCTGTTTCATGGCAGCAAAGAATGAGAACTTGCAAAGGATTGTTCAACTGTCTCCCAAGAATACCACAAAGGATAAAATGTTCTGCCTCACTGTAAAACACAATAGACAGCTTTAGACAAATCATGAAAGAGGAAGACATTTACTGGTATTTTTAGACATATTTTTTTATGGAATATACATGAATCATATGCAAATGAAAAGGTACCCGGTGCTTACACGTTCCACTTACCTGACCTGGATTGATGATTCATCAAGATAGGTGTTGGTCAAGGTGAAAGGTGTATATAAACTGCAGTTAGCCTGATGCTTGATATTGTCTTTACACTGTAAGCATCTTTAAAGTGTTCAAATATGAAAACTGTTTTGAGATTATTATGCAATAACACTTGTTCAGCCCATAAAGCAAGCCTATTTAACATAAAAGAATGCTGATAATGAATGCTCCAGCATGGTGTAATGAGAGCGGCATACAAGTATAGGGTGGCTTGATGAAGTCAGTGAGTTGACTCTGTGACAGCAATGGACTATCTATGTAAATTAGCCCATGTAAGCTACTGGTCATATCAGACCAAGTATAGCAGCAAAAAACATGGGTGTATTGAACAAGGGTGTGTTTTATTGTTTATGAATTAAACGTTTCATTTGTAAGAGCATGTGGTGTTTTTTTTTTTTCAAAAGTTACATAGTGTCACTTTAAAATGGCATTTTTAGCAGTTTGCGGAACATTTTGACATGGTAGTAACAGCCCATTTACTTTAATTATAGTGTGTGATTTTTACACTAGTGACCCTCAATCAAATTACTTCTCAACTTGTCATATAATGCAAAAGTTGGTATCCTATGGTGATTCGCTTTCTGGTGAAAAGTGTCATAAGTTCGATACCGCTCTATTTCTCTTTTAAATATGAAGCTAGCAGCGGGTTAGCTTTGCTTACCATACAATTCAAAACAGGGGAAACCAGTGGAACTTCTGTCATGTTTTTCCAATATTACCAATACTTTTACTTTAAGTCTAAAATTATCTATTCTTTTTGCATGCTGTAGTAGTGAGCACAAAATAACCCTTAACACAAATTAGACAACTAAAAAAATCTCCATCCATATATGCCCAAAGCCTCATCACAGGCCCTACAGTTTGTAGACAAGAACAAATGCTTTCCAATCGACAACCTTCACATTTACAGATGTGTGTGAGAGAGAGAGGGCTAATGTCTGAAACTGTCACTATGAACAATGAGTGATACTGTTTTTGAGGTGGCTATAAATAACAGCAGCACCTGGGCAGAAAGATGAAGCCAAAATCTGTTCAGACAGACTGGCACAGGTAGATGGATGGCAGTGTGAGGGCATTAATGAGAGCAAAGGGCCACCAACACATGGGGACGGGAGCTCTGCAGATGGCTTGATGTCATTGTGATATGGTTGTGTGTGTGTGTGTGTGTGTGTGTGTGTGTGTGTGTGTGTGTGTGTGTGTGTGTGTGTGTGTGTGTGTGTGTGTGTGTGTGTGTGTGTGTGTGTGTGTGTGTGTGTGTGTGTGTGTGTGTGCGCGTGTGTGTGTGCGTGTGTGTGTGTGTGTAACTTTGTGAGAAAAAGATGGAAAGTGACATTAGAGAGTGACCTCATTTTTGATTATAGTAAGAATAAGGAGAAAATTGATGTTAAAATATAAGACACATATTTATGGTCCGTCGTGAACTTTCATTTGACTCTTCAATAAATATATCATTTTAGTATGTAATTAAAGCCCAGGTTGTCGGAATACAAATCAAGAATTATCATTTGAAATTACTCTGGAAAAACACACACACACACACACACACACACACACACACACACACACACACACACACACACACACACACACACACACACACACACACACACACACAAGCGTGATTCTGCTCTAATGAAATCAAACCAGCAGCAGAGCACTGCCCTCTCCCTTGAGATCACCAAATGAGCATCTATTTCTGTCCTGCTCTCCAATAGTGCCCAAAGTTTAATCATGATATATTTTGGTTTGCACAAGGTCTCTGCACTGTGTTTAATGAGGAGACTGTGCTTATATTGGAATTTCATCACTGTGATTCATCTACACATCACACAGTTAAAACAAATTAACATAATATCTTCACCACACACATTCTTCGAGAATGGAATCTACTGCGGGTTAAGGCGATATTGTTTGTCATTCGACAATATAACAGAAGAGTCAATTAGGAGGTGGAAATTGGAGCTGATTTTGCAGTCTTGGGTGATTTGACAAGATGATATATGGAGTTGCATTCTCCAACCGCTGACAGGCAGATTATTTAAGATCGCACTTGCAACTAAGCTCTTCTGCCAAGACACCTAAATCAGTTTGAATGAAATAAAACGGAAAGGTAAAGCATTTATCTTATTCAGGACTGAATGACACAAAAGCAATCTCAAGACGCATTAATGTACAGCTGCCAAAGAGTGTAATTCAAAGAGGTGTCAAAGAGGCCCGTGTCTTTGAGAAGTCTTGAACTCATAGAACACCGTAAGAACTGCGGTAGTGACAAAAAAAACTTTGAAACGTGTTCCACCAGCTGGGCAATAAATGACTACAAGCTGACACACCTTTGACATTGAGGTGGCCATCAGCTACGATCAAAGTTCACCTTAATTGCAAATCTTGAGAGTGTTTGCCGACTGAAAACACCAACTAAAGACTGGAGTTTGAAACACGCTCCCTTTTTAGAATAATCTGCATTTCCCATCAATTTGAGTCATTTTCATGCTTTCCACTTTCACTTATTTGAATCAGATACAAAACATGGACAGGAAAGTTTCTCTTCCTGTTTAGCATTATCAGCATAAAAACCAAGTTGGCATTGCAAAATGCTAATTTGCACAGTCCAATTTTTTGGCTTCGGTGAAGACGTGAGAGTAAGCTTTTTTTTAGGAAATGATGTGCACATCCTGCACATCATTTCCTGCAAGTTAGAAACATTTCTGATGAAAAATAAAATAGCAATTAATATGATTTATGTCAGAGTATCCCTGTCATGTGAAGCACAACTGTCAGTTTCTGCTCAGCAATTAAGCATTTGTCTTAAAAAAAATAAAGTTGAGAAGTATTGTGTGACTGTGCTTGAATTCAAACATTCAAGCCCTGACCTTAACGCAACATGCATACTGATGTGACTTTGCCTCATTTGCAAATATTCAAAACAAAGAAACTTACCAACCTACATAAATTCCCCAATTATCTTAGCAGACAGCTGCTTGACGCTGACAGCGATCATCACAAACCCTGGATGCTAATTAATGCTTTAATCTATATGTCAGCCCTCGGAGGTTTTTGGGTGATTAGTGCACTACAGGTAAAGAACATTTTGGTTCCCCTGGACGGCCAGAGCCACCGAATTACAATCAACACTGTCAGATGGCTTCACTTTCTAAAAAGTATCAATCTCCATTCCAGTGGCAAGTTTCCACAACAGAGCCAGATGCTTCCTCCAGGCGCCACGCACAGCGATTGGAAAATGTAAACAACACATCACTTGTCTGACTCTGGTCGTCCCTGGGCCTCCTGGTGAGGAATTGAGCTCAGATATGCTCCACGGAGCGCACTAAGTGGAAACTGGCTGGAAAAGAGACTTCACGGAGGGATCATCACTTCATCTGAAAATAGACCGTTTATCAGAAGCTGATGCTTTGGGTGTTTGAATACCACTCTCTGATGTATTATTTCTGGGGTGTTTGATCTGACCCTCAGACGTCTGACTGGGACTAAGAAAAGATCTGAATAACTCAATTTGTTTTATCTTAATTTATTATTGATTTCTGCCCAAGGTGTCCCTGTGATCTTGAGGCACAGATACCATCATTTTATTTGCCTCGATGAGCTTTTCCCCCTCACAGCACAAACATCCTCCGATTGTCATTTGTGCCTCGCTGACGACCTAGATGAACTTTATAACAGATGGCACCGCTAAAGAACCGTGGCAATTATTTGGAGATCACTCTTTCATGCCTCGAGGGAATCAGTGAGGCTCCGACTAATCAAGGCGTAACTGCTCTCTACATAATTCAGAAGTCTTATTATAATTTGTCACATTCAAGATGGATGGGCAATATATCTTTGCCTGAGTGAAATGTGTGTTTTATTAATATGCCATTAATGGAAAAAAAACGGGAGCTATTGGAGTCGTGCAAACCGACTCACAAGTTGATCAATAGGCGATGTCCACTCATCACTTCTTAAACGTGGAAAAATAAGGGAATATTTTTGCAGCACGACCTTCCACATTTCAAGATGGTTGTCAGTGGCATGCTGTGAGAAGACATGAATATCACTTTAAGTAGGTGGTATTTAATAATATTGGAAACAGCTTTCCATGGAGTTTCTGAAAATAATTTCACGGTATTTGCCCTACTTATTAAAATGTCTGAATTTCCCCCTCCCCCCCTTCCCTTAAACCTTACAAAATCAGAGAACTGATTCAACGTCAGACTTGAACGGCTTGTGGCTGTTGCCGACACAACCACCATGTCAGATGCATTCATACGACTCCATCTCTAGAATGCTCAGCAGTCAAATCGTACTATATGCTCTCTGGCCAACAGCGATGTCAAGCTGTGAGTGGGACTCTAGTTCAGCTGCAGGCTGTGGAGGAGTCGGAGAATGGAAGAGGAAGAATCTACACTCTTCTCATTATTCTTTCTTGTCATGGCAGCTGCTCTGCGAGTCGGCTGTCAGTCTCAGCCCGGCATCAAGTCAGCAGGAACCCAAGGTGTACAGTGCACTCATCAAATCTGCCTGCAGGCGGGGAGAAAACAGCTATAGAGCCCAAAGCCACCAGCCAGTTGCAATTAAAGCTGGGGAACCCGAGGCCACCTGAAGGTCAGTGAAAAACCCAATTATCAGCTCGTCATACATTGTCAGCAAGAGTTACGCTTGGAAACAAAACTCACCTTTGCACCGGCTCTCCAAGAGGAGACGGTCGGTGTTATCACAAGAATACAAACTCTCAATTAGGTAAACAGAACATTTGTTTTATTGTTGTTGGGACAAACTAGAAAATGGGGGGAAAAAAGTCCCGGGGTAAGGGTATGCACCGGGCCACAGCTCAGAGCATGCAGTACAGAACTCTGAAAAAGTTATAAAAATAGACCATTTACAATAAAAACATATTGACAAAGATAGTTCAGTGGCAGTAATGATTTGATTGTTCATAAAATAAATGTACAATCGAAAAACTAAAAAAAAAAGACACTTCACAGTTTAAAAGGTGAGAGCACAACACAATGCAGTCTGTGGGACGGAAACGCTCGCTACACAGTAGTTTCGTGTTTCCACAAGCCAGTCTTTACACTGGCTGCACTCTCCGTGTTAATCAAAGGCACCGCATGTCCGTTTTCTTTCACTGTGCCACCGGTTTGAGTGACAAGGTTGAGCCCATAGGACTTGGGTTGGCTCTCTAGTTCTGTACCGCTTGTCTGCTGTACAAGACCGGAGTCTTTACTTGAGCATGACCCAGCGGCAGTAACCACGCACTCGGCCTCCTCAGCCACCACTGTCCCGTTCCCCGGGGTGCTGCCGCCTCCTTTATCTGCGGCGCGGGGGCGGCGCGGCAGGCTCGCGCTGTCACTGCTGTCGTGCTGCAGCTGGCTCTGGTGGCGCTCTCTGTAGGCCATGTATGCTGCCCGGCGGCTATTGCGCGCCGCTATGTCGTAATGGTGGTGCCGCCTGTGGGGGGCGCTCTGCACGCTGCCCTGCACGCTGCCCTCCACGCTGGTGGGGACGTCGTAGGCGTACTCTCGCAACACCGTTAGCCGACTCGCCCTGTGCGCCCGCGCTCTGTTTTTGTGGTGCCTGCTTGTGTGTCCGTTGGTGGCCGCCACCGGATTGTTGATGTTGTTCACCGGGCGGAACTGCACCTCGACTGGCGCTACGTGCATTTTAATTTCATTGTCTAGAGAGTGTTCCGTCAGGCTGTTGTCCAAAACAGCTGCACCGTTGGCGGTCGGCGGCGCTGAGGCGGACTTGCACTGAGCTGCCTCCGCGTGCAGATTGGTCAGCTTGCTGCCGTGGGCGGAGTTACGCATGCTCGGCGCGCTCTTATTTGTGTAAGAAGAGTCTGCGCTGCTTTGGCCGCACTTCGTTGACTCGCCATCCGCCTTGCTAGCTGATCCTGCTGTGGATGTCATTGCCACGCCCGGCTGAGGCAGAAGGGCATCCTCCTGTTCGGAGTAGGCTCGTCTCCCGGAGCAACAGGCCTGGGACCAATAGCGCCTCATGTCCTGCCTGTTGACACAGTGATGCGCCACCATGAACGCGCCCAGTGCCAGTGCGGCCACCCCAAACAGGCAGGTGAAGGCTAAGTCATACGGGTGGTCCTGGGATACAGCCATGGCCCCGAACACCCAGAGGGCCGCATACAGCCCCAACGCCCCCGCTGCACCCATCAGCTGGGCGGCGAAGGTGTGCTCGTTCTCCAGGGCCGACAGGGGCACAACAGGGTGGGGAGCGGACGCTACGGAGGACGAAGCCTCGTGAGGCTGGAGCTGGAGAGTGAGGGGGAGGCAGGGGCTGCTGGGACCGTCTGACCCGGCCTCCCCGTTGGCTGGAGCCAGATGCTGCTGCTCTTCGCTCGGCTCCTTGAGCTCATAACGGCGATCGGGGTGGCGGCGCAGCTGCAGCAGGATGCTGAGGAAGTACATGCAGTCCACGAAGATGATGAATCCCACTGGACCATAAAAAGCCCCGATACTGGGCTCCCATGACATCCAGCAACTAGAAGGAGAAAAGACAGACGGGACCAATCAAGCGTTTCATTTACAGTAAGATAATAGATGTGGCTTTTAATATTCTTTAAGAGTCTTTTTCCCGCAATTACATCAAGATCATCTTTTAGCAATCATTTAAATTATATAGCATCTCCTAAAAAGGAAAATTGCCAACAGCGCTCATTAAAACAATACAACATCTCATCTGTCACTGTCATTATTTACTTCAAACTTAAAATAACTCTTTGAAAAACTTTTGCATCTCGTTTTTACAGTAACTGCCCCATTACGTTTAATAACGCAGGCTGGGTTCGTCTTGCTTGCAAGAAATTAATTAAACTCCAAAGACTTCAGACAGATACGGGTGCAGATTTCTCAATTAGTCGGCCACGTTGCACCATCGAAACAGCTGCTACTGTTGAAGGGGGGCGCGGGGGAGCTCGCTGTAAACTGGCAGCAGTTGCTTGTTGCTTGGATGCGCATACCATTAATAGGCCACCATAATCAGAACTTCAGGGAATAAACTTTTCCTACCCTCATAAAAATATCCATTATTTACTCAAGCAGAGCAGCTTGGCCGGTCGATAACTAAAGCCAACTCCTCCTGAGGACAGAATGTAAAATAGAAGCATCCGGGCCCAAGAGAGCACTTAAAGGCCGTTATCCGCGTAAATGGACAAAGCATTACCATGAGCTCCTACTGAGGGACGGTAACAGTAATTGCTTTCAATACAGGGACTGCTTACTATGGTGCATTGGTCCGGCTGCCGTAGTTTTTGATGTTAGCTGCTGCAGTGATCCCACAGACAATGATGGGTATCCCTCCGCCGATTAAGTAGAACCTTTTGGAGAAAGCACAGGAGGGGTGGTTCTGCTTTAGTCTTTCCGTTTGTAAGACGACAAGCAGGCATGCTGCACACAGCGGTCCAATGGGACACCAGGCCTCTACACTGACACCATGTGGCAGTTTCACCGACAATCATGACCACTCACAACAAGAGGAAGCTCACCTCTTCTCTCTTTCGAAATGCATATATCACACTCACACACTCTCTCACACACACGCACACGCACACACACACACACACACACACACACACACACACACACACACACACACACACACACACACACACGCCATTTAAGTGTAGTTTATACTGGCATAACAACAGTTCATAAATGATTACAAATACCACAAGAGCACAGCATTTTCAAGACCGCACGCTCATGCAGATCCAGTTCCGTTTTAAAAAGGAAACCGAAGACGGCACTACATAAGTCTAGCTCTGGTTTGTTGACTGCTTGGTAATCATAAAACCACCTGCAGTTTACTGACATGTTACATGATGTCGGAGCAGCAAAGTGTAAGATACTCAAGGGTTAGCCAACGCTGCTATTTGGAGGTGCTTACGTGGAAAGTTGCCGTGTCCAGCTAAGAAAATGCGACCCGGATGCGTTACTTTTTGCCACGCATCCGTTGTAATGCAGGAGCGCTGGTATTGTACCTGAGCATGGGCCGTGGTGGCGGTGGAGGTTCGTCCAGCTCTTCGTAGCGCTTGGCCTTGCGCGTCACCTGTTTGTAAATGTTGCGTGCAGTCACACCCACCCACAGAGCCGTAGCCAGAGTGGAATAGTGCAGCAAGATGCCCACCTAGAAGAGATTGAATCGTTATATGCATGACATTTGCTAAAGCAAAAGAAATGCAATCAATCCCCTATGTCAGAATGACAGACTGCGCCTGTTGTTAAATTTCACCAATAAAAATAGAAATGATGGAATGCGGGGCAGAAGGGTATTTCAAAAGGCATGATGGCCCTTTAGCATTGTTTTAATTGAGTATGTCTTCATCAGCCTGAGTTGAAAAATCACCTTGTGAGATATATCTTTATGCCAGAGGGGATTACATAAATAAACAAAAACTTCTGCCAAAATCTTCCATCCAGGTACTTTGTGCAATGAAAAATGAATAAGTAATGTGTCTCAGTACAACACCACGATGGGAGGTGCAGGATGGCCTCCAGCCATGGTGAAATCTTTCTATGCATCTTTTACTTTGTTTCCACATGTCGTTTTTATGAGCGCTGTGAACTTAGCCAAAGGCAACATTTCCCAACGTTTTTTTTTTCCTTGAAAACATCGGAAGCACTTGTTCATTTTTGACTGCTGACTACATAAGTTTGTACGAAAGCACAGCGGGAGTTGTTGGAGGAGTCCCGCTGGTGTATACTCACTGCTTGGCACACGCTTGCATATCGCGTTTGATTTATGCCTCCAACAAAGACCCCGCAGGTGAGGGAGATGTGGAAGCAGAGGTTGACCAGCATGTGCCAGAACTTGCGGCTCACACGGACAGACCTGAGGTCACAGAAACAACCGATCACAGAATTAAAAAAGGACAAACGTGTCATGTGCGAGCATTTCTTACTTATGGATGGGACGGTTGTTTATGCTGACACAGATCTAAACGGTGACAGTTTTGTTTTTACCCCAACGGGGCTGGGAAAAACTGACAATATTTGTGGGGATGATACATTTACAGCAACGTGAATATGACGGCAAAAGAAGGACTAGAGTAGAAAATGCATTTGTCCCAGGCAAACATAAATAAGAGCAAAAATAATGAATTGTAATCAATTAAAGCAAAAACAATTACCTGTGGTGGTAGACGTAGCTGATGATAATGGTGAGCAGGCTGATAAGAAGTATGATGGTAGTGGCATAGATGACTGGGTGCAGGGGCTGGATGCTTGGAGAGAAGTACTCCACACTGCTGAGGTCCTGCATGACAGATGAGAAATCCTCAGTTTTACGCAATATTGTAAAGAAAAAAGCAATGCCTAATTTACCTATGTTATACAATGAACATAAGAAATAACCCAACCTACCATCAGCAGACCATAGTTCCCCAGAGAGTTGCACGATATGGTGGTGAAGTTGTCGTGATGTCCCAGAATGCGGCAGCCGTCGCTTTGCCATCCTCCGTGGCCTCCCACCAGGCTGAAGTTCCAGCGGGCGGACACAGCATCTGAGCCGCGGGCAAACCGCCGCAGGGTGATGTTAACGGGCGTCCTCAGGACACGCAGGGACATGCCCTCTGATGGAAAACACAAACAGGGGTATCAGAATAGATAGATACGGACCTGCTGTCAAGTTTTGGTCGCATCACTGAAACGTTATGTCTCACCTATCTTGGCCATGATGACCGGGGCGGCAACACTCCTCCTCTTCCCGCCATCAGCCAGCTGGGAGGAGTTGCTGGTGGAGGGAAAAAACTTGCCATTGCGGAGGCCCAGTAGATGGAGCTTGTAGACCGTGTCCTCTGCCTGCCCGGGGAGCGCAGCCTGGGTAAAGAGAGACTGAGGAAGCTGCAGGGAGGCCTCCACAATGGGGCTCTACAGGGACAAAAGACACAAGGAAAGCATCTCACCATTTCATATTTTAACAATAGATATATTGTTTTGTCTATGTTCATCATTTTATGCGTTTGCCGCAAGCAGAACTAACCCCCACACTAAAACCCCATCCAAAACAACCTGCTGACAAATTGTAATTGTGTCGGGAAGGGGCTGACCTTGTGAAGGATGCTGGAGAAGGAGCTGGTTGTGTTGCATTTGAAGGCGAGTTGGCGGTCCTGTCCGGGTGTGCGCTCAGGGCTGGACCTCTGGAACAACATGCAGGTCATGCCATTCCAGTCGTTGGCTCTGACAATATGAGCCTCCAGTGCTATGTTGGGGGACGTCTGGAAGGACAACAGGAATGGTGGAATTTTACTAAATTTGAAATTGTACACGTACTGTGTGGGTGTCTCCAAGTGCAACTCCCACTTTGGTTATTGTCGATGCAGCAGCACATGGCTGGGCAAAGTGAATGAGCTGCCAATCTCGGGAAGTGGAATGAATGACAATAGCTTAACAAATGGTAAGACGCCTCTTCAGGAAATTGATATTGTTGTTTGGATGGTGCAGAGCGGCGTGACGCACAGCACAGCAAATATGTGGCTGACGGCCGATGGTGTGAGTTCTTATTTCATTTGTACAATGACGATAGCTAACCGTGCTACTGCGCGCTAAACTGTCAAAGCGCTGCTTGCACTGCCTAAAAAACAGAGCCCCGTAGTGTTGACAGGACTAACCAGGGAGAAGACTTGTACTGTGGCCAGACGGTAGACAGCAATCCTCTGGAGGCAGGCGATGATGCGGGAGCAGGCCATGGCTTCACGCTGGGCCATCCACAGCACCCTCTCGTCCGCCAGCATCAAGTTACTGGCCATGCTTATCATCACCTCACCCAGCTGCGTGACGAGAAAACATTTTGACTTGAGTGAATGCAGATTCAACAGCTAGGAACACTTCTGTGACCCCAGAAACATTGCTTACTCCATGCAGCAGCAGCACAGCGGCTTATATTCCAAATTACTTGAATGGAAACACAAGACGTGAACATGTTAAGCCACATCTTGTTTGAATCAAACAGCCTTCAACACATGCTTGAGGGCGACTCGTGGCTAAGTGACTATTTAAAACACATTTCAAGCATGGTGTCGCCAAGCAGAACTTTTAATAATGCTTTAAAAGTTTAGTGCTCCTTGCCTACAGTGGTTACAACATGCCAGGAGCTCCTTTCCTTTGAAAACTTTTTTTTCTGTTCGTTGGCCTACAGCTGCACTGAAAGTCGTGACAAGACATCTTTTCTCATTAAACAACATGACAACAAACAGCTGTTGAGCATTAATCCATTTGTCCTTGAACGAGGTAATACGCCAAATGCAATCATCGCATTGAACACGAGCTCGTAAAAAGTTCACAGACAGAAGTGCGGTTTCCGTCGTACTTACGTCTTTAAACTTCTCAACAAACTTGCCAAACTTCTCAATCATCTCGGCCACAAAGATGATGTCCATCTTGTCTGAGAAGTTGGCGGCATCGATCGTGTACACCAACAGGCGCCGAGCCCTGGCCACCACATTGCTCTCATTCAGAGGCATCTAGCAGAAAGACACAGAGAGAACAATTAGTCTGGATCTGGCTTGAAACGGTCCAGAGCAGAGAGGGACCAGCAGAAGAAGAGGAACTCGGTGAACGAGCTTCGTTAGTCAGATACAGACCTGGTTGATGACGTATAGAAACCGTGTGACATCTTTCTGGAACTGGCAGCGGGAGTAGTCCTCCTCCGTCCACAGCCCCTTGCGATCACAGTAGCGCCACGCCCGCTGCTCTTCGCCCGAGCCGCCCGAGTAGGTGCCGGCGCTCGACGGCAGTCTGTTGCAGGGGAGGTAGGCTCTGATCCCTGCCAGGGTGCGCGGCCACCTGGAAGAAGCCCAATAAAACGGTCCTGCTGTTTCCATTCTTCATTAACCGGCACACGCTACATCCTTAATTCTCTTCATTAACTTTAATGATTGCGGCTAAAGCCTTGAAGTAATTCATATGTTTGACCACAAGAGGGGGCCACAGTGCTTGAGATGACAGACTCTGAACATGTAACCGCTTCACAGTTGTATATTCACTTTGTATGGATGGATGTTCTCTGTGCTTAAGGCGATGCGTACGAGTGAGAAGCTCCGTGTCTGTTTCTGTGTTACTGTGTGCACTCACTTGAACTCTCCCTTGTTGTTGGAGACGCGTTCAGGAGCACAGTACTCAGCGGAACTCTCCAACACAACAATGTGGACGGTCCTGGTGGTGTTGCCCCTGCTTGTCCTGACCCGGCATTCCCAGTTCCCGGTGAAACCAGGCTGGATGTTTGAGATGGTCAAGGCGCTGATGGGAAACATGGAGGAGAAATTCCAGAGAATAAACAAAACAGCCGGCCTTACGGTGAACACAAGAAGCTCGACATAGATGCTTTATTTACTCTGAAGGGAAATTTAGCTGCTAAAAAGCTTAAAGTCTTCTACAAGAAAAAAAGAAAAATGCTGTATATAGCATTAATGAAATAAGCGATTTGTTTTCCTCATATAATGCCAATCAATACAGACAGTACATTCTCCACCTTCGGATTGCTTAAACATGAATGTAAACTGCCGTACCTAGCAATGAGAGAGCAGTTCTGCACCATGCGCTTTTCAATGAAGATGCCCTGGGCGGCGTCGGACTTGACCATGCGGCCGTTCTGGTACCACAGCACCTGCATGTCCTCAGCCACGAAGGAAGCCTGACACTGGAACGGCAGGCTGTCCCCCTGGAAGACGACCTGACGCTGGGACGGAGTCAGCTGGAATGAGGGCAGCTCAAGTGGAGCATCTGGGGAGACCAGACAAATGTTTAGAAGGAGATTCGGGTTTTCACCTCTCACGGAAAAGTAATGGTTACTAGATTCATATTTGTCACAAAAAATGTTTTTTATTCCATTGTCTCTGAACACACTGCCTTTTTTGTTTTACTCTTGGCACTTTCTGGACACAGGGAAACTACAACGGCGCCTTGAATTCTGGGTGCTTTGTCATTCACGTCAGGCCACGGCTCCTGCTAGATCTGTGCCATGTATTTCATAATCCCTCACTGTGATGAGTGCCAAACTGATAAGACATGAGCAAGTACAAACAAAGGCAGCAGTGGCCTGGGCAGCCCTTGTCTTATCTCCCGTGTCATTGCACAAGCCCCTGTTCTCCAAACACCAGCCGCCTTTCTGATACCAAAAAAAGAAACATTAAAGAGACTGTGCGCCGTTTTGACACGACAATCTGTGCCACAATTCAACATGACTTATTTCAACCTTTCAAGACGTCTGGGACTGGACAAATGTCGCATCAGAGAATGTCACCGAAATGACAAATGACTCCGTTTCAGAGTGTTAAAACTATTATTTTAGGGTGACATCGTTTCGCTGTGTCAAATCTATGGAGGTAATGTGTGCAAATCTTTGTTCCAGGTGCGTGTCCCTACCGCAGGTGAGGAGCTCCGGCTTGATGGAGGTAATGAGCTGGCCCTGGAGAGACTGGGGGAAGGAGCACTTGGTGTTCTTCACCGCGATGTTCTTCTCGTTGATCCAACGCAGCAGCCACAGGAGGTTGCAGTCACACAGCAGGTAAGGCGTCTGAAACTCCCTGTGGGTGGATAGAAACACATGTTTTATGACTTCAACGCCACTTGTTAAAAAAAAAAAAAAATGGCATGTCATATTCATTGGAGACATTCAGACGTCACAATCGCACATTGATGCTTGTGTCTTATTTCAGTACAAAGTAACATTGTTCTCATCATACTTACAAAGACTTCAGAGACACCAAGCTGTCAAAGATCCCCTGGGCCAGTGAAGAGAACATGTTCCCCGAAAGGTTCCTGGAGGGAAAAAAAGAGAAGAAGAAAAACACCCATCATTTATCCTCGTCTATTACATAAACGCTTGTTTCAGCCCGCCATTCATATATTCATTAAAAAGACTTACAGTCTGATCAGACTGGTGAGGCCCTTGAAGATGTCCACGTTGAGACAGCCGATGCTGTTGTTGGACAAGTCCCTGTTGTACAGAGAGAGAGTAGTTTCTTGTTTATTCACGGTTCAGAAACAACACGGCAACTACAAAAAGACCATCAATTAGCGAGCTGCATTTGGGCTGGTATGATTTCCAACAACATAAAGAACGAAAATCCGATTGTATTACCTGAACAAAAATGATACACAGGGAATTGCTGATGTTGCAAAGATAAAGCGTACCAGGTTTAAAAAAAAAAAAAAAAAGAACGAAAAAAGAGCAAAATTTAACAGACGGGTTGAGGCAAAGAGCCCAAAAATTCAGCTGACAGGTTTACAACGTTCAAGGTGATTTGAGATAATGTGTCCGTGTGGGCCTCCAGGGGGAACCTACACATCAAAGGCAGGGTAACACTCTGGGAGACGATTAATCGCCTGTGATTAACGTCAAAAAAACGTCAAAAGTGTGTGTTTTCTCCCCTGGATGTGACCTGACATGATGTCTCTGGCAAACATCCGATGGAAGTGTCTGATGCCTTTCAGAAGGAATCAAAGGCGACTCCGCGGCCGAACACGGAAAAGACTGATCCTGCCACTGTGAATTACACTCAACGTGCAAACGTTCATGTTCACTGGAGGCTCCAGGTTAACTTTAGCACACCATCCTCTGATACGCCGCTTCCCCACCTGTGGTTTGGGACCCCACAAACCAAACAATTAGGTTATTATTTATCATAAGTGTTTCTTTAGTTGACCCCTTATGATTAACAAGGAGAAATAAGGGAAACCCATTTGAACCGTTGTTGACAAAAGAATATTTGTGCAGCTTTAAATTAGCTGAAAGCAAAACCTAATTAGCTTCAGTTGTCAAACGTGGCAATTATCCAACAATCACGCTCTTTAAACTTCCCAGAGAGAGAAACCTCCACAGCAACCACAGCCATGGTGACTCAGAGATTCGCAGTCTTAGCACCTTTCCACAATAGCTGGAACACATATTCTTCTGTGAATGATCCAATCATGGAAAAGTGCCAAGTGAAGAAGCGAGAGCCTGGGAGAAAAGACGGATCATTACCTCGACCCACCAGCTAAACTGTATCCCGGGGTGCTCCAGGAATGCCATACTGACACAAAACGATACCTGGAAAACGTCTGTCAGGCACATGCTAACATCCGAACATTTATGTAATTATTGGTGTTGGTCCTTAAGGTACCAGCTGGGGAATTTACTGTGTGAGGTTATTAGTTCCACTTGGAAGAGAAGAAAAAGCCGCCTATAGCAAAGCGTGCCAATTTGTGCGAGCGCTGTGTGTCGGGGGAAGGATAACACAGTGGAAGGAGGGAGGAGGCTCCGCTAGCTAAAGGCATACTTTCATCTCACTTCAGATCGGAGAGTTACAGCTACCTCAAGGCTCTGAAGACAAGATGGCGAACACTGTTATTACTTTAACTCACTTTTTACTGTGTTGAAGAATCGTGAGAACTAACATAACTCATGCACATCAGGGATTCTTCTTGTCTGGCTACACCGACTCACGTCTCTATTGTCCATCTGCTTTCACTGGTCGACTGGTATTCATTACCAAACGCCATCAGCCTCAGGCATGTGGCGCATTAACAGCACGGAGGATTGTTTCAGCGCGGGGCTCGGGTTGTTGGGAATGATACGAGGAGCGCCAGCAAAAAATAGCCCGATGTGATTGGGCTCGAGCGGGGACAGTTCAGCTGTTGGTGGAATACAGAGTCAGGAGGGCCGGATGAGTCCATAGGGTCGGAGTGCTGTACATTTAGAGAGACAAGGCTATTTGAATACATCTGTAGGAAGTGAAGTAAGGGACCAGCAGACTACTTCTCTAACTTGACTAAACAGTGTTTTTGTTATTTAATAAATCCTGGGAAGAGTTTGTTTTTCAGCATTGGTTTGGTTTAAATTAACAATAAATGTGTACATGATACATAACAGCGACCGTAACACTGGTGGAGAGCAGCTCCACTGAGAATCAGAAGAAAGCACTCCTAACTCCAGTTTAATCATCCATCCCCGTCCACGAGTTTGATTACTTTTTTGGAAATTTTGTACTTCAATAGATGGAAGAAAGCAAGATTTTATTTCGAACACTGATGTATGACATGTGTTCTTCAGTAACTTTAAATGTTTCTTATTACTCGCTTTTCTTTTTGACAGTGAACTTTAAATGTAATATTAAATTCAACCTCACATTAGAAAAAAAACCTGAGATGCGAAAGTGACAACTGACATTTTCTTTTAATGTATCCACATTAGTTTGCATGCGCCGTGTTGAACACCGAGTCAAGGACCGAGAGAAGTTGGATTTATGGTCGAGGCGAAGGGTTAACGAGAGTCGCGCCGCAGAAACACATACAGGTTTTGATTTATAGTTCAGGGTTTGATTTCTCCTGGTAATACATCACTGCAACATCGCATCATGCTCAGATTATATTCCCCGCGGTGACTGTGTTGACTTACTAAATATGAGACTATTCCATGGAGGTCACACGGTTTCATTCACTGTGACAATGTGTGGGAGTTATGGTGAGCAGAACACTTACAGTGGAGAGCGCTTTGCTAGATGTGTGCTCCTGAAAAGGAGGAGAAATCTGAGCCCTTTTCCCCCGAACTTGTTTCAAGATGTCTTCACTTTCAGAAATCTCTACTGGCATCAGTGGCCGTCCATGCTGACCAATCACAGTTCTTGTGGTCCCAATGTGGTATATTATAGTTACATTTTTGACGAGTTCATCTGCGGCGTAGCCCACGGAGTAGCACATGGCACAGTAGTATAAATGAGTTTCACAACCACACTTCCAAACCCAGATTTTCCAAGGCCGTATGAAAAAGACCCACCAACTACGACTAAACTAATTACAACTACCGTTTTCCAAAAGACTAATGTGTTTGATGTGTGGAACCCACAATTATCCAAACTTCCGCATCCTTCTTTTTAAAAGCCCACGTCACCGCTTTGTGACAAAGCACACGAGATGAATGGGCCCTTCAAAAAGGCGCGTCTTGAAAATAAGAAGAAATCTAATTAGGGACCGCTGAGGGGGAAGGTAGACACACAGATCAAAGACTCCTCCTCAGAGCTGAGGGTGAAGAGAAAGGTGGAGAAGCATGTGCCAAAGGTATGTTGAATAAATGTGACATAAAAAATAAAAAAATACATTTTTATGTACTTCTTGCAGCCAATTAACTCTACTCCCATTTTACAAAACTCGGGGGGAAAAAATAGAGTGGATGTGTAGCGGTGGACGCCAACCTTTGATGTCGGGCTTCCGTGTTTACATTCCCAGGGTCCAGCACTACCTCATCCTCTCCTCCGCTCATCTTCCCCTTTCTGTGCTCCCTTCCTTTCACAGTCGAGTGAGTGACAACTACCCTTTGAAATGAACCGAGGCGGGCAGCGGGGGCCAATTAAACTCCGCTACCCTCGGGCAAAAACCAAAACTGTACTCCTGGAACACACATCCATGTGAGGTTGCAGATCACTCTGTGGTATGACAGGGAAAGTCTTTATGAAAAGCTTGTGGGGGGGGGGGGGGGGGGGGGGGGTGAAGACTTCAGTATTCAGAAGACACATAGGCCCGCATGAATCCATCCGAGTGTGGAATGAATATGCAGTGAGGATGAGGGGGGGTGGGGGGGGGGGGGGTGAGGCCGGGTCTGAGCCAAGGAGCTGACTGCCTTCCTGTCTCGCTCTTATTGCTCCCCAGCAGCAGCCAAGCTCAAGTTTGTGTTGGCAGCGGCTGGTTACTGTCGGATGAATTCCAAGTCATGCTGTGTTCTTGCGCTCTCTCATGCACACACACACACACACACACACACACACACACACACACACCCCCGCGGTTTATATAGCCGCCTTCTACCCTCCCCCCTTTAGTGTGTGAGAGTATTTAAGGCATCATGCTGTCTGCAGCGGTCTCTGGCAGTGGACCAGAGAAAACAAGGCAGTAGAAATAGACCACTGCTTGACCACGCCCCCTTATGGACACTGGACACACTCTAGACCTGCCAGAACATGCACACTACATTGCATAGCTGCAACATAACAGCTGCTTCAAACACAATATGTTATTGTGTCACTGCTGAGAGCAGTCTCTGACTAAATGCTGTTGAAGAAACACTTGCACATACAGCCTGCACGGCCCCGACACCCCATGGACTTCTAAGGAATCTGTAGAAAGCTTTGGATCAGCAACATATTTATCAAAACACAAGAGTTCTGCCAATTTTAAAATACCAAAAAGAAAAACGGCTTTAATCACATTTCAAAATGTCAAATAATCACGAGAGGACACATCGAACAAGAGGCGTCTCTTCCCTCACAATATTCACAAGCCACTGTTCTCACACGGCAAATAATTAAAGCAAGCGCTTCAAACTGCCTTGAAAAAAAAAGCTGGGATTTAGATCTTTTGGGTGCAATAATAATAGAACACCTCAGCGTAGTCCCAGTGGGTCTGAATGAGTGAATGCAGAGTGCACACATACTTGCAGAAACCACACGAAAGAGACCGTGAGGCTGCGGAAGCTCCACCACTACTTACAGTCTTTTGAGTGCTGCCAATCCGAGGAAAGCGCCGGGTTCAATACGACTGATCGGGTTACTCCGCAGGTCCCTGTGGAGGGGGGAAAAAGAAAGAGAATGTTCATGAGCAGTTTTAACAGCAAAAAAAAAATAGTAGAGCTGCAACAATTAGTCGATCATCAAACGACAGAAAAAGAAGCTGCAGCTGCTATCGGATGTGACTCATGCTAATTATACATCTAAGCGCTTTATTGACTTTCTTATGAGTTATGAACTTTTAGGAAACCGTATTCTGCAGAGTAATCATTAAATCTTCTAATTACATGGCACCGCTGGACTTTTGAAATGAACATGTCATGCAAGCATCAACATGGCGAGTAAAAGATAATACGGCTTGAATTCGCACAGTGGAGCATATCTATACATGGGTTCCTTTGTCTATCCAACTGGAGAACCCCGACTTCCACCAACCTCACCCACTGATCTTTAATGCACAGCTGTCACACACACACACACACACACACACACACACACACACACACACACACACACACACACACACACACACACACACACACACACACACACACACACACACACACACACACACACACACGAGGTTCAAAGGCTTGCGGTCACAGAATTCCTGCAGCGCTCACCTGCGCTGGCACTGCCTAGTCACTCATTACAGTGGAGGTTCTGGAGGCTTTCTAGTCGCCACCTGAACCCACACAAAGGGCCTCTGGGTAACTCTGCCCGTTTGATGTGGGAGAGCTGTCATCTGAGGGTGGGTAGGTGGCCATAGATAAGTCATGGACAGAAATCAGAATCGCGTGATAAAGCTTTTGATGTGAGCTAGCAGAGACGGCTCCTCTGTGCGTGGGTGTTGAGAGAAAAATGAGAAAGCAGGACAAAAAAAAATGATCTAAAGAGAGCCTTTCAAGACCTTCATAGCCAGAGACAATTCTAGGACTTTTAGGATGTGTGAACGTACGTCGAGTCTATTAATTTGAAGCCAATTTACTTTTATGTAAACTTTGTTTAGAGTTGCAGTAGTTACAGTTGAAGGAAAGCAGGACACAAACAACATCAGCCATGCTCTCCAAGTTCAGAACGCCAACTAACGGATGAGTCGATAGAAAAGCTCTTCTGCTCCTGTTTGAGTCACTGGTCAGATGTGCTAGTCACAAAATAAGGTTGAACCAAATAACAGAGACACGATCTATACTGTTAATATTCTGACATATACGTATACGCATGAGAATTACACTAACTGCAGTGAAAGTTTTAATGCAATTTTAATAAAGTAAAAACAAAAAAAGCAAATTAAGTTTTGTTGTTTTAAATTTCCAATATTAAGAAGAATATCTAAATAAGGCTCAACCAATTCTAAAGGACAGAGCTACTGAATGATATCTGCAGGTGGTCTCCACAGTTCAGCCATCAGTCACACTGTGGAAACCAGCTACATCGCCCGCAGTAACCACCACGACTAATGACAAAAAAATAACTCGTTTCCATCACTTAAGGACAAACCAGTCCATACTTAACTATCCATAACTGCACTTCAGATTCCAAAGGCCACTGACCTCACATGACCTGGCACCTATTTCATATATTTGCAGAGAAAAATACCAGGTTTTCTTGTCAGTTCTTTTTTAAGTTTGCTTTCATCATCTTTTTCTAGCGGAGACAGAAAAAGATGTGTGTGTGTGTGTATATATGTGTGTGTGTATATATGTGTGTGTATATATATATATATATATATATATATATATATATATATATATATATATATATATATATATATATATATATATATATATATATATATATATATATATATGGCCCGTTCCGGGCAAGACGCCAACATTCCCTCTGAGGAGAGAGCAACTGATGTGTGTTAAACAAGCCAACAGTTGCGAGGAATGATGGATGACTCCCAGTTAATAGATAATTAATACAAATATTTCCCTCCCTACAGAGCAATCTCTGCACAAATCCAGCTTCGAGCGAGACGATGTAACTTTTGGCGTCTAATATTAGCAAACCTGAGCCTGAGGCTGCGTTACTCATGTTACTTAGGCAGTGCTCCTATTTTATTACGCCTCTCTTCTTGTGCTACTGTCACATTTTAGCATTTACCGTCATCCTAAAAATTGTCACAGTGGTCGCTGCTCAGAAAAAGTTACACAGGTTTGCGTTAAAGCAAGGCTGTCCAACTTTTGCAACGTGTAATGTTAAAACATAGCACAAGTGGAAAAGAAACATCAAGTCAGATAACTAACTTACTAATTAGTCACACAGCAACATCTGTATAAAGTTTGCAAACGTTAGCCAACCTTGGCCGCCACAAGCATCTGATCATACCAGACCAAGTACGGCTGTAGCTACAAAACGACTGAGTGTATTGGATTGGGCGAGGGTGCGTTTTATTGCGCATGACTTGGTAAAAGCAGTATTGCAATATCCATTTCAAACTAACTTTATGCTTATGTCTTACTTGCTTACTTCCACAGGCATTGTTCTATTCATGAATAGAGAACAACCGATTCTCCAGAAAACACTGCACACTGCAGCGGTTATCCCTGCTCTGTATTCCACAATAAGCATTCCTCCACAGCAGCGGATTTAGCAAGGAATTAGCATGTGAGGGTTGCCTAGCTTGGCTCCTATTTCTATGAGGAGGGTGATAATGGGGATTCTGTGTGGCTTATTTCCAAGCAGGGGCACCTTTGGCCCCCGACAAAACACAGCGGTCTCCACAGTTACTTTGCAATTTCATGCAGAGTGTCGGATAGGCGTAATCAATTCTCTGCCCCTCTCTGGCGCTCACAGCCAGCTGCTGTCTCAGTCTTCATGACTGCATACGGGCAGAGTCCAAATGAGGGAGAGTTTCTTTGTGGACTTAAAAAAAAAAAAAAAAAAAAAAAAAAAAAGTCAGGAGGAAGGAGGGGTGGAAGGCAAGACGGAGAGCCTCGGCTTATTCAAACAGACTGGAGAGCTTGTGGAGAAAAAAAGGGGGCGTGTGATAAAAAGGTAGGGGGGGGGGCAGAGGGACATTCGAGAGAGGGAGAGGCTCCAGCATTCAGAGCGCGTTTGAAAATCGAACTGGTGACACCTCTGGTCTCGGCTTGGCTTCATTACAATGACAAAAGCAAGCAAGCCATCTAGCAACCTCGCTTCGCTGGTTGAGGGTGGACAGGAGCGGGGTGGGGGTCTCACAGCAACAATGGGAGCTGCTTTCGGAGGTAAACCGGCCTGTGGATTGGTGCAAAGACAGGAAGGACAGAGTTTTACAACCAAATTGACAGGCCGTTCACAGACAAAGCACATAAGTGCCTTAAGGGCTCACTATGCGGAGAAAGATCAAAGTTTTCTTTTTCACATTCAGCACACAGCCTCCTGTTTATCCTCTCGACCTGAACTCTTAAAACTAATATTTGACCCAATTCAGGAGCCTACAGGGAGTTCTCCTGCAAATCTATGAACAATCTAGACAGATCAGTGTCTTATCAAAATTGGAGTCAACTCAAGAAAAGCCACGCAGGATGATTTAACGCAACAAATTATAACTCCAAGATGAGAAAAGAGGAGGAAATGCTGCTCCTGCTTTATACTGATAATGTACAAACTTTTACTTTGGGAGTACAGCTGTGAGGAGTACCGGCAGGTTCCATGACAAAGAAACGTGTAGAATCAAATGCAGTGTTATACATACAATATGCATTTGTATAATTCTGCATGCCAGCTCTGCATGATGTTTTAAAAATAGATTTTTCTAGCAAGTATGGCCAAGAAACAGAAAGCACGTGAATCATAAAATGAGTTGTCATCAGTGACCAATTAAATCAGATGATTGGAACGAAATCTTATTTCTGAATTGATACCACAAGGCTAAATGGGTCTGGCCTCATATACCTTCTATAATTTTGGGCCTTTTTAACCAAACCAAGAAGACTCAAGGGGGGGAAACGTGCCCTTAGAATTCCATGTCAGTGCAGTCATGTGTTATTGTAGCCTTGGGTAAAAGCGCGGCCATTAAAAGGTCTGGTTATTTTATCTGCATGAAGCCATTCCAGAGTGATAAATCACCCATGGCCCATATGTGCGGGCCCAGAGCCATTTTTCTTGAAATCTCCGTAGGAAGGAAACACGGGTAATGACATTCCAATCTCCGAAGTCAGAGTCACGTGGTGCGGATGACATCTCTCCGTTGTTCAAGGAATCTCGGAGACTATCCACGGCTATGCCAATCAATGCCTTCACCTTCTAGAACTCACTTCCGTCTCCTCTCCCTGGGTAAGCAATGAGGGGCCCGTATGTTACTGCTCTCAGAAAAGTGGGCCCCATCACAAGAATAACCACGCAGCTGTATGTTGAGAGTATGTCGCCAGGCAGACAACAACCGACCCTTGGGGCTAGAACTATAATTAGCTTTTTCTAGTGCCATCTCCAGTCTTCCACCATTGACTGATAATCCTGACCGGGGCTAAGTGCTGTGCGGGTGCCTTCTCATTTTCTATGACCAACATGTTTTTACAAACCTACTCCACAAGCCCAGGCTTCATTTGTGCAGTGACGTATGGCTACTGCTGATGCACTAGTAGATATAATGTGAAATGTTGTGACGGTATTTGACAACAAAAGCCTCCACGATTGTGAAGTCCACCGGTGATATATCGTATGGAAACATGCAGCCTTAATGTCTGCTTTGAAAGGTGGTGAACATCCCTTTTTAAAGCTAAGACTATTCAATGTTTCAGAGTGTGAATCTTAATGCATACATTTCAAAAGCTTTTCTTTGAAAGTGCGCTGGAATAAACAGAGAAAAGTTCAGGCATGGCTGTAAACAAAGATGCATTAATGCCCATGCAAATCACTGGCAGAAAAGGGAAAATAATAATAATACTTACAATTTTTCAAGTGTAGATAATCCAATGAAGGACCCATTTCTGAGTTCTTGAATCTTATTGTTGTTCAGAATTCTGTGGGGAGAAGAATATAAACAAATTCAATGAAATAGAAAAGAATACAACTGATGCAATGTAATGCACCTTCTATGAATAAAGTCCCCAAAATATTACAAATTAATTTCTGTTGTCTGAATATAAAAACAACAGAAATCAAGAACAAGCCTGCCACAGTACCCAAAACATCAGCGCGGAGTGTTTGATAACTTATTTGTGAAAGTGGATTCAAAAGGATCTCGTCTTCGTTTCAAACAGTGGACGGAAGCCATTTTGCCACTTGTTGACAGATAACAATATTCAGTGTCACTCCGTGTTCAAACGGGGTTCTGCTTTCATCTTTCAAGGCTGCAGCTGAGCATTCTTGAGACACGTAGCCAAGGCGAGATCAAGCCTCCGGCTTTGCTTTTTTTTTAAACTGAACCAATCAACAACGGCAAAATGCTGCCCCAGTTGTGATTCTGGCATTACGGTAGCAAAAGAGGCGTCCACAGAGAACTTATACTGACAGCTAACCCCTGATTAAACGTAATGCAATATGAGGCAACAAATGTGCTCAATGCAGAAAATCATAGTTGCAGACTGAGGTAAGTCTTAAAAATACCTTCAATACAAGCAACAAGTACACAACCTGGTAGAGGTTGTCATCGTTTTCTATCACCACAAAAATAAAAGCGAGCTTGAAAAACGTCCAAGTGTGAATTCTTGATTGCTTCCTCCCCGGGTAATAAACCAGATGTTATTATTATCCACTTTATTCCCCGTTCACAGCACAAGCTGATTCACTGCATACTGAACTACAAAGTAAAGCTCCACTTTCTGTGCCTAAGTCCCAGAGAGTTCCACACTTTCTCCCCAAACTACTCCCAAAGGATCTGGAGGAATCAATAGCACTGTTAACTCCCAGCACCAAACCCCGAGCAGGGAATTGTGGTTTGCATATGTTTCTGGCCAGCTGGGGGGGGGTTAGGGTTGTGCTAGTTGTACCCACAATCCCGAGGCCAGATTGGAGTCATTATGGGGTGTTGAGGGGTTGTTTTATTACAGGGTTGGACAGTGGAGGCTCATTGTAGATTTGCTGCTTGGCTCCGTGCCGCTCAGAGAGAGCTCACACAAATGATTCCTGTGTTTCACGGGCTTCTGAATGCTGAAATGGCAGATGTTAAAACATGGTGATGTACAAGGCTGCAAATTATATCACCGCCTGCGTACACATGATCTGATGATATAGGCAGAGACGCTGGGCCCCCCGAGATTGTGGTCACAAAAGTCTCATTTATATTGCCGAATAGTTAGCATGCCAGTGGGATGCGTTTACCATGAGGCCTGTGTGGATTAAGGAATGCCTCACTCAATCCACATAACATAGAGAGAGCACAAAAACACCGTACACAACACAGAACTGCAGAACAAGCTCATAATGTTTGGCTGACAATGTTGGCAACTGATGCTCCAGAATTTAAGATAGTGACTCTTTCAGTTGGGTGCCAGTTAGCAGTCGAGCCAATTTTAATTGCTGTTGTCCAATAGCCCAAATTTGCCTTTACAATCGGCGCGTATCCTTTGACCCTTGAAGACCAGGATCTGGAAAATGCCGAGCAACGTCCAGGTGCCACCGAACAGATCGGACCTGAGCCACGAAACCTCTTTTGCACCATATCCGTCATCTTTAGTTCGGGCCTGACAATCACTCTTTTCATGTCATTCTGAGCCAATTTCCAGAGGTACAAATAGGGCAGAAAACTGATACATTTTCAATGTGGTGACATGAAAGCATGGCTAATCATGACGACATTTACCAAACAGGAAGTCTATATGAAAACATGTGGAGTGGTCACAAGTAGACCCTCACCCACATTGACGTTAAGTTATTTGAGGTTACAAGCAGCACAAACGGGCCTTTTTTCTCTCCGGAAAGTTGTATAATTGGGTTTACAGAATAGATTATGAATCTTTAACAGCATGTCTGGGAATGATTCTAGCCTGGTTGCATAAATACACAATTCTACCCTTGTGACTCTACGGTCCGTCAAAATAAACTGTGAAGCATTGTCTTCCTGAGAGGTCTAAGCCCTTTACTTGCCCTCTTTCCATTCCTTTCCTTCTTTGCATGCCTTTCGCTCCCTCACCAGCCCCGGCCCTCTGCCTTCCTCATGACACAAGTGTGACCTCGGTGCGTTGGAAACTGCTGCGGTTGCAAAATTGAGTCTTTACACTTGCCTTGGTGAGAAAGACATAGCACTGCTGACAAGCAATATACATATAGCAACGCCTCAAATTTGTATGGAGAGCCATTTAACCACCCGCGTCTCCACCGCCCTCAGGATGTCTGCAACTAGACCGTCTGCTTCCTTACTGTCTGTCTCTGGACGGCGGCCTGAAGTCTCCAGACTGAAAAACGGTGTATGGAATGTCTTCAGGCAAGGCCTCGAACGATGGAGGAGGGGAACCTCCCTTATCTTGATGCACAGATAAGACTTGCTTGAGCTCAAGCCAGGAACAAGCTGCAGGGGGATCCTAGCAGATCTCACATCCTGTCTCCTGATACCGCCGCTATAAATCTCAACGACATTTATGGAAAACACAAATTTCTCCTCTCTATCAGAGTAACAAAATGCATCGGCCCCTATTTCATCTTGCCTTTAAAATGAGTAAAACATGACACTATCAAAGGTAGTCCTAATTTCACTTGAGAAAATACTCCGACAACATACGCCTCTGGCTGGAGGCACATTACCCAGAGGAGGACGAAAAATGGCCAGCCACTACACACTCCCCTCACAGGCACATGGCTTCTTAAGGACAGAGCCAACTGGTGCTCTCTCAACACTTCCTTTATGCTCAGGAGGCTTGTAGACAAAGAACTCCCGTGAGCGGAGAGCTGTAACCCTTCAACAGGTTTTCAAATAAGTTTCAAGCTGCAGTTGAGCTCATAAAACCCCTTCTAGAGTGACTTCCCCTGAATACAGTGGATGGAAAAGTGGGCCTCAGTTCAGGTGGAAAGGGGAACTGGTCCAATGGCTGGGGTGCTGCGACTTGCCAAGGTAATTCTTGCGGTTAACCAGCACTTTCTTGTTCCACCAATGATCCAAAGCATCTGCAGTACTTGGATTCACTTTGAGAATAGGAACCAAAAAGGGTAGAAAAGACAGATTTGTTTTTTTAATCACACGTAACATCACGTCCTTGTGTTGGTGCAAGGTAAAAAGTCAAACTTAAGGCCTTGCAATATCCTCTTTCAACACCCAACAGGCCAGGCCATTCCAGCAAGGTAGCTTACAGCTCTATGGCTGAACGGAAGAAAAACTGATCCGCTATGCAAACACCAGGATGAAAGCAGATGAGTTAACTCGACAGAAGACATTGCACAGCCTTGCCTCATATCTGAGCACTAAACTGAGCTGTTTGTCTTGGATTAAATGAGACTTGGAGCAACCTGGCAAAGTCAAACCTCAACAGGTCTGTGAAACGAAAGGCTGCGAACTGACTAAATGCGCAGCTGTCGGTGCCTCGCCTTCGGGATTTTGCTAACAAACACCGCAGAACTACTATGGAAAACACAGGAACATTCCTTTAGACCAATGGCTTGCCTGCAAAGCAACAAAAACAAATCCTCTGAAGACACGGATGACAGCAGGCACCTGTGTTGTAGTTACACAAACAAAGAGAACAAACACATGAGGTGATTGACAAATGGCCTGATCGCGCATGCGTCTGTACTTAGCAGAAGATATTTGAAAGCTCTGACACCCAAAGGGAAACTTCTCCACAAGCCTCAAGTGTAGCGAAGGCTCAAGGAAACCAGATGAGAACGTAACCCTAACTGCCAGTTAGCTCTGCTGTGAAACAAGACCGTTTACTGCACTCCAATGTGCCGTCAAACTGTGGGTTCTTTTTCCTGCAGCGAGGGAGGAAATCCCTGCTTTCTTCCCGACATTAATCCTGCGCTGCTCTGTAGAGGCCCGGAAACCAGGTGCGCTTATTTGCACTGTCCAACCCAGGTGCTCCCGTGAAAAGGATCCTGATTACACTAAACAAGAGCTGGAAAGAAATATGAGCTGGGTGAGTACAGAAAGCCTAAATACAGACGGGGGTATCGAGGCTGCAACGACAACATAGACACACAGAAATAAGCAGCGCTCATGGAGACTACTCACGCAGCCTGATTTATCCCTCAGTCTGAGGCAAAGGTGGAATTCATGCCCTCGTATTTTAGCCGAGGCCCACACTAACATGGGAGGACAGGCCAGCTGTAAACACATTTGTGTCATTTCCTCTCGGATTACTTTGGCATGCGGTAACATTTCAAGAGCACAAATGCGGGGAGTGCATCGCTCTTTTTTTTTCTCTCTGCAGAGAAGCATTCAGAGCAAGAGTAACTACATGTACTCCTAAACTAGTACCAGCAATCACTTAAAGTCTGGGGAAATAAAAGCTACTTAACTGTGGAACTGCTCATCTGCTGATAGGCATGGTTGAAAAATGTGTTTTTAAAAGGACGAGGTAACAGTAAGTCACATCATGTGAGAGTATCTGGGCTACGCTTTCTGGCGTGGAGTCAAAACAATCCTCCCAGTGATTCAATAAGCTCAATAAAGCCCACAGAGCAGTTCAGCGATTCCTCAAAGAAATCTGCTCTGTGTTCCAAATCACTTCATGTTCTCCTGATCAAAATTGCTATTCAGTAGGATCCAGACTCCCGAAGAGAAAAACAGGAAATCTTAAGTACAAAAGGAAAGAGAGGGGGAGAGGAGGGGAAGGGGGGGGGGGGGGGCAGTATGATGAATGGAACAGGTCTCTAATCACACCTGGCTTATACTGTCGTTTCTGGCAAGGCCTTTAATTAACTCACTACATCAAAACATCCATATAACAAGGGAACTATATTGCCACCATCGCATTAGAGAAATAACTTTATCTTAAACCTGAGTAACTGATTAGTCATAACTGTGGTATTTGGTGTAGTAGCAGTAGTAAAAACTATTAGTTACAATTGCAAACACACAGATGTCTGTCTGCTAACACTAACAAAAGTTAAGTTCTTAGACCAGATCCAGGTCTTTCATATTCAGAGAACATGTCCACGGAAACCCAAAAGGACTCGATGAAAAGCGTCGACATCTCTTTAAAAAAGCCAGAGAAACAAGTCACTGTCTCGTGAGTCACAACAGGATCTAGTGAATTGACAGTGAGAATTGTATTCACTCACACTAGATAAGTAAGAAAAGCTAATAGGAGTCGGGTCTGCTTTGGCTTAATAACAAGGAGAAATAATGGCCGCTAATAGTCTTCAAGCCTGAGAAAGGTCTCTCCTGGCAGCTGAGACCTCTTCAGTTCGTTGCAGACCAGACCAGCTGCGTCTCGGCCACGGTCATCCCCGCCACAAGACAGTGGGGGAGTCGTAAAACGGGACCACCAGACTCACTGAGAGGGCACGCCGATTTTACAGGTCGTAAATTAACACCCAAAAAACGCTGCAGTCAACATAAATGGCCGTTTCATTGCCACTCACGTCTCCGGGGGATTGTGAACAGAGCTCCCTCTTGAAGAAGGCAGCGCTGTCGTTTTGCTACAATGGATGACAACAAATGTCCACAAATACAAAAGCGGAGACTGGGAGGTAGTCCGGGAAGTTGCACCGCTTTCTGTCGGCGCTCTCTAATTACATCTTTTTTTGTTGTACTTTGAAGGCAATCTTCCACATTGCCGTGCTTGAGATCAATGCTAAATCCACAGGAACCTGGCACTTGCTTGAGCCAGGTAAATTGAACATTTTGTTTATTTCCATGCTAATATAGTTGAAATCTGAAATCTGTGATATCAGAGCTCAACAGGTGTTGAGGCAAATGTGGAAGTGGGTTATGATGCAGTCCTCGTGGGACACGGATACTGTTAGGGAGAGACGAGTAAATTGTTTTTAAAGGGATATTCTAGAGTTAAAGAGAGGCATTTAGTCTGTTTTACTGACAGGTCTCTTTGGCTTTAACTCTCAGTTGAGTAGCTGCCAGGTGTGCAGCTCCACCCAGGCCTAACCCCACCGGCCTAATTACTTTTGTTTTGGCTCCAGTAACTAATAAAATGCCTGCAAACATAAACCCAAACGCGCTCAACAATGCCTACCCTAAAGAAACATGATATCACAGACAACAAGCTTGTGTATTTCTACAATTTCCCCTAAACAATGTGCTTGTGTCTGCATTCTCATGCTATAATTGTGTCATTTTGACAATAAATAATGACTTAGGGGTTACCCAGCTCAAGCAAGTCTCTGCAATTGTCGTCCAATACTGTCCTGAAATCACTACAAACCAGTATGTAGGCTGTGGAAAAGCAGAAAGAAAGATTTAAACCTTTGGAAAGTGCTTCAAAGTAATGGACTGGTGGTAAACGGGTTTAAACCTGCAAACTCCCTCAACTCACCAGCCAATCCTATCCCTTTCTTTCCTTCCCTAAAGTCTATTATTTGCTTTCTACTCCTGCTCCCTGCTCTGGTATTCTCAGATTTCCCCCCCATCGCTCACCACCACCACCACAAAAGCAAGTGCACTGGACGCACAGCTTTGAATCTCATTTCTTCTTGCTAGTTTTTTGTGTGTGTGTGTGTCAATTGTTCTGTTCTGCCAAGCGCTCTCCAACAAGCCCAAAACGCTTTTTGAATGAAATCCGGCATGGTCTGAAAATCAGTCAGCATAGTAGGATTTCATGACCGCAATCGATGAGGTCATGAAATCCACTTGTGCTCAGTCCGATGTGTGTGTGTGTGTGTGTGTGTGTGTCACAATCACAACTGTTGCTTCAGAACTATAGAGTGAACTTTTTTTTTTTTACCTTGACTGGTTGATTACCAATCAAGGACCAACCCAGTATTCTATACAATGACTGTATGTTCAAGTGCACCTCTCGACATCGTTAAACAAGCAGACAGCGAGGTGTCTCGTCCAGAACAAAAGCACCACACAAACTAGACCCCAGCAGAGTTTAGATCTTGAACAAGTAGGGAAAAAAAAAAAAAACACCAGAAGGATTTACTAACTCACCAGCTAATGAGCTCTTAGCTCTATTAAAATGCCTTGGAGGTTTGATAAGTGACTTGTGTGAGCACTGATTTAGAAGCCAAAATTCCTTCTTGTGTGAATCACTACTGGAGGACAGGCGGTTACTATTACACAGGGTTTACATTTACACCATTAGCCTCCAGTATAAGACTGGTCTGTGGCTGACAACAAGAGGGCTTGTCAAGCTATATGAGCGTGTTTTTCTAATTTTAAACTATATATAAACTGGATGAAGTAAGTCACAGATATATTAAAATTAAGTATGACCTTTTGTAAACTCTGTAGATTTAATAGTATCACAAACATGCCAAGTCCAAGCAGTGACACCAAACAGAGTATATAGAAGGAATACGTAACTTGTGCTTTTAATTAGGTGAAAAATAAGTGCATTTGCGTCTCCTGTATACTCACAGCGTGACTGTCCTGTTGGGGAAGGAGTCCGGGGGTAACACCTGATGGAGCTCCATGTTGCTGCACACCACTTTCCTGTCGGAGGGCAGGCTTTTCCCACCGCTTTTCGGGCGCTCATCATATGATTTGCAATCAGATGACACCGCCGAACCGCCGAGCTGCACGAGCACAAACAACTGCAGCAGAGCCACCCTCATTTTCACACACGGCCAGAAAACCACTGCGGCATCGGCGAAAAATGGGGGAAAGAATGTTTTGCTACTGAAACGGGCAGACAGTGAGCGGCCTTGTTATGAAAAGGACCGCGTTAAAGACAAAAATGAAACCTTTGCCAGTGTGTTGTTTGGCTCAAGCGAGCCCTCCTCCTCCATTTCACTTCGGGCTTTCCCCCGTTGCTCCGCGGTGTTCAGTCCGACAGAGGTGTCCTTCTTTGTTTGCCAAACGACTCATTCATAATTCCCTTTCCATCCCGGGCGTGCTGTTCCGTTTCCTGCAACTCCACGAATCCGCAGATTTCCAAATGCTGGGTGTGCTCGCTGGTTATTAAATAACTTGTGCGGTTGTTGAGAGGTTTTTTTTCTTTGTTGTCCAGAGCGTGGGTCCAGCTCCGTGTTGTCTTTTCCACGGGAGGCGGCTGCAGTAGTCCCAGGTTATCCGCACTAACTTCGGGAAACACGACCAGGCTTTTTGTAAACCCCCGCTTAAATTCCCAATTACTTTGGATTACATAAATATCCCAACAAGAACGGGAAAACTTTCCCCTTCTTTTCCAGGGAGCGACAGGAAATTACTCCCAAAGAAAACACTCACGAGCGCTACAACAACACTCCTCAGCTCAAAGCGGGCTGATAATGCTCGGGAAACAAAGTCAAAGTTCTACATCGCAGAAAAAACTATCACTTTCAGCGGTTGTTGTGTCTTTTTTTCTAGTTCCACTGAGTCTTTGGAAAGTATTCAACAGCAGTTCTCTGTCCATTGAGAAGTCCTCCTCCCATGGCTCTGCCCCGGGCTCCACCATTGTAAAGTCCCTGGGCATTCAAACCGTATCCGGTCCGCTTTTCAGAATAAAACTCTCGGCAGAGGTTGCGCTTGTAGGGGTTACCTCTCAAGCTTCAGTAGTGGAAAGCTACTTTACTCAATTACTGTAGCCCACCAAATATATTTTGAATGATACCTATCTGAGTATTTCCATTGTATGCTACCTTTTACATCTACTTCACTTTATATGTATTTCACAGTGGTTATCTTTGCAGAATGAGACACAAAATAATTAACCTAACAATTTAAAAAGAACATTTGTAGCTCCTATTTGGCCAACCATGACGGCAAAATGCATAGCCTAAGTGAAAAAGAATCCAGGAATACTCTGCTCATACGAAGCCTACTCCAACACTCAGTTTTTTACTTCTTCTGAATACCTCTTCCACCCCATAGTCTTCTCTGTTTGGTGCCTGTAAACAAGTTCAGTCTAGTTTCCTATCCACAACAGCCATGAAAGACAAAGATCCAATTGGATCTTGCAGCTATTTGAGGAGTATGTTTAGCTGGCAAAGAAGTGTTTGCCCTTTGGCAACAATCCATTTTCTTTGTTATGATCAGGTTGAGTGAGTCCCTTCACTCTATAGAAAACCAGAGGATAGCATTGAATGTATCACAGGACAGAGAACATATGCCTTCAAGCCATTATGCGTTCACCTTCACTTGTCTATTTGTATTCAGCACGTTGGGGTTCGTTGACAAGCACCATGACCGGTTTTGTCTGCGTACAGAACGTAACATTATTCCAATGCAGCAAACGGTGTAAAATGAGTAAATTTCAGCTGATTTAATGTATGGAATTTCCACTGTCAAGCCAAAATGGTCCAAAAATATGTGCTGATAACCGCATTTGGGTCATAAATCTCTTGAAAAAGTTACAATCTGGAGGCATTATTCAGCAGAGCAGGGGTGTATTTTATTGCCTGGAGAGAATCACATCCACTCCTGCAGGTGAGTGTGTTTCATGTATAAAATCCAGACTGTCCTTTCAAAAGAGCACAAATAATATGAGCTGGTAACAATGTTTGATCTTAAAGTGCCTAAAGGTCTGAGAAGGAGGGGATGCAAAACCTGTCAAGTATAATTTAGACCTGTTGCCAAATAATGCATCCCCCCATTAAGTTCCTTTTCAGACACTTTAGGATCAAACACATCATCACCATTGATGAAACCCACAAAGAAGATCAGAACGTTTTTTCATACTAAACTGCACTTTGCCGTATAAATCATAAGGCTTCACCGTCTGGTAATTTTCGCTTTACACTGTGCGCGCTCCCGCAAATAGGCGGGCAGGCGCAACAACTTTGCTGCTTTCATGTGCCCCTCGGAAGATTTGTAGATCCCAAGTCGTCAACACAACTTTGATAGGAATATCGAAACGCCGACCCCAGTAACTAAAGTGCTTTTGGCTGATTATTTACCCACATCATTTAAGTTGTGCTGCACGACCAGACTGACGCAAAGAAAAAGCCTTGGCTCGTAAATCGTACTTTACAACACCACCGTCACGCCCCCTGAACGTCACATATCGCAGTTGTTCCTGGTCGTGCGGGTGCGTTGTTGTCTGCACGGAAACGATCGGTTTAAATGTAAGATTCATACAGTACGAGGCATTCACATCCGATGTTCAAAACGCAGATAGTAAGACAAAAGAACTGCTTTGATTCATGTATCCTAAAAGAAACATGTTCCCACGAGACTTTGCGTGGGGAGCGGGAACTGCTGCCTATCAAATAGAAGGTAGGTAAACACAACCACGAGATTCATGAATAGGATACAATATCAGCAACACTCGCGCAGTTTTTCAAAATAATAGATCTAAAACAAAGAGTTAAGTTAAAGTGTCGTTGAGACTTCAACTTTGTGTTTCAAAAAAAATAAACGTTATCAATGAATTGTACAAAAGTGCTTAAATCCTTGCTATCACATTAGCGTGTCAAGAAAGCCTGTAACGTTACCAACTAACTCTGCCCTAGTTTGTGATGATGCTATAACTATTGCATTATGGGAGATAGCGTGAGCTTTATCCAGTATATTTCTAATAAAGTCCAATCTGTCAAACAATGATTTTAAAAATGATCAGAGCTGAATCCACGGCACTCTTACAAACTGTACACCATAAGCTCCAATAAGGTGTTTTTCTGAAGAACCTTTGGATCCCGTTAGATTAGATTGCACAGGTGTTTATGATGTTGCATCTACTCCCATCTAGCTCGCAGGTGACCCCAATGTAAAAGCTGACACTCTTACAAAAACCTCCACAAGGATAGTCTGTGACATCCACAGACACGAGTCCCAACAGAAACATTACTGTGATTTGTTTTCATGTCAGCGCCCTTCATACTTTCATAAAATGAAACAACCTCTATGTGCACATTGAGGTGGCTGGCAGGCAGACGGCAAGGGACCAAGTATCTGGGACACATTTTGTCACGAGAAAGGCAGAGTGTTTGGGGAGCAGAATGGAGATGAGGCCTGCAACAGCTACGAGCTGTGGGAGAAGGACCTGGAGTGTATCCAGCAGCTGGGACTGACACACTATCGTCTGTCTCTCTCCTGGGCCCGCCTCCTGCCTGACGGGACGACACGACATGTCAATCAAAAAGGTATTTCCATATCCCCCTCAGACCCATGCCATATTTGGATCCAGAGCGACACAATGGAACAAGCTCCTCTTGGTTTTAATAGATGGTTGTATTGCTGTTTTACCTCGTCACGCCTTAACAACCGCACTGGATGTGTGTCCAACAGGTGTACAGTACTACAACAAGGTGCTTGATGATTTGCTGGCCTGCAATGTATCACCGATGGCGACTCTTTACCACTTTGACCTGCCTCAAGCTCTTCAAGATCAGGGTGGCTGGAAATCAGCAGGCACAGCGACCCTGTTTGACAGCTACGCAAAGTTTTGTTTCCAAACGTTCGGCGACCGCGTAAAACTTTGGATCACCATCAACGAGCCCTACGTGTGCGCCAAACTGGGCCACGAAGATGGCATCCACGCGCCGGGGTTAAAAGAACCGGGGGTCGCTGCCTACCTAGTGGGCCATAACATGCTGCGGGCCCACGCCATGGCCTGGCACAGCTACGACTCCTTCTACAGGACGGAGCAGAAGGGCACGGTGTCCCTGGCCATCAACAGCGACTGGCTTGAGCCCCTGAACGCAGCTTGCACCGAGAACATCGCTGCCACTGAACGGCAACTTGCGTTCACACTGGGGTGGTTCGCCTGGCCCGTGTTTGTAACTGGAGATTATCCAGAAATGATGAGATCTGCCATCGACGCTCAAAGTCAGAAGTTGGGATGCAGCGGTGGCTCAAGGCTGCCCAGTTTCTCAAAGGATGAGCCTGACATTTTGGGAACAGCGGACTTCTTTGCGTTGAACTACTACACGTCTCGGAACGTCAAGCCGGGAGGAGGTTGTGGAGAGACGTTGTGCATGAAGAGCGACCGAGATGCAGGAGAAGTTGTGGATCCGTCCTGGCCCATTTGTGGCGTGTCCTGGCTCGCTGTAGTGCCCCATGGCTTAAGGAAACTTCTCAAGCACATCAAGGTAAAACTACAACTACTGGTCCATCTTTTGCGGTCCTTTTCTATTTCATTTCCCTCAGTCCACATCACTACAAAGTATCCCCAAACAAGGCCCGAACACATCCCTTATTTTGAGTGTGAACTCAATCAGCTGAAATGGGAAGTCATTTTTCTTTCTTCCCTTGGCATCAAACTGAATTGCCCTACAAGAAGACAAATCGCCTTCAACCAAACGAGTAGAACACCCTGACATTTGTTTAGTGTCTTGCTATTGATTTTGTATTCGGTAATCTCCTTTTAACACCTCCAGAAACACATTGATGCTTCATTAGTGCTGTCACATTGAATGAAACAGTTACTTTGCTGAAAGTGTTTGCAATTGCAATTTCCTGCTGTTGTGCCTTGTCACAGGCCATTAGCTTGAGCTTGGCACCGTTGAAATGCAGCTAAACGGCACACTGTAGACCAATCTGTCTCTCCCTGGAATGTCTGACAGCTGAGATGCCTTGTTTGACAATAATATTTGCCCCATGATGACTTTCCAGGACACTTTCAACAACCCAGCCGTCTACATTACCGAGAACGGCTTCTCTCAGGTGGGGCGGCTGCAGATTGAGGATGTCCAGCGCTCAGAGTTTTACAAGGACACCATCTTGGAAGTGGCTAAAGGTAATGGCTGGTAGGTCTGCTCTGGAAATGAGCAAATTTCCATTAGCAGAGAGGAGTAGAAGATCAAGTGTGGTCTGTTACACCTTCACCTCTTGCAATTGGGTATAAATGTGTCACAAAGCTGGGATGCAAAGATTGGTCGCTGTTGCACCAATAATTCTTACCATTCTTTTATTCTGTACATCACGGACAAAACTTAAACATTTTCAGAATCCTTGGTTCAAGTTTTATTAATTGGGTTATTTACATATATCACGAAAAAGGTTCAATTTAAAAAAAAAAAGGTAGAAAAACTATTATGTGCAAAAAAAAACTAAAAAACATCTGGATGAAATTTTTTCATCGATTATTGAAAACAGGAGAAATCGTTACATTAATATTATTTCACCTTAAGGCTTATGAGTTAATGTCTAAAAGTAGAATTGTTGGTTTTGGCACCACCATGTGGCCAATCTGTGTACATGTCGTTGACAGGGATAGTTAAAGTTCGCTCGGGACTTCGGATGGTTTCTGTAGAATGGCATCGCAGTTATTTAAAGGCGAGATTCAGAGAAAATTATAATTGTTTTAGCCCCTCTGTTTAGGTTACTATATATATATATATATATATATATATATATATATATATATATATATACACATATATATATATATATACATACATACATACATACATACATACATACATATATATACACCTCCTGCTTGTTGCAAATAATTCATGCTCTTGGTATGCATCCGAAGTCTTAATAATACGGGATGTAATATGCTTCTCTTGTGATGCGTCATTGATGGCTGCAGCCTCCTGAAGTATAAAATCGATTTACTTCCGTTTTTAAAAATAGTGCACCTGAATGAACTCTTTTCTACAAAATAGTTTTTACTCTCTGTGTTCATTTATATAGCTATACAAGAAGATGAGGTCAACGTCCGTGGATATTTTGCATGGTCCCTGCTGGACAACTTTGAATGGGCCGATGGATTCAGTGTTCGCTTTGGATTGTTCCATGTGGACTTCACGGACGCAAGGCTAAGCCGAACCATATACCAGTCTGGACGGGAGTATGCAAAGATTATCTCAAAATACAAATGTGGTCAATCCAAATGAGAAGACGGAATAATAAAAAAAAAAAATTTCACTTCTTATACAATTTGGAATAGTTTTTTTTGTCGGTCTCACACATTCATACAAATTAGATGAGGCAACCAACCAGGCTTAATTTCATTGGAAATCTAAAATTCAAAGCACCACTATTGTCTCTGAAGTTCTTTTCATTTTGGAAAATGGTCAGGGTCATTTATGGAAAATGTGACTTCAGCAGGGGACGAGAGGACATGGGCTAAGAGTGGTAAGTTGATTCAGTGGGATGCAAATTAGTATTCCATCCTTCCCAGTCAGTACCTGGAGCTTTATGGAGGGAGGAGAGTTCCTCAGTCAGACGGTCCAAGGCTGCTGTGAGACCAAACTGCTGCAGAAGGATGCATATCAATGCATTGTAATTTTCGGCAATAATATTAATCAAGGCCTCATCTTGAGTAACATGATTATGTGTCTCAGTACATGCATTCACCTATTATGTATTAAAGTGATGTTGGGTTATCTCTAAGGTCTTAATCCGAAAATCTACATGTGAAGTACAAGGGAAAATAAATTATACAGACAATGTGGCTGTCCTTTGTGTAGTCGACACAAAACTGTACCACCTCACCCTTTACATCGGAATGAAACCCTTCAAAAACCCATAATGCCGCCAGGCTGCATAAAGCACACTCCAGTAGACTCAGAAGGGATGCCAGCTGAAAGCAACAGATGTCCTGCCACAGGAAGAGAGTGTAATGCCATTTGTGTTACCCGGACAGCTGTGCAAACTCTCTACTTAAAGAAAGAAAGGGGTGAACAAGGCGAAAAGCCTCCCGAAGGCCTTCTGTTGATTCTTTGTGCACGTTGTGGTTAAGGTAGGATTATTTATATGGGGTGCGGTAACAATGCACAAGGCTGTGGAGAGCCTCATTGAGGATTTGACGTGTGGTGTGTACAGGTCTCAGAGAAAGCGGGATACCGTAGGTTATTTGTGATGTTTAAGTCGAAGTTTAAGGAAATGCCAATTTGAAATCAACTGCATTTGCTCTCATCAGTACTTGGAGATCCAGAGACTGGGATGAGCAGTTTGATGGCACCAGTTTGTTGGCCTACATCGCCACCTTGTGGTATTAAAGGGAACTACACATTTGAATACAACAGCTCAGTGTGTGCTGTGCTGCACTTCACACTATGGTGTCACCACTATGTGTGCTGCTTTGATTAATAAAATGCAGCCCATTGGTGTAACAATGAACAACTAAAGCCTCTCCCTAACCACAATACATCATGGATTTAACACAATTAATATTTATGCTGTGATGTGAAGGAAAATGTCATTTATATTCTGTGTTGGGAGACTTTGTTTGCATTAATAAGCATGGTGTATCGTGACATCCAGTTGGCTGTGCATACTGTTTTCAACAGATGTGAGTAATACCCTTGTGGCCCTCCTCCATCTATGTCAAGCCGAGTGAGATTCTCCTTTGTCTTATGATGAATAACAAGCTATTGTGGAAACATGAATAATGCGACTGCCGCTCACATTAGAACTCTTTTGCAGGCTGCTTTGAACACAAACTTGAACCACATCTCGCACTATTTCAACGCTAATGAAGTTCATTTAATATCTGTGGCTCTGTCAGAAGCTGCCGGCGAGCTTTAATTCTCAGCAGAATGATGGCGGCAGACCACAAAGCACCAAGCATTTACTAAACAGATGTAATATGCAGCTTGTCAGGTGGGAACACTGGTGGAAAACACATTCTAAAAAAAAGAGAAGGAAATCAAGTAATGTGTGAATAAAAACTTCAATCTTTTGTGGTCAAAAATAAAAGCAGCAATTCAAAATTCTCTTACCTCCGTCAGAGGCCGAATTATAACTAAAGCAGGTCTGAATCATGTTTCCAATGGGCAACTGAATTCTCAGCAGAGAGTTCATTAGTAATTCCATCAACTGTCTCCCAGTATTGATGGATTCCATCTTCCTCCATCAGAGGTAGCTGCATGGCTGAAAGAAGCACCACTGCAGCTGAATTGATTGAATGAAATATGAGCAAGAAGTTTAGTGCTTAGTGAATGTCGGAGTCAGTCGTTTGTGAGGGGACTGAGGAATAATATGTGCCTATTGCAGGTTGAAAAGCTTAAAACATTAATTAGCATTTAAATAATTCACTCCTCCGGTCTCTTTAATAGCCCAACAACGAATATTCAACTTCAATTCATTACAGAGGGCAGAATTTATTCTGATTAGGCCGTGATGTAGAAAGTCACAAGAAACCATTTCTAAATGTGCTTTCCAATTAAGCGCCAAATATATCATGTGTATAGATAAGTTGCTTTTGACAATGAATTAGTACGTTTAATTGTAACATTCAATCACATTCACTGGCGGAGATTTACCCCGAGGAACATTCTGGCAAATTACCAAGAGAGGCCCATTTGTATTTGACCAAACTTAACTGATTACACTTTTGACAGACACTATGAAATATTCAAGAACTAGGAAATTCATTACTTATTACAAATTAACAAAATAATTTAGCTGCTGATAAACTATCTTCACTGTGAATTAAAAGCACAATCTCGTTTATCGGTGCAGTGCTTACAGGTGCAAAGGGTATGACTTCTGGCAAATAATTACCTTTTTCTATTTACCGATTACCCTCATATGCATATTCCCTGGAGAAATTGTATAATTAGATTGTTGCTTCAATATCAAGATGAAGACACATCAGCCACTCCCTTCCTCCAGAGCGCAGATACAATCTCCTTCTTCCCTTTCCTCTGCCTCTCTGTCTGGGTCTCAGTCAGCTGGTGAGGGACCGTGAGAGGCCCAAACCACCACTCAGCTTGCCTTCTGTCTTTTTCTGTTCCTCTCTTGCTCTTTTTCACTCACTCTCTGTAGCTCATCATCTTCCCCTCTCCTAATCGCATTGCTCATTTTCCATTGACAAGAGAGTATGAGGAGAGAGGGAGGAGAAGAAAAAAAAAAAAACACAAAAAGAAAAAACAGCACAAACTTTCTAAATCCCATTGACCTACTTCGCCAGACATTTCATTGGGAATTCATATTAGTGCAAAAGAGTTAGAAGAAGAAATGTTTTCTCATTTCAACCCCCTCTTCCTCACAACCCCCTCCTTCTCCCTCTCTTTCAGCTGGAAGCCATTTTCTTCACATCCCATATTTGATCCTGTATGACCACCACAGTACATTAGACAAGTGGATAAACGCCTTACCGTGGCATCGCCACCAGTTCGGAGCTCTGTCGCCACTTTTGACAGTGGCATAAGAAGCATGACTACGGAGCTATAAAAAGCACTTTGGAAGACCTCGCCTTTGATTGATGAGTTTGGCGGCGCAGACAAGATTGAGGGGGATGAATATTGCTAGGCCTTGAAGACAGGAAGTGGAATTATGACGGACCCATACAGAGAACTAAAGCGGCGAGACTAAGAGAATACAAAGAGAGAAAGGCAATTCAAATCTTTTTCTTTCAAGTCCCTCCCTGAGGGACTGCAGATGACCCTGCTAACGACTGTTGAAATTCTAACTCCCTTGAGTGTGATGGCGCCGCGTGATGGGAGGGGGTTCGCAGACCTGCCTGAAAAATTGAAAGCTTCTAGAATATTCAGCTAACCCCGTGCGCTCGGTTGGGGGTGGCGATTGGGGGGGCACATGCAGAGATTGGTATTCAGGCTCTGTGTGTGTGTGGTGGGTAAGCCCAGTGGTGGTGGTGAGAGAGAACCCCCCTGTGTGTGTGTGTGTGTGTGTGTGTGTGTCTGTGTGTGTGTGTGTGTGTGTGTGTGTGTGTGTGTGTGTGTGTGTGTGTGTGTGTGTGTGTGTGCTGGCCAATGAGCCGAGTGCCTTGTCTCATGGAAACAGTGGTAGGAGTGCGAGTGAACATAGTGGGAAGAGAAAGAGACAATTTACGGAACCTTTAGAAGCAAAGGGAATATAACTGTGATAGCGGTGTAGTTAACAGGCCTGGATCCAAGCAGAGAGACTAATGACGTGGATATAACCTCATGCTACCAATATGCAGACACACTGTCATCAACAAAGAAAGTGTGAACAATTCATCTGCTCTAAATCTTCTCTGAAACTTTGGAGACAGAAAATGGTTACCTGTCTGAAAATAATGAAATGAATACTGGGCGCCACTTACAGTATGAGCTTCATCCCACATTTACCGTGGCGGAGAGGTAGAGGTCCGGTTTCGTACAACCTGCTCCTTATTTTCGTAGTTCTGACCATCATTCCCATTGGTAATAACAATGCTGAGATCTGGAAACACGGCGATATCCTTAAAATGATATCGGACAGAGCCTGAAACACAAGCAGTCAGACGATCATGACCCAGGTGAGACAAACGGAGGCGAGCGGTACATTATCACAATTGTCAGCTGTAAATGTCCATCACAGATTAAAAGGTTCTAAAAATGATATCCAGAGCATTAATATCTATCCGAACAGAGACTGATGTAGCTCTCTCTGTGTTCTGTAATCTGAGTTTCTCTGGATGTTCTTTGATTACGTAGCAGGGCCGACCGCGCTTGCTTTTTATGTCCCACCAGCTAGCTCACGGGCGCCGCTCTGCACTGCACTCATACAGCAGTTACAGCTGATAACGACGTCGGTACCGCCGGGTAAACACTGTCAGCTCTGTCAGTACTGTTGCAGTTGTTGGCACCGTCAGCGCTGTTTGCCCCGTCAGCGCTGTTTGCACCGTTACTTAGCTCTGTTAGTGCTGAATTTAATGTGTGGAAATTGAAAATTATGAGCAATCACAGTAATGAGTTTATCAAACTCAGGCAACAGGCAATTTAGTGATATCCCCGCAGTTGAGATCTTGACAGGCCTTGAAATAAAAATCCTGGGTCCTCTATGTCTGAGACCAAGATGGATCTTGATGGTTTCTTGGCCTCAAGTTATCATAACCAATAGAATGGAAATGATGGTCATAACTCTGTCAGCGACAGTACTGTTCATGCCACATTACATTATCGTATTACAGGTTTGAGAATTTCTTTCTTTGAGGTTTGAAAATACTCTTCAGGTATTTCCTGAAACAACAGGTGGTTCCTCTGGTAAACTCCGCAGCTCATCTTTGATTAACTGCAGACGCTTTGGGTTGAGGCCATTTCAAGAGAGAGCGGACGCATGGGGTGCAGAGCAACAGTGCGAGCGGACTAATTAACTCTAAGTGTTGTAAGACATGCTCCCTTCTCACCCGTGTTGTCACTCAGGGTTTGAGTGGCGCTAATGAGAGAATTATCTAGCCTCGGACCCTGGTAATGCATTCAAATGAACACCAGCTGACCTGACCTATGAGATGGCTTTTTAATCTCACTACTTAATACCAATCAGACCTGCTTTCTCATGTGCCTACACTGTGAGGACCCTCTGCTCCAAATGCCGCCATCCACTTTTTTCCCCCACTGTTGATCTAAGGGAGAGTGTTAATTGTCTTGGATGGCTCAAGGGCTTCTGCTGATATTATGCAGGGAACCTCAGGTGTGCCGGATAAAACAGGTGGATATGGCTTCTAAAGTGTTTGCTGGGCATCAAAGTGAAAGTGTTTTGAGTGTACGCTTGTGTGTGCATGTAAGCCCCTTATCATGAGAACCCAGTTGAGGATTAAGAAGGTTAATAAGGTCATGAGTTTGGAACAAAAATCTGTGACATACAATAGAGCTTTGGCATTGTTGGATTACCATAATCATCATCCTTTGGTGCCCAAACCTGTGACTCAATTGTTGTGCTCATAGTGTTTCCAGATGCAAAACAAACGTTCTGCAGGGGGGCGGGTTGGGGGAATTTAATAATTACCTGCTGGTATTACCAATTTAAGCATTTATACTTCAGCAAGTAAGCCTGTGTTTCAAATTGGATCAAGGTATTTTCGGTTTGTTGTCTATCGAGCTTAACTGCGATAGTTTGTTTCAGCCAGACAGCGCAGAACTTGTGGGCAACATGAGCAATAAGCCCTTTCAAGTGTTTGGGCTGCAGCCGTTTTTGTTTTGCCAAGTGCTCGAGGTAACAAATAGCAGATCAGCCAGGGTTCAAGGCTGCCCGCGAAATGGCTGGTGCGTTTCAATGCCTTTTGGGGAGACTATTATTGTTATAAATCTCGTGGCGTACTCGTAGCGTGTATGTTTGAGCGAATGTGTTCGTGTGTGCCAGGAAGTCGAACGCAAGCTTGGGTACAACATCTGCTTGTGTAAACTTGCGAGTGGAGGTTTAAGAAGGCAAGTGCACCCTCCTCGCCTGCAACCATCCCACACTTGCAGCGTGCAGAAGTGTGTCAGGATAGGGAGGAAAACACTATTGATGAGTCTAATATGCAAGGTCTTTCCACCTCCCTGAAGTCATTAGAATCTATATTGTTATATTGTTCACAAGCAGTCAGGATTTGCTCGAATGGGGCCAAATTAAAAAGGGATTTAATAGGATTTGCTTATTGCTGATTTAAAGAGGTGGTTGCGATTTGTAGCAATCTCACTCTGCAATGTATATTTTCAAGTTATAGTATTGTATGAGGAGTAAGCCCTTCGGAGTGTCGTCGTATTGAAGAAAGTGGTGAAAGATGTAGAAACTGCAATGATGACTGGATTAGATACATTATTATGCAGCTTCATTTTATTCCCTATTATATAGACATACAGCATCCTCATTTCATATACTTTGGATCAATGCAGACAGTATTTTGACTGCTCTGCAAGTGTGATCAAACCTATTGTCAGAATATTGCTCTAATTATATTGTGTGAAAAGTTTTGGTAGCGATGACTTGCACAGACACACGCACGCAGTATTCAATTACGTGTGACTAGGTTGGGTGCATTGTATAGCACATCTTTACATGCTGCTGGTTGACAGCTAATTGTACAGCGGACAAAAAAGATCAGCTGGTGTGTTGTGTCACGCAGAGTTGCAGCTTTTGTCTCTCTATCTCAGCCCACAGGCCCATTGTCATGCAGGCACTCAGGTAACGGGCCCAGTCGTCACTCATCTGCCTGACGGCCGCTGCTATCTGCCCTGGCGGTGACTGATGACGGGAGTGTGTGTATGTGTTAGTACCAGGCAGTGTGTTGTACCGAAGGGGGGAGTTCGTGGCAGGTAGGCAGGCAGTGAGGGAGGCGAGATAGATACCACCCTGACTGAGGGCTGGGTTAGAGGCTAGTGGGCAGTGCTGATCATCACTGACCATGCCTCTGGGCAATACAGTGGCTGTTGCGCAGTGTCGGTGAGATGGATCAGTTGTCACATGGACAGAAAGTTAAGAGTCGGCAGGTTGTTGGCACTGTGCAGCTGAATGGCATAGGTGGCTCAAATTCCCCAGTAGAGTGGAGCAGCTGGAATTCATAACTTTACTTTATGACTCTGAAACAGTGGTTGTCAAACTGTGGTGTGGAGGTCCACTGGGGGGGGACTTGAAGCATTGCGGGAGGGGAATGTAAAGTGGAACTAAAGTTGAATGAATGAACAAACAAGAGTGCTTTCACACTAGCCAGGATAACAAGATATCTGTCTGCAAGATTTTTCAAAAAAAGTAATGGAAATGTTAAGTAGAATCAGTGGTGGACTTGGAGGGGGGGCAGGGTAGGCGACTGGCCCCCCTTGGTGCCCTCATGTTCGAACAAATCACAGCAAAAGTGCCCTCTTGGATGCGTCTAAGGTAGGTAACACATAACAAAGCGCCCTCCATGGTGCCATTCCAGTGGAGAAAATGTAAAGCCTTAAAATTGAGATAACATGATGCCATATACAGGCTGCACTACATGCTGCGCACTGGTGCTCCACTGTATGCGTCTGGTGCCCTTTTGATATTTCTTTCGTCCCTGCCCCTCAGACAGCCCGAGTCTGCCACTGAATAGAATGAACACATTTCTAACAGGTAAGATGAAGAAATTAAGGTGATGCTCATCAGTCAAAACTGAAATTAAGAAAATGTGACAAAGTGTGCTTTGCTGTTGGGTTTCACTCACAAAACTGAGGCAGCTTGGGTAAAGTTCAACATGCCTCTTAACAATAGAAAAATCAGTTTTTTTATCAGTTCATTTTTTGAAGAAGACTGAGTAAGTCTCGAATTCTGAATGTCAAATAACTTCATTAGTGGTCGCATGTGAATTCCACGTGTGCATGCCAACAGATATGCATGTCCATGCACAAGTGAAATGTATGAATGCGCATGGACCCACGAGTGAGCGTTCTCGTGCGTCTGCTGTCCGGGAAGATCAATGCGTCCGCATCGATGTCGTCTTGCCCTCCGCACGTGAAGTGAATGGAGCGGGAGGAGGTGGTGGCAAAAGGGTGGGAGGAGAGTGGGATGAGAGGCGCGCACTAAATGGATGCGATGCAAATGGCACCAGAGGACATAGGAATCAATTTACCTTATTGAAACAAATGAGAGCAGCTCAGCCCTGCCATGGCGTGTGTTCCTTTTTTTTTTTTGGCCGCCCCCATTGTTATTGTAATTAACCCAACTAAACCAAATCCCTGACCCTTCCTTTCACAAACACAGCCAACCCCCTCAACAACCCTGTCCCTGATGCCTGGGGTCCCTTTTACTTTAATGAAAAAGCCTTAGAGGTGCCCAGGTAAAAATGTAGGTGCTGTAATCGTGATTCATGGCCCTTGGTGACATGCTAAAAGGCATGGGAGATCTGCCTAGGAAAGCATTTAGGATAGGGTTTTCCATATACGAGTGCCAACACCCCCACTTCACAACAGACGCACACACACATAACCCGTAATGACTTACGGACATTCCCTGCTCCCAGCATGCTCTCATGTTTATAAACTCCCCACTCCACATTCATGGAATCCCAATAACCAAAATGGACTCAACCTAACGTAGGAATGACCTCGGAGGTAAGTGGCCACAGCAATGCCCATTTCATTTAGTGATGTCCTATTGAAAATTTGCCACTCTTTTGTTTAAGGGTAGGCCACATCACGCCTAAGCTCTAATTCCCCAGTGTGGCACGGGCATTGTATAGGGGTCTTGGGGGATGGATCAATAGTTAGAGAGAGCGATGGGGTCACAGTGGAATCAATGCGCTGGACAAACGACCTCCAGCTGCCTCCTGCACCTTCCAAGCCGCTTGACACCTGAGGCGATCTTTACTGAAATGTCCTCTGCTGAAATGCCACAGGGCCACGGGCTGCTGAGCAGTCACTCATGCAGGGCTCCCGAATCAAGTGGTGTATGCAAACCGGGTCTGCTGTCATCCACGGCGAAAGGCCTTGGCTCAGCGTTACTACATAAACAAAACTCACGCACCTGAGAATGTCAATTACTTGCCGCCTGCCCCTTTGGACGGCCCCGTGCTTGATGGCCAAATTGGGATTAATTTGTGGAGGATGGGGGCCCATTGTAGAGGTGACACCGTGTCGTTCCACCCCAAAGAACGAGACGCGACTGTGGCATGGAGAACAGGAGCAGCAGGCCGACTTGATTGTTCCCCTATTACCCTGCATGGCGTTTTGCATAAGCGGCAAAAGGCGCTTGATGAAAACAAGTGGCGGTTTCAGGTCGAAAGCAGACACCCAGAAAATGAGCTTTTTTCCCCCCTTTCCCTTCTTACCCTTCCGCTGGGTCGCATAATTCAGAAGAGCCATCTTGTGGAAATGTCATCGTGTGGTGGCGGTGGAGCAAGCAGTGTGACAGAATGCTGTAACGCCTCCCGGGCTGGGGCCCTCGCCACGCTTGCCACGCCCGAGTTGGCCTGACCTTGCAGGTGCTGATATATGCAGCCACATTGGTGTCGAAAATGGACAACGGGTGCTTCTTCTTTGTGGAAGCTTTTAGCCAACGCCGGAAGAACTTTTTCCTCCGGCTTGGGTTCATTGAGAGGTGGTGCATATGTTTATTTGCTTGAGGGTATAGATTTCTTCCCTTTTTTCCCCCCCTTCTCTTTTTTGAATAGAGGTCAATTCCCCACTGTGCATTCCCTTTTATGCACCCACTCCCTATTCTTCATTCGTCTTACCTGCTGACACATCTGACAACACGCTGCTGTATTATTATCTCCCAACCCCCAGCTCTATACCTTCCACAACAACACAGGGACAGCTCGACTCCTCCACCCCTTCTCTTTCTCCTTTAGAAAACTGATTATAAATGGTCAATTTGAAAATAGACTGGAAAGTCCCCACGGCTGCTTGCCTTGTCAAATTGAAAAGGGACAAGGACAAGTCAGTCGACTTGCCCCCCGTCCGTCGTCCTGATATTTCCGAGGCAGGCGTACGAGAGGGAACATAACAAATTCCCCCCATGCGGCGGGCAAGGCGATGGCGAAGGATGACGAGGGAGGGTGGGGCAGCAGTGAGCTGAGGATCTTCAACATCTAGCCCTCAGCATTTATATCACAAGTCTCCACAAAGAGTCTATGGATCACTCCAGTGGGCTGGTGTTGGCAGTATCAGGAAAAGCCATAGGCTGTCAGGGAGTATGTGCCTTTCATATTTCACTGTAGACAGCCTTCCCTTCTCCCGGCCTCACTCACAGCAGCCTTTGAGGATAATATCTTCAAATCTCTCCTTGCCATGCTGAGAGGCTATTTTTAAATAGATATTTATTTCATTCTCTCAATTTTTCTTCCTCCCTCTCCCCTCTGTCCTACAGGTATAGAGCTTTACCGCTTGTGACCAGTGGAGAAATCTGCACAAAAAAACGAAAATGCTTGTGGCAAGGCAGGTATTTCTGTCAGCACGCACCTATGAGTCTTTTCCTTTTTCTATTTTCCTCTTCCATTCAGTTATTTATAAGGGAAATCTCTCTGTATTTTTTTTCCTACCCTCGTTATAAATCATTCTCACCTTTCCGACTTTAATTCACCAAATTATTATAAACAAAGCCTGGGAAAAAAAGACGTTCAAAATGAACTTCATCAGTCACATCACCCCATTATGCTGAGGTCTCGTCTCATCAACAGACAGAGTGATGAATACTTGATTTTATGAGTCTTGCGGTGATCTGCCGTGACTTTTTGTGTTAACAATAAAGTCCCTTTCTGATTAATCACACCAGTGAGATGGAAAGCACCCTTTGATAAAGCCGAGATGTCCATTGCAGCATGATTCATCAGGGAGGACCTTGCAATCAGATGGGACCTGTGCCTTTTCTCCAACACGTATCCCCTCTCTCCTTAGAATACATTAGCGTAGTGTGAGCGACAGAATCATCAGATACCAGGAGGTGAATTGAAGTGGTCATGAACCTAGTGTCAAACTCAAATAGCTGAATGGCGATAGATAAAACAAACAAGGAACGTGAAGCGCTTGCAAAGGGAGGTGAGGAGACGCACGCTGCTCTGTCGAGAACTTTTACAGATGAGGCCCGCTAGCCCTGCATCACAATTGGGCTATTATCGAGCGTGACCCCTGCCGGAACTGTAACATATGACCCTAAATTTATGTATTGCATGAACTTTCTCCCCACGTAGCATGACATCAGTCATGTTTCATGTTGAATTGTGAGCTGTCCCTGCTTTTCCCCCAAGGGTGCACGGTCCTCCTGACCCACTGCAAAAAAAATAAAATAAAAAAAGTAGATGGAAATTTATGAGCTGCGACTTCCCCTTTGGGTTGAGTGTTGCTATTAGCAATGTGACTATGCCTTAAGGTTGAATACTGTTGGGATGGAAGACACAATAAAGCTGGTTCACTCAAAAGCCTTTTTACTCTTAGTCCTTCAAGGCAGGCTTCACAAATTGACAGCTTTTCTGTCTGAAGTGCTGTTACTCTCATGTTTACCATTGCAGACACCAGAACATGAGATAAAAACACAATGCTATTAATGCTTTACGATACCCTCCTCCCGTATTCCCTGACGATTGTCTCGTGCACAGTAAGCACATTTGATGTTGTTGACTTTTATTCTTTATCTTATTTCGTTCCTCTAACCATGGCTAATAACAGTTTTTCCTATCTTCCTCTATTTCTGGGCTAAGCCGGGTCTAAGAGCTGGCCCTCCGTTTCACAGAGAGGCAGAAAATGCTTGGGTAAGCAGAGGAAGGATTCCACCGTTGCTACTTCAGGTAGTCCCCTCCCTCCCTTTAGCTGAGATTTCTATCCCAGGCCCTTATTATCACCAAACAAGCACTTTTTGATGATGATAAGTAATAGCCACATCCCTGCGTGTAGGACTCGCTTCTCAGGGGAATAAGGAGAGCATGCTGGCCATTTTTCTTGCCTGTTTGGCGTCCAGCGATCCTCGGGAAAATAGAGGCTGCATGGAGGAAGGGGGGGGCGTGATTCTGTGTTTGTGCAGCACTATTCATAACTGGACGAATGAGCAAAAGATTGTGTAATGCTTTTTGATGATTTTCAGTGCATTTAACTGGTTAAGGGGAACAAAATATGTTACACCAGAATGATTATATCACTTTAGACACTATGTATGTCTTAGAAAATGCAAGCAAATTGAAGCATTTAGAAGTTTAACATTTACATTGTGGGTGAAATTAATCGTAAATGGCCACAGCTCCACATTAAATGTTTCAACATTATCCAACTTAAAATGCGGCTGTCAAGCAGTGTGGATAATCCTAGTGATAAATCCCCGGCTTGATTGTTTGCAGCAACAATGGCGGAGAAGGAACACTCAGAAGAGGGGATGATTTAGGGGTCAGTGCTTCCTGACAGAAGTTCTGCAGCCTTTAAAAGCCTAGTTGGGTGACAGCGGTGGTTGAGGAAGGGGATGATAAGCTGTGGACAAAAGTGAAAATATCCTGCGAACGAGCGGACACATATAAACAGCATCTCAGGGCCCTCTAATCCCACAGACGAGCTCGACAGTGGCCTGTCAAATTGCGCGAACCAATTTGAATGCACGGCAGGGGGACGTCCTTCTTTTCAATTTGGTGGGCATCTTGTTTATTTCCTGCTATAGCTGCATCTCGCTGCCAAACGCACCATCACACCCCTCAGAAAATCTATAATTTAGTTGGACTTGTGCGATAGTTTGATGTTATAGTCTGCTCAAGGAGGAAAATAAAGGAAAGGATAGAGAGAGGGAGAGAGCAAGAGGAGAAATTGAAAGACACAAAGGATGGAAGTGAAAATTCTGAGAGGAAGTCACGTCTGAAGAAGGTTTAACTATATCGCAAATTAAACGATTAAAAATAAATGTGCCAAACAACTGTTTTTTGGACAGAGAGTTGAAGGTTTAGGTCTTGCGGACAGGATGTTCCTTTGTCAGTTTGCCCACTAGTAAAGCTGTGGCCTTGGGTGTGGTCTGCCAAGTATGCCACTCAACAGAAGTGGTATTCCAAGCAGGTGTCCAGACCAGTATGTCAAGAGCTCTGATCGTGAGCCAACGCAGCCTTTGTGGGGAGATGAGTATTGTGAAGAGAGGCAATGCTGTTGCTTTCACGCATCCTATCTGTGACAAATTGGTAATATTTTCCGAGTACGTCTTTAAAATTCAAGGGGATTGAAAGCCATTTGGTCACAAATGGTGACAAAAAAAAAAATGAAATACATGTGTTGACTAACAAACATTTTCAAGATCTAGACCTAGACAAAATAGTAGCGGTGTGATAAGAGCGATGTCTGCGGTCTAAATGTATCAGTGTGTGGTCACATGAAGGTGGTGACTCCCCCCGTGCTGGTGGCTGTCACAGTCTATCCCTGAGCTGCCGCTGAGCAGCCTGACCTTTGGCTCTGCCTTTTAGTGCATTGATCCACCGGCCACATTGAGCCAAGATGGCTTCCCTCGTCTCCCTTGCTCCCACCCAGTTAACCTTAGTGGACTCTGCGACTGCCTGGGCCCTCGCGCTGTGACCTCTGACGTGTGGTTGCTCTCATATACACAGTTCTGTGCACAACCCTGTCAAAAGTATTGCTTTTTCAAATGTCTAAAATCATAATGGATTCAGGGGGGAAAAAAAAGAAAGGAAGGCTTTTCTTCCAGGCCAGATGCACAGGGTCATGCGTTCTAATTTTAGGTAGTGTTAATTGCAGCCCTCTCAAGTGTCCCCACTGCCACCTTTGACAAAAGCACCATTCATAGGCAGAGCGGCCAGGCGGGCTGGCACGGCGCCTGCTTTGCCAGTTGTTGCTGACACCTCCTTGGCAGCGCCAGGCCGACTCCGGCTGAGGCGTCTGCCAATGCTGCCTTCCCAACAAGCATGCTTCACGGTGCATGTTCTATAAGCAGAAATATTTACATGGTCTCGTCTGGGTATGTAGCACATGTCATATCGGTCCCCCGTAGGATTTCAGAAACAAGTTGAACAGGATATACAGCAGCGACAGACCCTAAGAGGTATGCTGTAATTTCAAGATAAGGTTGATATGATCAAGTCGCAGCATGTGAAATACAAAAATGGAACAGATCCTGTGTAGTCCATAAAACAGTGGTGCTGTCTTCTTCTAAGTGAGGGCATTTTGTCACTTTAAGACCTGGCAGTTCACCTTTGTCGGGCCTCGTAACATGGTCCCTGCAAAGGCAATAGAGGCGCGGAACGTGCAGCACAAAGCAATTCAGCATTCTAACGCCCTGTCACTGGGCTCACATTTCAACCATTCTTTATTCTCTGCCACAGTTCCAGCAGGGTGTAAATTGTGCTGGGCTGTAATTAATCCATGTCAGGTCAGAGAAAAAGAAGGGAAAACGAAGGGAAACGAGCTGAAGTATGAGGTGCTTTTGATTATAGCACCCCCCCCACACCACTCTATACACACACACACACACACACACACACACACACACACACACACACACACGCCTGAGCTATATTGTTTTGCTTTCATGAAGGAAATCTGGAACCCCCAAGGAGCTAGGGCCCTCCTACAGTACCTTCATGTTTCTAAAGCCTGCTAAAGCAGTATTTGTCCATTTGTGTCTCCACTATAGGATAGAGGCAGCCTTCTAGTGGGGGCGGAACAAAATATATCTTCAAAAGACAATTCATGCTGGGCTCATATATGTGACCACAGTATAACCCCAATTTCAACGCGCACCATCAAATCAGGAGCATAGAAATAGCTGAAATTAAAATGTGTGATCCATATGAAATATATAAAGCGATGTAAAAGTCCTCTGCTACAAAAAGTTCTCGTAAAGTTATGATGTTTGGAGGATAAAAAGACTCTACAACCAATTTTCAGGTTTAATGGAGGTGAAAAGGTTTATTAAACTCCCACCTTTGGGGATATAATGATAGTTCACCCAATTCAAGAGCTTTTTTGAATTAGCCCCATCAGAAATGTACTGCTGTCAATCATGTTGACGAACACTTGCATTTGAGGACAAAGAATGCCAATTCCGAATGGGAGTGGTAGCGTTTGCTGACATGATTGAAATTTATTGGACTTGGAAAGAGAATGATATGAAATTGGCCCATTTTACGTGACAATGTACTATATGAACTATAGCCAATAACAAAATAAAGGATGGAAGTAATATGCCAAATCTGAGGCATACGTTCCTAGATTTGGTGTGTATCCATGGTGGCTCTTTGATTCTATGGCTGGGAGTCCACGACTTTTGTCCAGACTGAAATATCTCAACAGCTATTGGTTTGATTGCCATGTCATTTTGTGCAGGCATTTGTGGTCCCTAGAGGATGAATCCTACTTAATTTGGTGATCCCTTGACTTTTCTGATAGCGTCGCCACCAAATCAAAATTGTTATCTAGTGAAATATCTCAATTTCTACCAAGATTTTGTACAGACATGTACGGTTCTGATACAATGAATGCTATCTCTGTGATCCTCTGACTTGCTCTTTAGCGTCACCATGAGATGGACATTTGTGGTTTTGAGTGAAATATTGCAACAACTATTGATGCAGATGGTTATGTCCTCAGGATCATTTCATCTTACGCCATCACCAGATCAAAATTGTAACTTTGTCCAATACCTTGGCTTATCACCACATATCTGCAAAACTAGGTGTTGGCCCCCTCTCTAGTTGAGTGAGTTTGTGTGTTCAGCATGGTTGTTCCATACACTGAAATCAATTAAATCCTCAGGTACGAAAGGAATCTATATCAAGCTATAACTACATCAAAGAAAATCTGACGTGAAACGTATGCAGCCAAAGGCTGAATAGAGTTAAGTAACCCTAAAGGGCCTCTTCTTATCTCCTCCTCACAGAGCTTCACAAGTTTTGCTTCATTATTACTTCTGCTGAACATCTCTTTCTTAGTCTGGTGAACAGAGAGATGAGCAAGCATGAATTTAGGTCTGTCGGGTGGAAAGATGAGCGGAGGAACCACAGCGTAGAAACTTTTTTCAGGCTCCATTTAAACTTTGAACAGATACTGTAATGTGTTTCACTCCAGACTCTCAAAGGATGAGGGATTTTGGGTTTCAGTTCCTGGCCTGGTGCTCAGTTGGGCCTTATTAATCTAATTATTTGCCCAATTGTACATATTTAACATCGCCCCGGTCCTCTTCCAACTCGACTATAAGAAGATGCCCGACAAACTCAGCTGGATATACCTTTATAAGGAAAATTGCTGAAGCTTGCAGATAGTGGAAAAAAAAGCTAAATGGCTGCAATTCATCACACGATTACACCAATTATGTCGCTGGAATCTGGATGGGCTCAGATCACAGACCTCTCCGTCTGGGACTCCTGGCAGCCAATCCCATGTGCACACGAGTCTGAGATACTAAAGCCAATTTATCTACCTTTGGGGAAGTCTGAGCCAATATTAATGCCCTGACCATGATTCCCCATCATCTGCTTCACCCGGTTTGTGACACTAGCGGTTTACACATAGGTTATTAATGGTCTATAAATATTCACTCGATGTTTAGTGGGACTTTGTGGCGGCCATTAGCAAAAGACGTGGGAGGCAGACGAGAGTTTTTTATTTCTTGACGTGACAGCGCAATGGTGTGGCTAACCTTGGGGATCTGGCCTGATGGGGAATTGGACCTTGGTTTGTGACACTACTTTTATTCGCTTATTTTCCGTGACTAGTGAGGCCGTGAATGATGAGCTGCATGCCTCAGACCCCTCAATCTTATATTCCCAAAATTAAGGTTAGGAAGGGAGGGGAAGCACACAAGTACACACATTCTTCGAAGCAAAACAAATCCATCGGAACTTAAATAAACTTCCCTTTATGATCAGAAAAAAAGAGAAATTAATTACATTGTGACAAATGAGTCAGCTGTCTCCTTTTGTGTCATTTTTCCTCCCTCTGCAAGTGAGCAGCAACCAGATCTGCACAGATCCAAATGCAACCAGACAGATTCCTGGAACATGCACAGCATTACATACACCTTGCTCACCATGGATTAAATTGCCATTGACTAAGTCTTGTTGTTGCCCCCTCTTTTCTGGATATGATTTGAATTGGATTCATGTAGACATTTCTGACACAGTGAAATGGAGAGAGGAAGAGAGGAAGGATGGAACGGGCGCTGGGGGAGAGGGAAGGTGAGAACAGAGAGAGACGCGGGCAATCAGAGACGGGGGGGGGGGGGGGAGTAGGAAGAGAGATAAAAAGAAACAAATCAGAAGACGAGGGTTGAGCCAGCGAGAGAGACAGAAACAGAAGAAGAGAAAAGGGTAAAAGAGAAAGAGAGCATGTCTGACTGTTTCACAGGTTCATTCTGATGCATGGAGACAGACAGGAGAATAGATTGGTAGCCTTGGGTGGATAAGGACAGAACCATTCCCCAGAGAGATGGATTAGACGAGGGAGTGGAAATAAATGATCGCAGATTTTAATGGCCTTTTTGCTTGCTGCACACCCCCCCTCCGCTACTTTCCCATTTCCGAGTGGGGGGAGTTTTACAGTGATGACATTTTCACATGCCAACTGTCTACCTTTCGCAGTTTAACTCTCAAAAACAATCATCACGGTGTTTGGCGGTAGCGCAGGGATCGAGGGAATGTGGAAGAAGCGTGTCCGTCTTCCAGTTACAGATGTACGGCAAGATAAGGGAAATGGACACCTGAGCTTGAGTTACATGTACAATAGGTGACCTATACAAATCAGGATGTTTGCGCAACAACCTCCACTCTCAAAAACAGGAAACATAGAAAACTGTGTGTGGAAATCTAGGGTGAGTATGGCAGTCGAAGGTACACCAGAAAAGTTGGTCTGTAAACTAAGAAAGACAGTGTAATAATTTACTGTTCATCTTTGTTTGGCTAATCTTATGATCATCTAACTACTGGTGTTTCATTATTTGGTAACAAAAAATGGAAACACCGGTTATCAAAAGATTTGCATTTTTACTGTGGAACAAGTGAGTGAGTTGTGTATGTTGCTGACAAACTGAGTAAAAGCAATTATTTCTGACTCAACTGGACATTCATTTTTCACTACATATTGGTTGATTTCATCAAGGCAATTTACAGAGAAACTAACAATAACAATAATAATAACAGTAAACTTTATTGATAGAGCACTTTTTATTCAAGAGATGTAGCTCAAAGTGCTCAACAACACAAAATCCAGTCACCATGCGGCTTGCTTATGCTAATGCTACTTTTGCTGCTTTTTTCAGGTAAAACGTTCTGATTTGGACAATGTTGGCATTCTGGTTTGCCCGACACTCCAAAGTGAACTTCCCTATAATTCAAAATATACAGCCCTAAGTGAATACTTATTCAATAATCTGTGATTTGGAAAAACGACCCCTTTCGTAATGAGTCGTTAACTTTGAACCAGTCGCTGAACAGCGCAAACGCGTAATCTCTCATTATTATTCACTAATTAATTACCTACCCTTTTTTGGGCCCTAAAGTAATTAAGTACATCATACTGAGTAGTTACTAAGTAATCCAACTCATCATTATCTACTTCTAGTATCAGTTATTCAGGAACAACTTATTACATTTTTTTTATTATTGTACCCGATTTGTTCCCCATTTATTCCTGAGTAACAACTCACATTTGTGTTTACTGTATTGTGAAAACAATTGTACCCTTCACCTTCAATTTCTCTTGAAAATAAGTTTGGCTGTACTGATTGGTTTGTTTGAAATTATTAGGATGACGATGTTTCTCCTTCTCAGTCAAAGTCTTCAAATTTCTAATCAGCAATGTTTACGTCACCTTTTTTATTAAGCCAGACCTATCTCCACAGCGCTAAAGAAAGATCTCGCTCCACTCAATATTATTCTGCTATAAGAGGAAAAAATGCTTTGGTTTGTTTGTATTTTTTTTAAAACAATCGCAATTGTCTTGGGCGGTGCTAGCTAAGCACAGGATGCGATGACGATTTCCTTGCAATATAGAAGGGTAGGAAGGGAGGAGAATGCCTCCTGAAATAGGGGGCCAATGGCAGGCTTATACCCACAGCCTACATCCGCTGAGCCAGATCTCAAGTTTAGCCGGAGGGCCAAGTGTGCGTTACCCTAACTGATCCAATACACTCCATGAAAAATAGCAGATGGTCGATAGAATGCCCTATATTCCAGGGACAGACTACCGGGCGCACCGTTTACATCTATCACCTGATCAGAGGCAGAGAGAAAGCAGCTGTTATCAAATGTATGTCTGTTGAAACACACAAACATGGACGACCACTCCCATCTCCCGGTGCTCGCTCTTTTCCTGTGCAAAGGGCATTGCACATTAATGACATACTGTTCATATTACCCTGCTCCACCTTATCTCAAAATGCAGCACCACATTAATCTTGGCAATTTTAACATTATATATATGTGTGTGTGTGTGTGTGTGTGTGTGTGTGTGTGTGTGTGTGTGTGTGTGTGTGTATATATTTAAAATACAGGGTAGCCAGCACATAAGCCAGTGTAGTTGAATAATATACTTGACCATTAGTTTTTATGGAAATATAGCCTTGGGTTGTGGAATAAAAAATGGGGCTCACTCCTAATTTCTGTTATGATAAGTTCCATACCTGATTGCCTCCATAAGACGCAGATCTGTCTTCATAAGGCCTTGTGAGGCTCCTGACAACTATTTAGCTCCTCTAATCCATTTGTTTGATTTATTTCTTACAGTATGTGGCTAATGTCTTTTAAAGATCTAGCGGCTACAGATGAGATGAAGGAAAACCAATTGCTGACAGATAGCATCAAATTTTGGAGCATCTAATCATTCTTGCATATCTTCGTCTCCTCAGAATTCCTTTTGGTTAATAAATGAGATGCCTTGATGAGCACGAGAGATACGGATGCTATTCTGTGCCAGTCTCGACAAGATAGTGATTTTGAGGGTGAGATAAGCATCATCTAAATAATGCAATGCACTGCTCAAAATAAATTGATGACATGAAACAAATCGCAACACTCCAGCAGCTTAAACTCTGCTAGAGAGGAGGAACACAGAGGAAAACAAAGCCAGTTAGGAGCACTGAAGGAGTATTTAGTAACCTTTACACTCTCACTCCAACACTTCTCTCTCCTCCTCTTCTACCTTTCCTTCTCTGAGAAACAGTTCCTCTGATCGCTCTCTGACCTCTAACCTGTAGAGGCCTTGCTAAGGGACCAGGCCAGCAGGTTGAGGCCTGTGCTGAGATGACTTTGGGGGAGCTCCAGCCCTGTCCGACCAAGAACATCCGTCACCGTCAGAGTGACCACAACCTGCGCTCGGTCTAGCATATGGGAGACGTTGGTGGTGGTGGCGGGGGAAGGGGGGTAGGGCAAAAGGGAGCGATAAAGACTGATGGGTAAGGGGATCCTGCTCCTCTATCATCATTTCACAGGATTGGGACTGTGAGACAGCAGCCTCTCACAGTGGGAATCACCGCTGGTTTGGGAATGGATGGGAGATGGTAAAAGAAGAAGAAAAGGATGCTACAGGAAGGAGGAATGCAATCAGTTTGGTGGACTAGACTCTGCCACTTAAGGAACCACACACTAAAGCCAGTGAGCGAGTTGACAGACTGATTGTAATTGTACACAACAGCATTTTGAGAACCACTTGAATGAAAATGTATTTGGAATGCTAAGTTGCAGAGTTAGACGCCGAGCGGCTTTCCTAAACTCCTGTGCAAATACAACTCTGTGAGGGCATGCATGCACTCTGCACACAATGTGAGGACTTATCCTCCAAGAAACATAATGTAGGGCAAAATATATACACATGCACACACGCATACCAATGCAAGTACACTGGAAGCCACACACAACCAAGTATTTACTCTGCCGTAAGTAAATACACAACTACACGTGTGAAGAGCACACGCAAAAGGTGTGCGCGAGCACACACACACACGCATGCTTTCACAATCACGTGCACATGCACACACACCTACAGTCAGATTAGGCTACTGCTGGGACTCAGGAAAATGGCTTTAGGGGACCCATGGCAGCGGCTGTGGTTCCCTGTCTCTGGCTTAGACACAGCCACGTCGATAACTAATCCTGACCTTTCCCCAGCCACCAAATTGAAAAATAAGAATAAGAAAAAATAAAATAGATGGCGGATGGTATCGAGACGGCTTCTGCTGCTTCCTGCGGGTGTAAGAAGCGCTCCATCTAATGGATCAAGAGGAGGGGGGGAGGGAAAAGGAGAGGGGATGGGGATAGGTGTTGGGTTGGCCCTGTCTGCTTTTCACAAGGTCCCTTCACGTGAGATTAATTCTATCCTTGGTTTGCCCCACTGTCCCAATCCAAACTTGGAGAGCCAGTCATGAGGTGGATTTCAGCCTGTCATGTCATGACAGTCACAGATACACAGCAAGATAGGATAAATGGACACCTGTGCTTCGAATATATGCAATAGGTGACCTATACAAACCCAGATGTTGCCCCATGGTTCATATACGAGCAGAGTCTAACCTTTCCTTTGGTAATACACACATGCACACACATCCACTCCTTGCTCTGTCATACCTGTTAGAGCTCTAAATTACCTTTGCCACAACCATGGCGAGTGTTGCCAAGCATCTCACTGTAACGAATATATTTGGTTACATTACCCAACCACCCATGGTGTGGCACCAAGCAGGTGATGTGCTCCCACCGGACTCCCAGATATTTGATGAAATCAAATATTTTCGACGCCCCATGAGAATGGATCCAGCCATGCGTCCACCATCAGAATGACCGACATAAATAAACTCCATTGCTATTAAAGTTCATTACTATGTGAACATTGAATGTGGGAAGTCCAAAATGTCACTTCATCAGAGGATACAGATGAAATTCTCATTGCTCCGGGACGATCAGTGATTGTACAAAAGCACCATATTGCATGTGGAAATGTCTAAATCACTTAAGTAAACAATAATAAGAGAATTAAGCCGCAACAACCCATTTAGAAATGGTGCAAAACGAAGAGAAAACTCATTTGGGAATAGAAATTACTGCAGTCACTTGCTCAAATGGGAGCATTTTCCTATTCTGCCCACACAAAAAGGAGAAAATATAATTTATGTGCTGAACTGGAAGTAGACTCATCCAAAAGGGCAACACAGTCACACTTATCCACATAAAGTAAAACAATGTTAAGGTTAATGTATGGGGACATGGGTTTGCACAAATACAGTCAAATGTATGTCTAAATGTGTATCACAGAGACATAACGAGGGAGAAGAATGACTAAAGAGACAAAACATACTACAGACATACATCCCTGATTAGTGAAATAGGCTGATGTTCCAGAAGGATCCACTAGGGGGAGTAGTAGTTTTCAGTCCCAAAGAGCCTGCTCCGTGTCTACACAATGTGAATCTTCTTTTCGCAGTGATGTTGCGGTGTCAGGACCCCAATTCAGACCATTGCAGCAAGTTTGGGGTCATTAGTTGATGAAAAATGTAGATAGTACGATTTTAAGATCCAGTGGTTTTTAGTCAATCCTAACCCTTACGCGCCGGAAATGAGAACATTTAGCACACATGTGAACGGATGTTCTGTGCACACAGATGCAAGAAGCATGAGGAGCAAAATACATATATTTGAGGAGTATTATGTAGATCCTTATACAGGTATGCTGTAAATGGGATGCTTTGAAGATCAATATGCTCACAGAAGCATTCAGTGCGCAGACTAGGGAGAAAACGTTCTTATATAAATGATGGTGTTGAGCAGAACACAGGCTCAACAGGCTCTACATGTAACCGCCTCTCATTGCTAACGTATTGGTGCGTTGCGCCACTGAAATCTGTCCCCGTCTTTTGATGCAAATAATACACATTTGTAAGACTCATTAGTCACTCAGTGGGTAATGGTGCCAGACGGCGCCGGAAAAAAACCCACAAGGGCAGGTAAAAGAATGGAAGAGATTAGAGTCTTAACTTTCTACACACAAAACAAGTGGACGCATACAACTATACTCAACTATGCGTGTTGCAGATGCTGAACTACACACTCGCTCACAGATTTATGCACAAAACAATCAAAAAGCAACCGTGCCAGTACAAGGACAGCGGGCATGGAAAGGTAATGATGGCGATAAACCACTAAATTGTGTGTTAAATGTTACAAATCTAGTAAAAAGGAGTAAAGGAGCTGTATATAACATTATAAACTTTAATTAAAAACAAACAACTTTGTAAAGAGGGGGTAATGTCTACCTTAGCAGAGAATGAAGTCACTCGCCCTCTGTGTGTGTGTGTGTGTGTGTGTGTGTGTGTGTGTGTGTGTGTGTGTGTGTGTGTGTGTGTGTGTGTGTGTGTGTTGTTATCCGAGATTCTCTGTGCTTTGTTGACAGACCTGGGACAGCTGTGCATGCTTTAAGTGCATGTGAGTGCATGTGAGTGTGCCCCACTGGTTCTCTCATTGCTGTTGCTTTGCAATGCGCTCGTAGGACACTTTACGGCTGGTAATGACGTCCCCTACCAAGAGCGTCTTCGCAGAAGTGTAGCACCCACCCTGCGGTTCTCCCTCAGGTTAACACTGCAAGCTCTGTCAGCACTTTCGCCGTTAGCGCAGTCAGTTTTGAGCCGCCAAACATTTTTGGGAGCCGTTGAGAGCCAAACGAAATGCTCCCAATCAGGTCCTGCACCTTGAAGTAGTCTCCTTGGACAAGACACTGTGCTCTGAATACGTTTTCAACCATCAGACTAAAACTGTGAGAAGCTATCATTCAGAGAAACGAGCATGTAGCCTACTCTAAAATACATGTTCACCTTTATGATAAGCAAACGTACTGTAGCCATGTTCCAAAACGCACTTTATTGTATTCAATTTCTGATTCTGACAACCAATTTGTATATTAGAACTGCAATAATTCATTTTTTGGCCACTTTATTTAAGTTGATAAGGCAAAGACGTTAGCAAACAGTTGCCCACTCATACACCGGACAGGCACAGAGCAACATTAACATTAATTTGTGTTCATGTTTCTGGCCAGCCAAGTTCAATTTTCACACACCTTCTTGCTCTGTTTTTGTTCTCCACCAACTTCTGACAGCAATGTCTGGCTCATTAGCTGCTAAATGCTTCACTTTGTTTGGCAACCATCGTCTGTCAATTGGTGTTTGACACAGTTTAATCAGAGCTTTTTTAGGTAAAACAGCTGCCTGCTGTGTCTGGAAACGATATTGATGAAAACTGAGACCAAAGCAGTAAAGTTGCGGGCTGTAAACCAAAACAACGAGCTAAAGAGGCTAAAACGCTCTGTAGAGTTGAGGGGGAACTGCAGATTAGGGTGGTAATTCATGGGTTTGTTACTTTGAGCAACACCTTTCACATTACATATCGCTATTTGCTCCATCATTAGTATAGAAGATATTATATGTATTTATGAAATGTATCAAATGAGAAGTACATTCTCAATTTGTAATGTAGGCAGAAAGTTTCCTGAAAACAGTTTACCACCTACGAATAACAAACTATAAAAAAGAGAAACCATAATCAGCAAATCATGCACCATAAAATAAAATAAATGTTCAAATTAATACCAATTCAAATTTTGAATGTATTTACTTGAATTTCTACCATGGCAACATCAAATAGCTTATTCTTCTATTGGTGTACAGTGAGAGAAGAGATAAACCTCAGGTCCACTGACCCATTCTAATCATAGTTAATAGTGGCTCTGATTAGAAGTAGTAGAAGCAACAAGTCAAATGAAAGAGGATTTAAAGTGACTTGTGTTTAAATGCAGCTCCTCCTATACATCATATACCTACCCAGGCCTCGTCAGAGAAGGTCACTGGAGTAGCACCCTCCAGTGGTGACGTTACAGCTATTTTCTGCTGTGTTTTAGCTCTTTTTAATGCAATGTTTGCCTCCAGCTATCCACAGCATGGCTAATTAATCGGAGTAATTATTTGCTTAGGCAGACAAAGTGAGCGTTTTGTCTGTGTTCGGCAGTTTTCGACAGGAGAACATTGTGTCCGGATGAGGGCACGGGGACTGGTGCGCGATAGCCGGGGGAGAAAAGTAGGGACGACGACTCATTGATGTAAAAGCTTTTTCATTCTTATTCTACGCGTGTGTGTGTGTGTGTGTGTGTGTGTGTGTGCTGGGGCACTGTGTCACCTTTGCTCAGATTCGGGTATTTGGAGCCAGACACCTCTTTTGGAGACAAGACACTAATTAACTATCTATGTCTAAGACTGCAGTCAGCCACACTGAGGCTACAATTTGATTTCAGTGAGCGTTTTACAGTGATCGTATCCTTAATACATCTACTGTCCCACTGCTCAACAATGGCAAGAACCAGTGATTTCAATGATAATCCAAGTTGTGTCTTTCAAGCAGAATGTAGTATATTTGGGACTGATACATACACACAAAAACAATTTCAAAGACATGTTAAAAGTTAAGCATTCAGTCGGTCATGCACACACAAGCATGCACTCACGTACACACTTGTTTAAGGTCAGGAAAGGATTGTGGTTACGCTTAATAAAAAGGCAAATGTTACTTGCAGGTTTGTTCCGGTCTCTTGCATGAAAGTCAGATGTGCTACACGTGCATCCGGCACCCCAACCTCTACACCCTTACTTTCCGCCTCACTACATAAAGGTTACACCACTTCCTGCTGTGACACTGAAGATTGGCATTGGATGTAAATCGCAAAGTGTGGAATCACCCAATTTGGATGTAATTTCTAGGGATACTGGACTGGCTAAGAGGCAGATAAAGCTCTTGACTTCATGGATAAGCTTCCTGGGTTTCTGGATTAGTTACTGCGGTGGAACACGGCCATGAAAAAGTCAAATGACAGGTAGCAAATGATGCCAGGCATGCAGTATATGAGGTAGTAATGACTGGGTATGAGTTTGGGCATCATGGTTGTAATGGAAGGTTATCCCATAGACATGCTCCATCAGCTTGCAGACGGCCTTGCTGCTCACAAGAACATTTTCCTTTGGCTTAATTACAACGAATAAATGTGACACTCGTCTTTCCCCACCCATTACACAACTTCATGTATCGGTGAAGTGAAATAAAAGTGGCATGAACTGTACATTTAGTAAATGCAGTCACATATAAACAAGCAGTCACACACACACAAACACACTCGCACCCTCACTCCTGCCTATATTGAACAGGCTGGGTCCTTCGAGCACTCTAAATCTGTTCATCTGTCAAAGTGTCAGAGTCTATGCATCATCCCTGAGTCTTAGGAGCACACACACACACACACACACACACACACACACACACACACACACACAAACACAAACACAAACACACACGAGACGGAGAGCATCTCTCAGAAGCAAAGCAGAAGGCTTTACCATATTTTAAATGAAGCAGGCTTGCAGAGATATCAGATTGCTCTCGATCTTATGGGAGTCGGTGGCTGCTCTTGTGTGCGTGGGAGTAACAAAACATAAACTATTTTCAGGGAGCCTGTGGAGCCTTACAACACTGCCTCTTAACACCAAACAGAAAATCAAAGGAATAAGATGGATTCATGTTTCCAGAGTAGTCAAAGTCATACTGACGATGCTGTGCAGAAGACATTTATTTACCTTGCTCATATGCTCACAACAAACTGTAGACTTGGCAAAGATATTATTCAGGTTTATTTTCTTGTTGAGGTGAATCCTCATAAGCAAGGAAATGTGTCAAGGGAGCATGAACGTAAAAAAGGTATAAAAATACATAGAAAATGTTATTTGGGGACAGAAAAACACTGGGTTCTGTCAAGGAACTTCAAGGAAACTGTTTATTGATCAACTTGGGTCTTATTCCGAGAGTTTTGGCCATCATTTCCATCGGTTATGATAACATTGCTCAGCAAGTTAATGTGAGATGCGAGGGACAGCATCATTGCAGCAAAGTCAGAAGCAGCAAAGAAAGAGAGGATCAGATGGGTCATGGGTCAAGCCAACAGCAAAGCACACTATCTAAACCTCTTTATTTGGAGTTAAACCAAAAGTGAGGGCACAGAATATGTTGGCAAAAAAAACCCGATTACACAGCTAATGCAAACAGAATATGATACAAAAATATATTTGTCTAATCTGGGGGTTTGCTTAAAACTTGACCAATTGTTTAACTGCTAATATTTCAGCAGCTACCTTGGTGTGTATAATGTTACGTAACAAGAATGATGAAAAAAGCCACATAAATAAGATCCCACTTGTATAAAACTGGCCTGACCCTTTAAAGAGAAACGGTGTAGTTTGGTCAATGCATAGAGAACAGAACTGTTCGAAGACACTTTCCTCACACTGAATATAACAATGTCCTTATGTCTTTGTTCTTAATGTAACCCCACTTGTGAAATACTTGAACACTACCAAGAGATGCTCAGCCACCACAATTGCGTATTCCTCAGAGGCCTGAATGTAAATGGGAACAGTACATGGTGTACGAATATGATTATGGCTCAGAAAAGGGCAGCGAGCCTTCGAACAGGTAAGGGCAGCCATACTGTAGATGCAGCTATAAACAAAAAGTGATGCTCATGCTAGTTAGAGGAAAAAGTAATTTGTAATATTACATTGTCAGTGGAATCTCAGAAGCACATACACCTTCTGTCCCTCCTATTGTCTTTCTCCCACACACACACACACACACACACACACACACACACACACACACACACACACACACACACACACGGTTTCAGACGGCCATAACTCAAAGGTCATGGGCGCCCTGAAGCGTGTAGTATCTAACCACACCTCAGTGGTCCAATGCAGCTCCCAGGTGAGACCGGATGCTGTTTGCTCAGCATGCTGATGCAAGCACGTCTCCTAAAAGAACGGAGCGGAGCAAAGTAATTTGTTTGTGTGTCATTGTCTTTGATTGTTGGCAACTGTGTGTTCATTTATGTGTGCGTTTCAAAACTACAGGCTTTCCTACCCTTCCTACTCCAGGTGCCTTTCTGCGCGGACAATGTCACGGTGGACAAAAAGACAAAGAGCTGCAATCACTCTAATTGATCAAGCCGCCGCACTTTCACCAAATCACCTTTGGCGTTTCGACAGGTATCACCTTTCCTCACACAAATCAGCTACGTGACAAGGACTGGTGGACATTAGGAGAATTTAGAGTTGTCCCAGTGAGCATTTAATATTAAATGATTGATTTTAACATGGATGCTCAGAGATGATCAAATGGTTCAGAACGCCGTCCCTGGAGCCCCAAATTGTGTTCCCACCAACCTTGGATTTGATCCAAACCCAAAGGTTTTGTTCCCATGTCTCATTGTCTGTTTCTCTAATTGTTTTACCCTTTCTTAAAAAGAATAAAATCCTTTTTGGGAACAAATTACATTGTAGAAAAGGTAGAAAACAATTACAGAGAAAGGACGCCATTAGGTAATTGACTGCTGGCTAAATCCTTCCCCTGACTAACAACTGTCCAGTCATTTTTTATAACGATTCGAGTAAAACATAGTTTGACAATATGAGCAATAAAGCCTAAAACATATTTATGTCCTGCCCATGTATCTACGCTAAGCAGCTAAATAGGGTTGTGTTAGACTCTTTTGCAGCTTCGGCTGTTCAATGTATGTGGCTATTAAGTGCAGATCGTTTTGTAGGAACACCTTTTGAGGGTTTTCATTTTAAAGCAAGAAACATTAAAATGACAGCTGGAGATGGCATTTTACAACCAACTCAAAGAGCTAACATTAGTTAATTGACTAAATTAACTCACCAGCTGGAAATGAGAATCCTGCTTTTGTCTTCCACTGTCCGAAATAAAATCAACCTTGTTTTGAAATCAAATCTGCCACAGTTATTGCTATAAACTGTATACAGTATGTGCTCTGTGAAAATGAAAAGGTAGTGACTGTAGGCCAACAAAGGGGTGCAGGGCTTTGGGAGTGGTCAATTGGGTTAGAATGGGCCATTGGGAGGATATCCAAAAAGTTTTTCACAACTTCTACTTTTTCCTCCTTACTCTTACCTAGCCTGCCTTTTCCTGTATGAATTGTTCTTTTTATTCGGCATCGCGGCCTGGCTCTCCTACCTCATCCTTCCTCTGTTAAATCTCTTTGGATGCCTTTCACACATACTCACACACAAAATCACAATCACACATTGTCCTCCACTCACTTCCCCTCACTCCTTCCCTCTCTCCTCCACCACCACCACCTCCTCCTCCTCCTCCTCCTCTCCCCTTGTGAGTAGTAAGATGAGAATGTGTGTTTGAGGAGGGAGGGGGTCTAATGTCAGCCCGGGCCATGATCCGCTCCGTGGAGTTGATTTACTGCGGCTCAGCGCCCCAGAGGCCGATTAGCATTCCACCGCTAACTCCCCAACTCCCTCATACTGTACGCCGGCACAACCGTAAACGTCTGCCTCTGCCGTCCTCCCCTTTCTTTCTCACTTCTTCATTTTCACTCCGACAATCATTCCTGCCACCCCATGCCAATAATGAGCTCCACAAATATCACCGTTACATTTACTTGCAGCTATCCCGGAGCAGCCCCATTGGAATGAGCGAAGTGCCTTATTGCCAGTATGGAATAATTGTCAGCAGGAATAAATGGCCTCCCCCCCCCCCCCCCCCCCCCTCCACCTCTGCATGTGAGGTTTTCTTATTGGGACTGTGCGGTGACTGTTGGCTCACCGTCAGGACAATAAGCTCAGATAGAGGCTGAACTTGTGACCGTCTTAAAACACTTGCCAAGCACATTGGCATCGAGGCCCCGCGCGGTGCTTTTCCTCTCAGTCAATGAGACAGCCTTAATGATAGGTGTGCCAAGGCGGCGCAGCGACATCGATCGTAAAGAACCAGATTAGTCCCTCATTGGGTCTGGGAGCACGGATAAGATACACAACTGGGTTTCAAGATGAATTGGATCAGATATTGAAAGATAGATGACAGCTCAGAGTTTTAGAGAGTTTTGACTGCTGGTGCCAAAAAAAAAGCAAAGAAATAACACTAAATCTGCAGAAGTAACCTTTGAATAAAAACTACTTTTAAAACAGTCAGTGTACAAAAGTTATTGTCCACGAACATCTGGGAGGAATATTTTGATGCCGCTGTCTGCAACTTGAATGCATTTATCTTCTAAGACACAATTGCTTGGGCATGTGGCAATTCACCGTCAGTTATGCAAAACATATATCTCATGCACAAATTGATACGGAGTGCTTCTTTATTGAACTTAAGCAGGAACAAACTTTAGGTTTATTGAACACACCCCAGGAACTCAATAACCGTCAGACCCCATCAGACGACAGAAGCTCTCTATTGAGCAACAGAGATTACATTTCTTAAGTTAAGCCTCTTCAGCTGAGAACAAAGACCTGAATAGTGTTGAGAAGAGAGGTTTAATGAAAAATAAGATAAAGATGAATGAAGAGAGAGGATATATTGGCATCTTATTGGCATCTCACAGCGCCTGGCCATTAATGTGTGCTTTGACATGGTGAATAGGATGCACCGGCTCAGAGAAATAATCTTAATAAAGAATACAAATGTACAAATGCCAGATTCAAGCAAAGGTGATCAATCATCTGCTTTCCCTCCTTCACTTTCCTTGCGCAGGTGCAGTACGAGTGTTCCCAGCATTTTGGGCAGGCATTAATTCACCTGAGCACTGCTGCTTTATTCTTTCATACATCAAAATAAGAAGAGTGTGTGTCTTTTTTGTCTGCAAGTGTATATTTACAAATGAGTGCTTTTAATTTAAAAGAATGACCCAATTCTTAGGCGGTGTCAAAGACATGATGACTAATGCTTTGCCTGGAGACTCGCTGCAAGTGATTGGTTTTCTATTGCATCAAAATCAGAGATTCATAGATCATGATAAAGTGGTGCGACCGGGACAATGCTTCATTAATGGCCAGAAAGGGACGCAGGCTAGGGAGTGTTTCTGAAGCAACACCCTTTTCTCATCTGCAGCTCAATAAGGCGGCGGAATAAGGCCGCCTTCAGCTTGGCACAAATCTGAAGCAAACACAAGGTGAAGGGCAAATTCTCAACAGAACCGGCAAACTTTTACTTTGATTGGAGAAATACACAAAGCATTTGCAGAGTAACATTCTGCTTGGAAAGATATAAAAGGGCTTACATGAGGCTGAGTACTACATCACAGTCCATTGCCTAGTCTTTGTCTTTTTGTGGACATTTTATCTTTCCCCCAACAGCAGCAAGACTTGAAATCCTTAAGGGGAACCCTCTTTGGCTTGATCTGTGCCCCTACTGTCTGTATGTGTCTTTAATAAAGACGCCGTCCCCACTTCCTGCCGACTCCCTTCTGATTCACAGCTCTATTTACAGTTCCTGCATGGCCCTGCCAAATCAGGGGCCCTCAAATTGGGTAGTTAAAAGGAGCTGCGGGTGGAGAAGCGCATTTTATCACCAGATATGCCCAGAAATCAATGCACCCTCTCAAATGGCTGTCTCTTTATGGACCGTCAGGGAAATATGAGTGGAAATGGAGAAGCGGGGGGGCAGTGATGTGATATAAGTGAAGGCCTTCATTCAGAGTCTTTCCTCCCAGTTCAAAACAGACATTAATACGAAAGGTTCCATTGGTTAAAACTCCCCTCTCTCCGAGTCCATTGTGTGCAGTCGTGCAAGATTTCGCACCTGATTACTGAACATAAAAACCACAAAAAATGAAGTTCACAAAGACAAGTTAAGCCAAAGTATAAATGTTATTTAGGACATTTACAGCAATCTTATAATGGGATTATAACCAGATAGAGTATTTCAGGTCACTGCACTGTGTCAACACCGTATGAAGACACAGAAAGGTGCTGGGTTAGAGGAGTTGTCGGTGGGAGGGCAATGAGTGACTGAGGCCATGGGGAAGGGAGGCGAGAGGTACTTTCTTACAACTCTGATGCAATTTTTTTGACTTACATTCCAATTTGCCAAAAAGGCAATATTGGACAAAACAGGCAATAATGCACTCACACTTTTACTGAAGGCAATTTTGTCAAAAGAATGTTGCATTAGAATGTCAAGTTTGCAGATCTTTTCTCCCTTGTTCCAATGTCAAGACCAAAACACGGTTAACGACGCAAACTATGTTAGTAAAGTAGAAAAAAACAGATTAAACTGGTGGAACTAAAGAATACTTGCCAGTCTGTTGAATTAGTCAATAAATCTTCCAAATTAAATGACAAAATTGATTTTCATTGCCCAACAGAATGACATATACAAGTGCTGCTGTTCTCATCTGACAGCAGGCCGACATTATCCGTTGTGCCAAAACCATATCAAATCTGTTCTTACACAGCTTCAGTTAATATTTGGTTAAGGTTGGGGAAAGAAGCTGATGCTGGTATTTTGCTTGGCAGTTGTTTTACTGTTTGTATGTACTGATAACAGTGTGCTACCAGGGCACTTTGGAGAGTTTTTAAAGTCAACGCAGTTAACTCTCGTCAATCATGCATGCCACCCCTCCACATGAACACCTGTAAAGTGTTCATGTGCTTGATCCGTGTGTTGCCACTGCTTCAACGCTGTTGCTTCAGGCCTGTGGAACAGGCGCTTCGACTCAGTGGCAACCTGCTCTTTATTTAGAGCCCCGTTCTCACTGGTTAAGACCCAAGGTCATTGCATCACGCTATGGACACTGGCTGCCAACAAAGTAGCCTATCAGTCATCAGCCTTAATGAATAGGGTGCAGAGTAAAAATAGACACAAAGGCACGTCGTCAGAACGCAAGCTTTCACAGGCAACGGTGGCATTGGCACTTGGCAACTTGCACCCCTTATTATCAGTCCACATAGCTGCGTGTGCTCATGTCCCACACAGTTATTTTTGGTTTGTTGATGGTTAAAAATACACAGCATGCATAAGCTTTCTCACCAACTACTTATTTTCCAGTGCATATATGAATATGTATATGTGTTTTGATTGTGTGCAACATGTGTGCCCGTTTTTATTGTTTCTGTGACATTGCAAGATCAAGAATAAACTGTTTCCCATTAATAGAAACTCTCTCAAGCGAAAGGCTGAACCAGTCAGTTGGTTTTTAAAGATTACAAACAGTGAAGCTGTCTGGTTGAAGATTTAAAATCGGTTTCATCTCGATGACCACGCACAACCCAGATGTCCCGGTTTCACTGCACCGGAGGAGAGCAAAAGCCAGGGGGCTGTTAAGTTGCTCTATGAAAAGTTCCCTGTTGAGTGACCTCAGCAGTGCTTTTGTGAGCAGGTTCTAGATTTGTTTGCACCTCGTGCACAAGCACAAAGACACACACGCATGCATCAGAGTGCAGCGATGCAACACACGTTCCAGCTGCCAATTTTACACTGTGGCACTGATCGGCAGTTGGTGGCAGTACTGTGACCCAAAAGAAAGACATATTGTCCCTTTTTAAAAGAAATCCCGTCTACACACTCTGCTACTAAGGTGAAACTCAAAGGAACGAACAAAGACCTACAGGTATGTTTAAGTCCAGGTATACAAGCAGTGTGATTATCCCAGCAAACAAACAATACTTCAAATACCTGCAATAGTAAATTGTATATACATTGTGCAAAAACATATGCATGTCTTTATGCTGGCCATTGGTTTAACTTAATAGTAAGAAAGCTGCATTATGGATCCAGAAAGTGATAATCCTTGTTGCCTGCAAGAGCAGTGCAGCCTCCGAGGATCAGCCATGTACTGAAAGTGTCCTTTGACAGTGTTGTCGCTTCCTTTACTAAACCCAAATTAGTCCTTAGGCTTTAGAGGTACAGCGTGGCAGATGGCCGGCCCCCTCGCAGGGTGGCTCCACCAGCTTGGACGAGCACACATGTTCCCTCAGTGCAATTAAGTCTAGCTGACCCCTCAGAGCCCCCTGTATCAGTGGGGTGTTTCCGTCGCGTTCCACCATGCAGATGCTAGCACCGGCGTGTTCTATGTGCAAACCCTCGCTACGCGGGTCACACTGTGCACATATGGCTGCTCCGTGTTCAGCATGTTTAATAATGCTGACATGTTTTAGGAGATAACGTTAAGGCAGCAGGAGACCTAGACTAAATTGAGCATCCGTATGACAAATAAAGCTGTTAGGTTTTGGTGTTTGGGCTTTGCAGTGTGCATGGGAATGGCGGCAATAATAAAGTAATAATATATTGCGAAGAACATGACTGAGAGATGCATTTTCATTCTTCTGTTGATATTTGTTTGGTTATGCATGGCAAAAAGGTGCTTTGTTCACTTACTGCTCCTAAATCAAATTCAATTTTTTGATTGAAAAAACAAATCACTCATCATTTGCAATCTGACTCCTGGAACAGCATCTCACTTTCTCTCCCTCTCTCTCCTTGTCCATATGTACAATAAATATATCTCTTTATTTGCATGCACAGACTGCACTGAGGCATGACAATAAAAGAGGCAGCTTAATATATCAAAAAATCGGTCTGATTTATTGGCATCTGAAGTGTTTGCTAGCAACAAAAATCATTCCCATGCCAAATAGCCTTTGTAAGGCTTGACTGCTATTTACTGTCATGCGTCTCATTTTAGTGTTATGGGTGATTATGATGGGGAGGCCTGTGCAGTCATATATTAGCATGCGCTGAATGAGCTGTGGGACATGATGCCCCATGACTGTGAGGTAAATGAAAGCTGCTTGCTTATGCAGATGCTTTTACAGCCCGACATGAACTGGAAATAGCCTCAAACATTATGCAGAGTTGTAGTGCTATGTAGATATCCATACATTTGGTGTATTTATAATTTAGCCATCAATCTTTCTCTCCATCCATCTTGTGTTCAACGTCCTTACCCATCAGTCTGTTCCTAAAGTCCCTTGACTCAGTCAGTAAATCTTTGTAGCTAGTATCCATCTAATTTGGGATATGTAGAAGAGATGACCCATTGCTGTCCAGATTCCAGCTGAGGAACCTGAACGCAACGGCGTTGCTGTCACTCTGTGGGTAAATTACTGTGGTTCCCACTGTCCTGCTGCAAGGCCCGGGTCAGACTGGGCTGTAACGTCCCCTTTCATCCAATTAAGAAATGAGTTAAAACCATTCCCTTGTGCTGGGAAAAGCTGACACACACACACACACACACACACACACACACACACACACACACACACACACACACACACACACACACACACACACACACACACACACACACACACACACACACACACAGGTTCTGGCCACAGCATCTGCCCCATCACCCGTGCTATTTCTTAATTTAGATCTCAAGTAGGATAACCGGTCAAAACACACATACAAACACACTGAGGGATAAATAGACCGTCTGTCTCCTCACTTCCCCCCCCTGTCTGCCACATGGTGCAGACACACATCAATTGATTCAGCATCTCTATTCCCGTCCCCCGTCTTTCTTTCTCTCTCTTTCACACACACACACACACACACACACACACACACACACACACACACACACACACACACACACACACACACACACACACACACACAAAGTCTCTACCTTGGGGATGAAATCACTTACACACACACACACACACACACACACACACACACACACACACACACACACACACACACACACACAGACACACACACACAAATTTCGGGTGGCTCGTTGCTGGAGTGGACAGGTCTTTGTGAGATAACGGGCAAACGCAGCCTGACAGGCTCGGCTGGGCCATTATTGAATTGCAGTGAAGACTATATTACTTTAGAGTGAGATAAAAGACTACATACAAGACGGATGGGTGGGGGACATCAAACAAGACTGTGTCCGGATTGTGCCAGGAGTAATCCGGTTGAGGGCAGCGCTGATTTCCCCCAGGCCAGGTGCCATTTCTCCTTGAATAATTCTTATGAGGAATCCAACAGCAGCTACGGCTTTGTGCCGTTATTTGTATTGTCTGTCCGATTTCCTCCATCATATCCTGTTTTTTTTGTTTTCATCCTGGTCTTGCCCATTCTTCTATCTTGTTTCTTGGATTGCTGTTGCACAAAACTCCGATGTTATGATTGGAATTCCTCAAAATCGTTTAACTTCATGTGGTGCGCCCTCGGCCGGGGGATGTTTCTGGACTATGAATGGAGAGGGAGGACCCTCTGGGGAAATACTTGTGATGGTGTTTGGGAGGTTTGGCCTAGAATGCAATATGGAGAAGCCATCTGATGTTGAGGAAACATTTGGCACCTTGTGTCATCTGCTGAACTTGTTTGCAGTCAGAGACGTCTTTGATCTCTCGACAAAAACAATGTAAACAGATGCTTTGTGTTTGCTCATTCTGAACATCTTAGGCTGCAAAAAGGCTGACAGGTATGATGATGATAATGCTGTGAAGTAAGGTGATCATTACTCACTTCAAAGGGGAAATTAACAACTTTTAAAACAATGCAAAAATCACTATATGAAGCACGACGAACAGCTTCCCTCTTTTCCTCTCCTCTATTATCTGTTGCAAGGTGATAGCACTCTTTTGTAGCTGGCAGTGCTGAATGGCATTGGACTTGACAGTGATGCTGGCATGTCATTAATCAAATATATATGCATGGAAATCATCTAGGCGCCCTGCCACAGGTTACGCTTAGGTGGCAAGGAATAAAATAACTGGGGTGAAAAGAGGCTTTTTCCACCAAGATCCAATACAATTCCCACAGAATTAAAAAAAAAAAAGAAGGCTCCAACATAAATCCAGAGTCTACATTAATAAAATATCAATGCTCAGTGGTATGGGGAAAATGTATCTATTTGAGTTGGTTCTCAGAATTACAATGCAGTCAATTTAAGAATCTCAAAGTTGTGGACATCTTTGTCAGGTGTCTTCTTAAGAACGTGGTTACAATACATTGAGTGTCCGAATGATTACAAGTGATTCGTTATTGTGGGTCTGATGCCGATGTAACTCAGACGAAACAAACAACGCAATTCAGCGTAACACTGACAAGTTTAAGATGACAAAATGGTCATGGTTTCACCACGCACAACAGCTTGGACAGGAAAAGGATAGTCAAACTGCTGAACAACTTCCCAGAAGCAATTTGAAAATTAGCTCAGTAAAAGAAAATTACATTTTGGCGTTTTCAACAATCTTTCAAAAACATTTTCAGGTTTAAAGTAATGATTTTGAGTCGACAAAACTAATTTGAGGACCTCAAAGCGTGTTTGCAGAGAAGCAGTCCAACTATGCATCACTGTTCTGACTGGCTAGAAAATTATTCTCTGAGAGCCTAATATTGTGGTTTACAAGTTAGATCTGAAGTAGAGCCTTTTTGCATGCTATTTTGCAGAGAGTAAACAGTGTAGAAAATGTTTTTTCAACAAGCGCCTTTTTTAAATCTCAATACACTCAAAACTCTGAGTCCGAGTCTCTCATGGTATTTGACGTTCTGTACATGACTACACTGCAACAACATTATAGGCAACACTATAAGTTTCTCCACCAAATACATGTCATATATGGCCACTAAATATGTGGCTACTGGCTAATGTACTCTACCTGTACTTCTGTGGCCCAACTGCGTCGGCACACTTATGTACGTCGTCATTGTTTACAAATTGTAAAAGGGTCTGTAAGATTGTGGTCTACCTCGCTACATGTTATGCTGGATGTCTTCCCTATTCATCCTGTAGTTTGCGTCATTGATTACAGGCTAAATACATGATGACCACTATGCAAGGACAGGGAAAATATACATTGGTTGTACTCTGATTAAAACCTGGTCTGGATTGTATTGTCCTCCTCCAACCAAATGCTTGTTCTGTTGGAGTTTTCTTTCAGAGCAAGACGGCCCCATTGTCTTATTTATTTGCTGACGTGATTCACAACACGATAATAATAATTAACTGAGGTTATTAATTTTTAATGAGAGACCTAAATGGTGCGCCCCAAGGGCCTATAACCTCTGGTTTTAATTAATATGCGGTGGGTGCACATTAGGCTTTCAATTAGAGTGGGGGGAATGGCCAGGCAATCACTGAGCGCTTTTAATCCATATGCTCATCAACGGTCCAAGTCATGCCTTTTTAATCAAGCACTCCAGACCTGAAAAGAGCGAAAACACATGTCTATCAGTCATTCAGTGAGAACAGTTTGGAGTGATTCTGGACTTCAAGAAAAGTTCCGTGTTTTTAATGAGCTTGACTTAAGACAGGAACGCGACGTGAAACAGCGGGGGAATTCAGAGAGGAGAGAAAAAGAAAGTAGAATTCTTCAAGAGGAGCTGGGAGGGGAGGTGAGATTAATGAGATGCAAATTGGTCCCCATTTGTTCAAATACTGACAGCTGAAGCGTCACTTTGACAGGGGACACCGGCAGTCCAACAAGCCCAAATAAACACTTCTCTGTTTTACCACCCAAACAAATGGCTTCCCCGTGCCATGAAAGATGTGGCACATTCTGCTGGTTTGCTGCAGGTGACGTGATGTCATTCATGAAAATGAGAATCCTGTGCCATGAGGGGACACTTGGTATGCATGCGTGTTGGACAAGTGTGTTTGTACACCTTGTAAAACAACACCCACACTGCCATTTCATCGCAACAACACACACACACAAAACACACACATCCTGGCTGGATCATTAAACAACCCAGGTGTCCTGGGTAGATGCCGTGTGTAAGCGAGTTCAATTTCCTCAGGGCCATGTGTGGAATCTTTGCTCTCAAGGTGGCCCTGAAAGAGTGAGCCTTAAAACTAATCTATTTTCAACGGTAAATACATGGATGACTGTAAAGTGATTAAATCACTGGGAGAAATGGGCAAGACATACAATGCATGTCTTAGCATCAGAAAAAAAGCAATCAACCTTGTATTGACGAACATCAAAGAGTTGCATAACTAGAATCACTGTTTGTCTGAATTAGTGAAGAAAAAGAAAGACATTGAGGCAGAGTTGTGAAACTGAGAGGGAAAGATAGCAACTTATAGACAGAGAGGAGGTCGATAGATACATAGACAGGTAGACAGAGAAATCGGGGGGCGTTGTGCAGCAGCTAATGCACACCAGCAATTATGGGCCATCATAATCACAGCATCCAGTGACAACATAATCATAGCACAATCAGGTGGCGAATCAGAGGCAATTTGCAGACTATCTCTACAACTTGGAGGGGCTGGCGATATTCCCCATTTGTGTGCAGCAGGCTGAGAAAGCTTAATTATCCTGATGAGGGGGTGGCAGAGAAGGGACCAGCGACCTCGGCACGCTTCAAGCCACCTATGAGACAAATGGCGGCTGGCGTTGAGTCGTCAAGACACCTGGAAACTGGATCTGTGCGCATCTCTGTGAATCCCTTTGTGGTAACACGGTGCAACAAGCAGGTGTCAAATTGATCCTGATTGAGAAGACAAGGAAGAGCAGACGCACTAGTTGTTGTTGTTAATTTTTCCTGTCTTGTGAGCATTTGCAGATTTTTGTGTCTGTGTTTCCAGTCCAGATGAACTGCGAAGAACATACACTTTTGTTGCCACAGAAGCTGATTATCTTGTCAGGTTCTGACTGCTGGCCCGAGATGAGAACATATTGATAATCTCAGAATGATAATTTATTATACATTCATGAATAGGGCATGCACAATTTGAAATCTACAAGGAGACAAAAATGACAGAATGCAGAGAAGGCTGACAAAATGTTTTCACTGAAAAAAGAAATACCTTTGGGTTATGTTATTAAACTTAGAAATGAACAACAAGGAAACTGAATTAATCTCCACCAAGAAGGGGAGTCAGATAATTCCAGTTGAGCAAATTGAATTGGAATGTAAATGTTAAAAATGATCCACATGCTGTCCCTGGGTTCCTATGAGCACCGGCTCAGAATTCAGTCTGCGCCTCTCCCTCCGTTGCTCAAATATGTGGATAACAACAAAATTAATTATACATATTAATGCTTGCTTGCCAATTTTTCATGCGCATCTCCCTGAAAACGGCTTTCTTCAAAAAGCACCCGTCCAGAATTTGAACTAACTAATCTCCAGTTGCCTGGGGAGAGAAAACAAGCGCTTTGAGGGAATAAGTTACATTCTGTTGCGGCGTTTACACGTGTGGCTGAGCACAGAACTTCAGAGCTGGCATTTCAATCAGGAGCCATCAGAGGCATCCTTGGCAGATAAGAGGAGCTGCACAAGCCCCTCTGCTCTAAACTCTAATAGTGTGTTTACGCAGGAGATACACTCTGCATACGGTAGAACAAATCGGCGGCTACACTGAGACCTTACATAAAGGCTCAGTTCTTACTGGCCTATATTCTAATCAAAGGAAAACTTGTGTATTGTGTAATGTTTAAACGGTAAATAATTAACACTTAACTAACAGCCACCACTGTGTACAACAGTAGAGATATTTTTAATGCTATTCATAGCTATATAGCTTTACTGATAGAAAAGATTTTTCATTTAGCTTACAGTACAGCAATCGGATACGAGTGACATTCATAGGAATTGGTATTATAGATCAGTGGTTGGAAACTAACAAGGGTACATGAGGTTAACCTAAGGGTCACAAGAGGATTACCAGGTTAGAAAATAAGTGAATCCAAATCTGCAAATGATGTTTGTTTTTGTATTTTTCTGTTATCTTCTTTCTTGTGGAACACTGCAGTTTTACCTTTTCAGACCTGCCATGAGATCAAAAATACAAATTGCTGTCCATTAAAGGAATAGTTCAATATTTTGAGAAATATGCTCATGTGTTTTGTTACATGAGGATAATGTCTGTATGGTGAATATGAAGCTACAGCAGTTGATTTGCTTATGTTAGGATTAAAACCGGAAACAGGGGGAAACCGCTCACCTGGCTTAGTCCAAAAGGTAACAAAAATCTCCATGAGCACCTCTAAAGCTCACTTATAACCTCCGTATTCATTTATATTTAGTATGTAAAAAAAAAAACAGTCAAACTTGTATAGTTCACCAAATAGCCGGCAACTATTTCAACAGTTTGAACTTTCGTCTGGGTAAATGAGGATACACTTGTAAATGTTGATGAGCAGAATTTAGTTTGGGATTTACACACTTAAGTAGTTGCAATGATTGCAGGGAACTGGTGCAGCTCCCACATGCTCACATGATGCAATCTTATTGGATCCTCACAGCAGAGAAAGCTAAACTAACTGCATAATGAGACTAAAATGACTTTGTCTTCTACTGATATAATGTACAATTTACATCTTGAGTTGACGTGCCATAAAACACTAACACCAGCTAAAGTGACTTGTGCATGTAAATTATGACTCAATAACTAATGCAAAAAATGCACTAAATTAAGTGATGTCTTTAATGCCGTCAAGGCTGTTTGCTTTTGCTCTTCAAAACTCCTTTGTTATGTCAGATACATTTCCTGGATGTCTCCCAATATCCTTAAGGCTTATTGGAGCGCTGCATCCACACAACTCGCAGAGGACACCCAAAGATAACAGGAAAAGTTGGGCCTCTTCTTAAAGTCAGGTATTACTGAAGCTCGCCGTGTTGTGCGCTGGGGATTCGTACCCACAGCATTACAGGTTTATATCATCCAGTGTAAAGATTCATTGGCGCGATCACTGGGATTGACTTTTAAGTGACCTGCTCGCTATAAAAATGAGACTAATTACGCTGGAATGGGAGAGTGTCACCTTTGTGAAAATATCTCATCTATTGATGCCTTAATTTTAATGACACGCATGACCTTTGCGAGTCACACCCTTGAGCTAGACAAATACAGAAGAGAGATGTCTTGGCTCATTTCTGTGAGCTCGGGGATGTTACATTTGGAAAACCTCCTACAGCAACGTTTTGCTTTTAAATCTACCACAGTCTGCCTGCATTTCAATTTCTGAAAATTCAAATCAAGAGTTACCGAGTGTCCTGAATTATCAATAGGTTATTGTGAAATATGACGTCAACAGCGATAAATGTGTTGAGAGATCTGGGGAGCCACTCCAATAGTGCTGCTTATCCTATCCAGCATCATTTATGTTTATAGTTACAAGGCTTGCATCCCTCTAACACATGATATGATGCGTCTTTGCATAAGCATGAGAGGCTTTTAATATGATGTGTGGTTGTCACCATAAAAACAAAGAGAAGGGATTTAGGAGATTGAATGTGTGGCTGAGGGCAACAAATTATACTTCTGCCAAAGATATTATAAGCCTGAGCACTGCCAAAAAATAAATTCTGTTGATTTAGTGGCGTTTCTTAAAATCCCATTCTTCTTGACACGAGAGAGAAATCTGCAATTGGTGTTAAAACAACTGAATTTATTTCAATTGAAGTCTCTACCTGTGTTTTTTACATCCACCTTGCTCTATTATATGTATTCTACAACATTCACAGGAATATTCATACGAGTTGTTATTCTCCCTTGAACCACCACTTTCCTCTTTATTCAATGGGTTCAATTCCAAATTGTAAAACGGATTACAAAAAAGGACAGACTTTTACAAACATGTCCACATAGTTGGAAATATTCTCAATATTCTTACATAGCTATGTAAAATAAACAATTTTCTATCCAAGTGGATAGCAACACAATTATTTAAGGTCCACCGATAAACTTAAGTTCAATTCAAAGGTTTGTTTGGTTTTTAATCAAACAAAAAACATATCCATGTTTGAAATCTATGGCTGAAATGTGCATATATTGTACATTCCATATCACCCTTCTTGCTTTCAGTGTCAGTCACTATCTCAGTGACTAATCTTGGAAGACTGTGTTGGAGCCCATCCTTTAGAACATGCATCGCCTCAGTCTTATTACAGTATCAACATAAATAATAATCCTTATGCAGAGGACACAAAGCTATTATCTTCAATAAAAAAGCAACTTCAACTACCTTCACAATCAGCACACACACACACACACACACACACACACACACACACACACACACACACACACACACACACACACACACACACACAGAGGTTCTGGCCACAGCATCTGCCCCATCATCCGTGCTATTTCTTAATTTAGTTCTCAAGTAGGAGTCTTTTGAGAAAAAGCAGAGACTGCCCCTTGCAACATTGAATCTTTGCACATGATACACAATAAACAGTCTATGGTCACTAAATTCACTTATGAGAATAAGTGGCAGTGGTGAGGAAATAGCTGAGGGAAAGAGCAGCCTCTGACATAATTGAAGATTTTAGTTGTAAACTGACTAAAACTAATACACTATCCAATATATGTAGGGATATCATTCCACTGTTTTTGTAACTAAAATAGCAGCTTGAGCAAATTTTGTCGTGGAATGATTCAACCATGTAGAATCTTATAAACTGAAAGAAATTGTATTTTGTTTGATAGTATTGCAAAAGTGAAATTAGTTAATTTTTACCCCCAGTGCTTTAAGAGCTTGTTTAACGGCTAACACCTGGCCAGGAATACTGCAAAACAAATCAATTTAACAGTTTCATACAGTATAACACTGATGAATGCTGTATGTACTATGCACTGCGTGTATCAGTAGTATGTAGAAGGTGGTTTTGAATACAGCCAGGGTTTTTTGCTAGAAGTAGAAACATATATCCAGTTACCAATGTACTTCTGGGTTATAGCAAATGCTGCAAAAATACATACAAAGCCTTTAGAAAGACAGAAATTTTGGTAAATAGATTAAGAGTCAAGGCGACTAACTGCCAGAACCCACAACAGTTCCTGTAAGTTTGGAGATTGGCTTGGCCCAGGTATACCCCTGTATGTGTGCTGTAATGTGTGTTAAACTTTAGAAAATCTGCTGGGCAGATATATTACAGAAATAATAACAGCAGTCAATGCAATTTGCAACTGTAAAATCTGTGGCGGATTAGTGTTTGGGTGCATGATCGTGCATGATCATTATGCAGGTCGTAGTCAGAAAAAAATACAGCTTACCTTTATGTGATCTCATCTATAATCGCTACATAGACCATTACAACAACTCAGCCTCCTAATAAATCTACAAGCCCTCAGTCAGTGACCACCATCATTTCAATGACTTTGGTGTTCAGGCAGAAATCACAGCTACCCCAACTAAATTGAACGTGGACCAGTTTTCCATATCAGAGGTGCTCTCCAGCAGTCAAGAGTGTGTGTGAGTGTGTGTGTGTGTGTGTGTGTGTGTGTGTGTGTGTGTGTGTGTGTGTTTGTGTGTGTTTGCAAGTGTGTCTTTGTGTGCATGTGCGAGATCTCATTTCTGTATCGTTTCGGTGGTCTGATGCGTGCGTGGGACTCAAGCCCACAGCGGAGAGTCAATCTGAGACATCTATTATGCACTTCATCAATCTTTTTGGACTCTTGACATTTCACTAGCTGAACAAATTGTCAGTTATCAAAACTCAATTTCAGAAATGACATGTCGAAATTCACTCCCCTACCCTCCCTGCCTCCAACCCCTCCTCCACTCTTGCTCACTCTTCCTCTCCCTTTTCTCTCACCATATACCTCTTTGCATTTCCCTACATGCAATCACAGTGAAACACCTGCACGCACATACACACCCATGGACATAATCATGCACATGTATACACTTGAGAGGACAAATGAAGTTCAGTCCTTGCCCTCTCTACTCCGGCTCACATTTCCCTATCGCTTAAATAGCTTAGCGATGGTAGTTTTGTATGCAAAGAGTTAACGGCTGTTGGAGTTAATCGCTCCTGGGCTACCCGCGTTCCTGTGAGCAGATAAGGCTGTTTATAAATTGATTTGGTTATGCTTCATTGATAATAAAAGGAGCCAGGCTTTGTTTACCTAACAAAACACACACACACACACACACACACACACACACACACACACACACACACACACACACACACACACACACACACACACACACACACACACACACACACACACTTTGGATCCTGCTTAATGTGTATGCATGGTGTGCGTGTGCTTGCGTACATCTCTGTAGATGTAAATGAGACTTAAGAAAGTTGTGTGTTTGAGTATGAAGAAGGAAGTGAAAGAGAGAGAGAGAGAGAGAGAGAGAGAGAGAGAGAGAGAGAGAGAGAGAGAGGGAGAAGTGTAGGCCATTGGAGTGACAGGGTCAACCTTGAGGAAAGGATGTTGGGAGAAAATCATTAGGGAAAAGTAAAGGTGAAAGCAGGCAACACTGAAGGGGGCCTAATCCTTGTTCACTCCCGTTAATGAAAGTCATCAGTCACATTCCTATGCATACTAATGACGTGTGCAAGTGCAATGACACATGCATTAAATCTCACACATGTGCACATTTAGCCTACACATGCATGCATGTAATGTAAAATAGAAGGAGTACTGTTGTATCTCAATTAAACAAACTCTGGCCTACTTGCAGCATGATTCCTTTTTCCACATGACCAACTGGGCGACTGTTTGTTTTTCCACAGATTAACATTTCAGAAACGTCTAATCTCACAGACAGATCTGAGACCTGTGTCACCTGCCTCGTTTGGTGATGTCACCTAGTGTGCGATACCTATACCTTCTTTCACTTTGTGAACACAACAAATGCAGTATTATCGGCTAAGACAAGCCTCAGGGAGGATTTGGGTTGAAGACTCATACCTACCTTCCTGTTTAAAAGTAAAGACAGTTAGAAAAGAACAAACAAATGTAAGGATACGAGAAGTTTTAGCACTGAACTGAGAGCTGTGTAGGGGCCAAGTAGTGCTTATAGTAGTAGTAGCTTATATTATATTATATTATATTATAGGGGCAAGCAACGCTTCTAGGATAGGCCTTTTTCACAGCAGACATTTTGACTAGTCAGAAGGAGAAGCACAGGTGCTGCTAATAACATTAACGATGGCTCTGTTCTGTTCAAGTGTCGCAGTAAGCCATGAAAGTGAAATGAAATTAAGCCATCATTAATTTTACTATTTACAGCTGTGTTGTTGCGGCTGTGACTTATCAGAATGTCTTCAGTAAAAAGGGGCTATTCTTGAGGGGAGTCTGTGAAAGCAAAGCTAACTTATTGACTCTTATTGACTTATTGACTTCTGACGGACCAATTATTCCAAATAGTTCAAAAAATATCCCATTGAACAAAAAGCCCATTTCTCTGACAGTCCGTTATCCCGGAAACAAATGCCCAATTTCTTTGAATACCCATTGATCCGAAAATACACACACTCCCTGCAACAAACAGAGGAACGTGGTTAATTAGTATGCAGAATGATGCTTTTGTACCGTCCCAATTTCCTTCTGCCAGAAATCCTTTTAGATTTAAGAAACAAAACTCCTTGGTCAGGTTTCGGAAAAGATCATGGTTTGGGTTAAAATAGACTCTTTCTGGTAGAAATCCCTGAAGACTAACATCATTCTAATAATTAACCATGTGCTTCCGTTTGTTGCAGGGAGAGGACAGGGCCTTCGGAACAATGGGACATTATTTGGACTACTGGGGTTTTGCAATAATGAGCTGTTGGTATATTCATTTGGCACTAAATCAATCATTCCAATCTCCCTTCCTCTAAATGTGTCAACTCCTGTTTCTCTAGTGTTTCTATCTCTCAGTGTGAGCAAACACCACCCTCTCTGCTAGCTATGTACATTACCCAAATCATGTACTTCTTTTGCTTTGAAGTGTAGTCACTCCACTGCCAAAAAAAGATCCACACTAGAAGAAATGTCAGACTTGTCATGTCAGACTGCTTTAAATTGCAGCACCACATTATAGGCTATCATTACAAATGTATTTTTCCAATCCGATCATTGATCACACGTATGTTATTTACCTGAGAGGCAAAGTCACACACCCCCACTGTTACAAAAAGAAATAAAGATGAACATGGAACATTTTTACTTCAAATAGATGTGGACAGTATAAGAGAAAGGGTGTAAGTGAGATGTGACGCATTTCTTGCAGGCATCGACTCAGATGATTATACCCGCTGCATGTGAGGTGAACTCTATTTAGTGCTTTTCAATCTTCCCTCAAGCAGCCACAGTGTGAAATTTAATTTAGCTTTGCATCTGTCCACGTAACCTTGACAAGTTTTTGGAATCATTTGATTAGTCTCCACCACTTAAAATTGGTCTACTGATTTAATGACATTAGTTTTCCTTTTTAAAAACCAGCCATAGCTACAGTAATACCAGTGCAATCGTGCATATACATGGGGAGATGATTGCTTAAGGAAGGACAGTTGGTTAAAAAATTAGTTGATCCAACAAATTCCATTCAAATAAGGAATTTCAAACTACAATCTTGTACAACTAGTCAATAGTATTTCATCACAACCCGACAGTGTTGTAAGGACACAGTGGATTGCTATTAAGCTCAAGTCAACTATATTGTGCACCAAAATAGATTTAATTTCTCTTTGCCATTTTTGCGGGAGATTTGTTTCCACTGAAAATATCCTGACCTTTCTCTGACACTCTCCATAGAAGCATTCCCCCTTTCACACTAAAAACTGGTTGCATGGGAGGTACAACAGATTACAAGCTCAGTAGCTCTGCTCGGGGGACACTACTGTCTCCAGATTTATGATGATCAGGAAGCTCATCAGAGGAAGAGAAGACGGGAGAGAGAAGAAGAAAAAAAAAAAAAGGAGAAGAAAACATTGACTGAGAAGAAAAGTTCCAATAATCATAAACATCCGGCTCATATTCCCAGAACAGTAAGTCCTGCGTGAAGCTCATTAGCATTCAGCGGACCCACCAGATTACTCGGGGCACTCTGTAATTTGCAATAAAAAATAAAGATGACGCCAAAACAAAAACAAATCTGAGCCGATACAAATTAGAAGGAGCGCGCTTGGTTAGTCTGTCAAAGCAGTAAATTTCCCCACTCTGCGTGGAAATCTCAGGTCGCTAGGCCTAAGCACAGGCGGGGGGGAATTAATGAGCCGTTTGTTTGTGTGACTTTATTCCCATTGTGTCCCCACCAGTTTTCCTGGACAATGTATCAATCTGCCTTTACGGTAATGACGCGTTGGTGCTGGATATTATTGCATTAAAGTGATTGGATTCATTTTGGATGTGAAAAAGGAGAGTTCTGCTGGATCCTCCTGTGGAAGAAATATTTCTTTCTTTTTCTGAAGAAACAGCACACAGCTAGCTTCCTCTAAACAGTTTTGCATGGTGAAGACAAAATTTCACATTTCCTGCATACCATCCCGCATATAGAACCTAGAGTCCCTCTTTACTCTAGAGTTGTGATATGGGACATTTATCACATCTCCACAGTTGGCCTCAGCTGGTTTATCAGCTGAACCAGTGATGTCACCCAATCCTAGGATGTTTTAATGAAGCCAATCCTTCTCCGTGATGCCAGCGAGGGTCTCTCTCAGCATGGAGGCTCCAGCTGCTAGCTGACACCCCGATAAGCAAGACCTCTCACTCCAGCGCCTCACACTCATGCTGACTCATCACTCGGCCTTTCAGATTAAGAGAAAGGTCTGGTGGGTGACGCTGCATGGGGGCTAAACGCCACCTGCCCCATCTCAAAACCTACCTAACCTCTGTTTACACTGATTGAAACATGCTGATATGGGATATACCCAGCAGGGGAAAAAAAAGTTGGAAAACAGACCGAAATAGGTTAGGGAATGAAACGCTTGCTGATGCTGCACTAACGTGGCAGATGGGAAATGAAATTGTCGGCTCTTTCCGCTGTGTCCCTCTATCTGTTCGCCCATCCATCCATTTAGTGCTCTATCCTCCAGCAGCAGAAAAGGCAGGGGTGCAAATGTAAGCCACCTGAAGCTTTTAGGTCAACTCTCATGGGACATCACCCTACGTCCCGGAAGACTGTGACTCAGTTACAGAGTCCTAACCTGGCAGCACGGCTGACCGCTCTTCGTCAGCATGCTGCGCACACTATAACAGTGAGGGACTGTCACGCTGGACAGCTGTGTTCGGTCTCTCTGCTTGTGTATGCATTAAACAAATATCAGATTTTTGTAACAGTGTGGAAACATGGGTCTCTCAAGCTGCATGCTAACCTGCTGAGCTTTTGTTTCATTTCTCTACCTGTGTTTTACTTGAGGTCGATAGAAATCAACATTATGGGTCACTGAGGAAGTCACACAGACAGCTACAGTGCAACAGACCTGCCGTTATGGACAGCACTTTGTGATTTATTATCATCATTATTTTTGTTATTGGATGCGCTTCATCAAAATGTTTCTTTTGTAGGCAATTCAACTGTCTCAACATATGTATTCAACAGTGTATAGTGTAAATAATGTATAATGTATATATTATGTCTTTATTGGGGACACGAACATACAGTGTTACCAACTTGGCGACTTTCTCGCTTAACTTTCTAGGCTCTTTTGGCTGCTCAGAGTGAACTCTTTAGCAACTGCTCTGGCAGCAGCGTGTCTCCATCTCTTCTCACCCAGAGCACACGCAAGAGGGAGTGAGGGTACTATGGTTACGGACGTCAGTGTCATTTTTGTTGTGGCTTAATCGTTAACGTTTTGAGTGTAGCCCTGAATATAAATTCATCTTCATACCACACTGAAAATTTTATTTTAGAAAGGCTTAACTTCAACAAATAGGTATTGAATTTGGGAATGTATTACATCATTCAATTCCTAATAAGTTTAGAAAGTAAACAACCGTTGTTCCAGGTAAGAAAATTACACCACAAACTCGTAACAAGACATTATTTGTAAACAATTTAAACCTTTTAAACTTAACCTATGTAATCAAAAATAAGTCAACCTTAAACTTGGGTTTCACGCGTTTCACTCACACACACACACACACACACACACACACACACACACACACACACACACACACACACACACACACACACACACACACACACACACACACACACACACACACCACAATCATCAGTCTCCTGGGTGAAAGTCCTGTCTGACCCCCCACACACACACGCTAATGTGCCGTTAAGAGGTCACGGTCATTACTCGTATTACTGTGAGATCAGGCTGGTCCATACAGTATTCGATTACCATGTATCCAAACGTTAAACTACTATTTATCTTATTTTTGTAACAAAATGCTTTCTTTTCTGAATTTGCGTGTTATCCGTTTCATTTATTTTCACACCGTTGTGATGTGGGGCTGACTGAAACAGTCGGACATCTAGTTCTGTCATTGTCACCTTCACATAAATCCCTGACATGGCTGTCTGGAGATATTTACAGATAGAGAAGGCGTCAGGGGATGGCAAAGTGCTGAGATAAACCTCCCCTCACCCCCATCCATTTTTATACCTGAACCCATAAATATAAATATATACATTCATATTTGCCAAATCGGTATGGCGGCTGAGATGCATGGCTGGCGACAGGAGGCGACACAAGAAATAATCCATCATGCCCTGAAACTGAAATAGCAAACCTAAACCTCTGTGGACATCCCAGGCTGTGTCTTCTGGCCAGAAAACAGGACTGCACGGATGCTTTCTATAGGACTCTTGAGCTGCTCAAAGATTATGGGATGAGAAAAAAAAACAAAAAAAAATCCCTCTTCGACTGTTCTCCAAGCTTGGCTGAGGTTCTTATTGCCGACTATGTATCCATTACTGCTTTCCTCTGGTGCCCCCGCGTCAATACGGCCCAGAGAAAATCTGGTGTGGCGGCACCTTCCATTGACAAAGCATGTCTGGGTGGGTCGATAGTGTATTAATATGGGACAATGGTGTTAGCCACGAGTGGCTCGCACCACTAGGCCATATCGGAGTCTCTAGCACGCCCAGTCCGGTAGCTGTGTGAATGGCCTTGAGCTCCACTGGGGCAGTGGATGCTTCTTGTGTGTGTGCGCGTTTGTATGTGTGTGTCTGAGTCTAGTACTGTTTTCAACCCCAGAACCCCAATAACTGACTACCAGACCAAAGAGAGAGAAACTAGCTCCATTGCTAACACTACTAGCTGGGAATCTAGTAAAGACATGCAACAGAGAATGTGTCAATTTATGGTTTGTGGATGTGGAGACATTTTAAACATGAAAGCTAATTAAATCCTAAAGATTTAGGTACATGCATAAAGCATGTTCTGTTCTTTCTTTACCAGGCTAACATGATTTTTTTCTCAACTTACAGAAATGCAAAAAAAAAATAACCAACAATATAACTAATCCACAAATGTTGGTGTGTTCTTATTTATGGGCCTGTCGTACTCCGCTGAGAAAGACCATGCAGCCATGTTCAGTCATCAGCAAGAGCTTGCTTTGGCCTAAATAGGCTTTGTCAGTTCAATCCATTTTGTGTGTCTACATCACTGCGTTGCTATTGGAAGAAGACGTGTTACTGTGTCACTTTTTTCCATGCTCAATTTGGTTAAAAGGAAAGAAGTAAATCATGTTTATCACAAGGTCTGTGCAAATTCGGAGAAATCTGCATATGTGTGAAAATGTGAGCGCACATTACACAAATATAAACAGAGTCATTGATCAGTTTCATTTTCCTTCAGACATTAGGTGAATCCAGAAAAAAATAATGTAGACCAATAGATAGCAGACCACTGGCATCTTAACCCCAAACTGGCATCCCAAACCATAAACACACGTTCAGTCACACAGTTAAATGTCCTGTCTTGTGCATGCTTGCACACACACACACACACACACACACACACACACACACACACACACACACACACACACACACACACACACACACACACACACACACACACACACACACACACACACGTGTGGTTTGGTGATTTACTAGAACAGATGAGGCCCTGGGAGTACCTCTGCCACCACAGCACTCAAATCAAAGCTGTCAACAGTGACCCTGGAGGATGGGAGGAATCAAAAAATATCTCCTCTCTTTTCCTACTCACCATGACCTGTGTGTGTGGAGACACGCTGTTGTGAGTGCATATAACTATTTTGTGTGTGTGTGTGTGTGTGTGTGTGTGTGTGTGTGTGTGTGTGTGTGTGTGTGTGTGTGTGTGTGTGTATGTGTAAGAGAGAGAAATGTATGAAAAGAAGGGCGAAACCTATCAGCTGGCTATGTGGGAGACCGGCAGGATGCAGGCAGTGCCCGATTCACCTTCTCCTCTTCTGCCTGGCCATTATTCCTTGGGAAATATACGCCTTTAGATGCATGGTGGCCAGAGGCTTGTTTACTTGCTAAACAACCTTGGTAGCTGAGTGGCATTTTCAGTGATGCAGCGAGGAAGATTGACTGTCTTCCGGCGTTGGGTGTGTGTCCACAGTCCCGATGCATTCTTTACTATCTCTGCCAGCTTGCTCGCCTCCCATTACATACCAGCTCACCTCACAGGCAGAAACACACATATGCCATTTGTGTACTCATCTGTGAGCTTACATACACATATGCAAATACACACACACGCGCGCACACACTCCAGCCCATTTTCACCCAAATGAATTGGCTGTTCCACGCGTGCATGATATCTATCCCACCCCTGGATCCAATTTCCATGTTGATGAAACTGTGAATTTACAGTATAAATGCATCTAAACACACTGGTGTGCGAGGTGTCTATTATAATACTGCTGATGAGTGATTGCACGGGTTTCACCAGGCCATTATCATTGTAATCACTGTAATCATTTGACCCTCTTTTGGCCATTTCAGTAAACGTGCAACCTTCATACCTGGCAGTATCTCTGTGTGAAGCAATGCAGGAATGAATCGGGGAACGGCACAAATTGATTTAGGGAGGCAGGGGGGGAAACGCCTGCCAGTTCGCTATCAAAGTTCATGCATTGTATTTACCCGAGCCCGATTACCTTAACAAGGCACATATATCACATAATTAATCCAGAAGATTACCATCAAAAATCCATAAACCAGTAACATGCTTCCTTGCGCTCTGCCATTAATTATATTTGTGGCGCTGGAAAGGAGATTGAAAACAGAGACAAAAAAACAGAAAGAGGGATACACGCAATAGAGGCAGCCACAGACCAAAAGGCATATGGCATTTTTAATAAACATACTGATTACACTGTAATTCATCACATTATCCAGATAGCTTTCTGTTATTGACATTTTTATGACCACTGCGATATGACATATGAGCACTGGCATGAGGATTTAATCCTACCCCAACATAAATATTGAGATTTGTTATATGCAAGTTGATACATACTACAGTATACTACAGTATCAAGGCTGACTCTCTGTATTACAGATTTTTTGTCAGATTACTTAAATTCCTTCTCTGCTGATTGAGGTTTCAAGGCACAGGGGTCGATTTCTAAAGCCCATTATTTTCCGACTGACAGATATAGACATTGTCAGCAAGACATTTAGGCCTCCAGGCATAGCTCGAGGATGGTGCCGAGACCCGTTGCCTGGGTTTCATTTCACTTCAACCAACTTTCTCTCTCTTACCAGACGTTTTTATATGTTTTTTTGCCCATCGACCAACTTTGTGGATTTTTGTCTCAAGGTAGGAGTACTTTAAAATAATCGTACGTCTTTCAGAAAGTGTCTGCCAGAGTGTGTAACATCTTTATCACTCATGCTGTCGGGCGGATTTTGCCAGCCTTGCCTATGGCGTGTTCGACGGAAGAAAGAGCACCCTGTCAAAAGGTCAGCCCCCGAGCACAAACAAGGAGACAAAGCAAGACACAAGTCAAAATCTTCGACACTGGGTAGTGATTTTTTTGGACCTTCTCAAACAATTTCTTAAGATCTTGGAAACTGAAGCAACAGCTTAAGATGAAAAGTTGAATACAAATACCCTCTGACTTCCATTTTTCTATTGCCAAAAGTCTTATCTTATTCCTCTTTTCACCTGGTGTCCCAGTTTCATACCCTCTCTGTCATCTGCTCCTATATTCTTGTCTCCTTTTCTGCCATGTTCACTCCATTTGTTTCCCCACTCACAACGTCTTTCTGTCTGATGCCAACATCTGACTTTTCGCCTTTGTGGATGTAGTGCGTCTCTATTCCTTCTTCTTTCGTCTTTGCTCGTATGTCTACTCCCCTCCCTCTCTCTTCTTTCTGCATGATGGTGATGGATGGGGCCTATGGATGAGTGGGCTGTGAGAGGGACTGTGATGAAGACTGGCCTTGGAGGGGAGAAAGTGAGAGTGAGAGGTGCGTGTGCGTGAGTGGGATGGGCACAACATGAAAGAAAGGGAAAAGTAGGGTATGCAGAAAGGAGGACAGAGAGATTGAAACAAGCATTGAGAGGTGGAGGAGACAAAGAGAGCAAGACGGGGAGAAAACAGGAAGATGAGTGGAGGAGAAGGGGATGAAGAGGACAATGGGTGTAGGCCTGGGGGCTTTGCTGTTAAGGTTAGGAGGGTGTTCCGACCCTGCCCTGTGCCTGGGGCTGTGCCTTGACAATGGATCAAGTCTGGAGCCGATCCAACACCAGGTGATGAGGTGAAACAGAATAGGGAAAGCTGTATATCCTGCATAGACTAAGCTGTATATATGCCTTCTACAATTCCACAATACTTTACAAAAAGACACCCTTGATCGAGACTGCATGTTGATGTAGATGTGCACAACCTAGAGCAAATGTAAGATTTTCTAAATTGTGTAGACAAATATCAAAGCCACAGCCCTTCTGTAAAGTAGCTTCCACTGACCAAAGTCATCTGCCAGCAGTAAACATGTTAGCAGATCACGCTAGCTGTAGTGCTAGCTTGGCGACAGTCGCTGCACAGGTCACATTGGTCCCTCAAGAGTCTCCTCATTAGATGCTGTCCATTTCTCATCTCATACTTTTCTCTAAAGGCTCAGACTGGTCTCATCTTTGATGCCATCTTTTATGTACTAGAAATAAAAACACATGTCACAAATTAAAAATATTAAACACTATTATGCATTTGGATTAAAATCAGAAATGTACAAAAGGGAAATGCAGAAATATGCAGAGCAAGACACACACTCCCCATTTACTTTACTAGGGCTCAGCTTCTATAAGAACAAAATAGTACCAACATAACGGATATCATCTGATTTGTACAACGCTCAATAACAGAGAAGAATGCTTTAATATTGTATGAGCAAATCTGTTTGACTCAACCATATATCGTCACATTCCATTGTGTCCTACACATAAATGCAGGGATCTTGAGATGGTAGCCGCATTGCAAAGGCCCTTGATTTTCTACTGGCATCATAAATACGGCAAGTCTCATCCTGTCAGTGACGTAGCCCATCCATCCAACTTCCTACTTACATTCTATTACCAGGCAAGGATATGAAGGATCCCTTGAGAGTCCCTAAAGGGGATCCATTTAGAGTGGAGGGGACTGTTGCACTGGGAGATTTTTGACCCCTTTCAACCGTCTTGAAGCCTGTGGGGACTGCAGGGGCTCGCATAGCTTTGTCAGTGACAGAGCCCTAGGGCTCTGACACCTGCACAGCTCTGCAATGTGACAACGAGAGACAGAGGAGGCCAAGAGTAGGTTCCTGATGACAGACCTCTATAAGTGCCCCGGGTCCCACAGCTCCAAGACCGGTGAAACGGGTCAAAAATAGGGTGAAACGGCAAGGAAATGTTCAGAAATGGCTAGTGGGACACAACCAGGATATGTAAGGAGTGGGAGAGTCATGTATGAAACTTACTACACACACTCTGCAAGGAGCGGGACTTTGAACATGTGTTCTATTACTATTTTAAGACACTCGGAACTGAAATTCAAATCAAGCTGATCTCGCAACTTTGATGCAGGAGAAACAATAGTATCACTTGAAAGTCTATGACTTATGCAAACTGATAAATATGCCATATCTAAATTGAAGTACATCTGCCTCTTTAAATGTCTGACACCAGTTGACCAATTTGTCGTAGACATCAGAGTGTGTGTTTTGTGTGCCTGTGTGTGTGTGTGTGTGGCCATTTCCATCAGCTTTCACTAACGTCCATGCAGCTCTGAACAAACATCCATCAGTGGCGACAGGCCTCTTCCCCTGGATTTTCACCCTAGCACCCAACTGGAGCTGACCTGTCCAATCTTATCTGGACCCGGAGAGCCCCGTTTGCCTTCATCCCACCCCCTCCCCCAAGTGTTCCCCTTCCCCACCATTCGCTAACTGCCAACCTTAATCTGCAGATAATCCCATCTAGCTCACACCAGTAATGGCTGGGAGGCAGTTTTATTGTTTCTGGAGTCTAACAGGATACAGACTTCCTGACTGTATATGGTCACTTAACTACAAAAAGATAAAGCAATCACACCCAACCTAATTCTTGAAACAGTAGCTCAATCACTCCTGCCAGAATGACATCGATAGTGCTGCTGTTTGTGCTGTCGATGAGAATCATGTTGACACGCAAGAGTACTAATGCAATCCACATTTTAATAATATGTAATTTAATGTTAAGCTAATAATGTTTTATGAATATTTGAGGAATGTGCCATGTCCCAGTACATCTAATACTTTGTTATTCAGAATATAAATTCTCATTAAGATCCACGTATTGACAGAAGACTGTATCAATTATGATGTGGGTCAAAAGTGCAAGCTGCAAACTCGAATGGTGATTTAGGTTTTAGAAGAGAAAAAGAGCAAGAGAAGAGTCAATTAGCATTGTAAAGTGCATCAAGAGCTTGTTTGTGCATAACCTTGTGAGGCATCGCATGACTGTTTGCATGCGACACAAACGAATCAACTAATTGAATATGCAAAGAACAGTGGTAAATTGGTTGCAAACAAACAAGGATCAAAGTGGAATGCATCGTGAGCTATTTATTAAAATTAAACAATGAACAATGTCCATCAGGGCAAGTGGGAAGCATTGAGGCAATATGGACCATAACAATCTATGAAGAGCAGTCTGTAAAATGACCAAAAGAAGAACCTTTTCAGGACTAAGGAACAATGAAAGAGTATATATACATTTTTTTTTTGTGTTTGCAAAACTCACTTGAAATGCATTGAAACCTTTGCTGACAAGGTGATTATTTCAAACTAAGGCAATGAAAGCTACCCAATGTTTTTCCTGGCCAGCTCGCCAGAAATGGAATATAACAGGTCATTATGGCTTGGCGGCTTCCTGGCTTTTCATAATATACTGATAAATGAGATAAAAAGGTGAGGCACTTGTGTCAGACCTGTGTTTGTGTGTCTGCGTGTGCGCTTGTCTGTCTGATTGCTTGACTGTCAGAATAAAAAGCGGACGTCTCCTTTAAACAGAATGAGCTGAAATGGCGAAGTCGACCCATCCCTTCTCATGCTACAACATGATCTAGCACAGGTAGGCCCATTAGCATGGGGAAAAGGTCACTTTGAGGAGTGGAAATCAAATACAGGGATTTGGGCAGGGCCATTAAGCCACCAGGGCTATTAGTATTCATGCGCTGCAGATTAATGGAAAATATGAGCCCTACAGAGGGGCCATAGTATTAAACTCGATAAGAGCTGATTTGCCCAACCTCCGACATCCCTGTTTTCCCACTCCCTATTTCTACTCTTTTCTCTATTAATATTAATGATCTTTTTTTTTTTTTCATTTGACGGTACAATGCTGTCACATTGCAGGGTTTTGTGACTCACCCAGCTGCCACTGCCATGATTGGCAAAGATGTGATTAATTGTCATCCAGGGGACCCAACGTTGCTAGTCAAGCAAAACATTGTCAGTGAAGCAAATGGTAATTACATAACTTAATATTCTTAAATGGTGATGATGCTTCATGACACAAGTTTTCAAAGTGATATTTCTCCTGTTAATCTACTTCACACCAAGTTGTTAGTATGCTCTTTTAAAGTCAGTATCCCATTAAAGCTGGATTTATGGTTTAGCATTAAGGGGTTACGGCTTTTCACTAAGGTTTAAATGTTCAACAAGAAATTAAAACAGGCCTCAAAGACTGCAAAAACTCTTACATTCGAGGTACTCTAATCCCTCGAACTCCAAAAATACCCTGCGAGTTACAATAATTTAGGTGTTCTTCATGTGTTTTTCAATCAGTGTAAACGTTTGTTGCCCACCTGTGACAGACATAACAGGTTTTTATTGGATGTGACCAAGGTCAGGTCCAGCAGCAACCCAGTCGCCTGAAAAGAAATATTGGCAGTTTCTGAAAATCACAGGATACGTTGGATGTCGAAGTTTCTGAACCAAAAATAAATACTTTTCATATCAGCCTTGTATCAAGCTTTCAGAAGCGCACAGTGGCACATAGTTAATGCTGTGAAACAGGTGGAGGCAACAAAAGTACTTTGTTAGGGCTAGAAAAAAGGTCATGTTGTTGTAAAATAATGGCGTAACTTCGTAAATACCGTGACTAAATAACAACCACTCTTGGTGGACTTTCATTCGGAACTTTACCTGAAAAGTGTAAACTCGATGCTTAATTCATTTTGGTTTCAAACAGGACAAACAGCGGCCTCGTGAGTTTGACCCACGACGTACACTCTACCCACCCACTTACAGCTTGTGGACAGTCTTTGATTGGGTTTCTACAACGGCCACGCCATATACTTCTCCTGCTCAGCGAGAGTATGTTAAAGGCAAAAAACATCCACATAAAAAAAAGAAAAAACGTCCACATTTTACGCATTGTAAAAGAGTGAAAGCTTAGACAGTGCCAGTTGCCACTCCTGGCAGATGCCCCCCCACCCCCACCACCACTCTCTCTCCTCCAACTCCCACCCTTCCACCCCACAGTCGTCCCTGTCCCCCCAGCACACCCCACCTTCTGCTCCATCTGTCGGCCAATAACCTGCTAGAGGCTGCCATGCCGTTAGCGCACCTGTGCCTGCCACTTTAAATAGAGCTGTTTGACGCATGCAGGCGGCATGCAACCACACACCCGTACACAGGCTATACCTCCAGACATATTATGCGTATATACACTCTTTAGTCAGCATGCACCCTGAAGGGCAGGTTGAAGTCAGCTGAGGACTTTGCCCAGTTACTGAATCATTAATTTCTTGGAAACTCAGCAGTGAAAAGGTTGCAGATTGGAACTTGCTCCTCGTTTTATGTTTCTCTTAGATACACTTGCTTCCTGGGCTGTGACCACAAGAGCACAATGGGACTGCCTAAGGCCACAGTCCTCTTTTGCCATTACCTGGAACGACCAATGCTTCCATACACATGGGGTACACATGCCACAGGGAGATGGCCACCTCTTTCCTCATTAGCTATGAAATAATGGCTGTGGTCCACAGAGTCTTGTACTCTATTCCCCTCGATGCAACTCAAGTTCTCTTTTACCAATACTTCCTCCCTCCTGCTCCCCCAGCCAAACATGTTGAGGCGTCTCTATGCATCTTCTTCGGCCATCTGCTTACCAAAAAGCACTCACTATACATGTATCCTACTATCTACAAAGAAATACAAAGATGGCTGTAAAATAAGGCAGACAAAGAGTATCTCATCACGTCATTGTCACATCATTGTTGATTCAGTATGAATGTAGGCCGTGTTATGGGATTTGGTTGAAATGTTTCCATGGGTGTGTGACTGAAGATGTTTGAGGAGAAGACAGTCAAAAGTTTAATTGTTTGAGCTCTTTGATTTCAACTTATTGCAACCAATTGCATTCAGTTCACATACTTTTAAAGATTCACCTCGGTAAATGCATCCCAACTGGGTCTTGAATGGCACTCCTCCAAAAACAACTGCTTTAATCCTTCCATTCGGGCAGGAGCATGCCGTTCAAACATCTGTCATGCAGTTCAAATGTGACTCAAGCATTTCAAATGACACACACACTATAAAATGACTCCACTCAACAGCTTGAAGTGTTTGAATCATGGGAACATTTAGAGACTTAATAGCCACAGACAAAATTAACCAAATCTATTTATATGAACACATGATCAAGCCTATTATAGTCGGATCTAGAATCAGCATATATGAAACTAATGTCGAATGGCGAATATCGAAATGGCTACCAATTCTATTTTACTTATTACGTACAGGATTGGTTACAATGTCTTTCATTTTCACAGTTTACAGGGCAGTAGGATGTCCTCAAGACAGGATGCCCCCAAAAACAGCGAGCACAATGGGTGGCATTTAACTCAATGGGAAGCTGATGCCATAGAATCCAACTGTTGAATGACAGGCTAGTAGTAAAACACCTGTTCTACTTTCCGAGCAAAATGTCAAGACTTGAGATCAGCTGATGAACACCAACCTTAAGATCCACTTTAAATTAGGAATCACTGTCAGGCTCATATCACCACAAGCCAAGGTCTATTTAGTGGTGAGGGACATATTTCTATGTAATGCATATTTCCAATTTGTATAATGCAGATTCCTTAGCAAAGTCACAACGGCAAATGTATGCCTCTAGAAGTTGAATGGTATTCCTTTTTCATCCTTTCACATTTTCTTATTATGAAAGAAAAAAAAGGCCACAATTAGTCAGCATTAGCCATAAATTAATAATTGATTCAGATTTGAAATTCAAATCAGGCCACCAGCATATTCCCGCATGGAGGACTTGGCACAACAAAAAGCCTGTCAGGGCAAAGATGTATGTTCAAGTAATACTACAGGAATCCCAAACAACCCCAGTGGAGAGCGATAGTACCACTCCATGTCAGCACAGCAGCCAAGCCACTGTATCGCTTGGCAGGCTGCATTCGTTTTCAATAATCAAAGAGAAATGCTTTTTAAAGAACTGAGATCTTGTATTTTGCCAAGGCGTCCCTCTAATATTTGTGACATTTATCTTTGTACTTGCTCATTCAGTCAGGATTAGCCTTGGTAAACCAATGGGAGCAGCCTTTATCAAAAGGTGCTGCAGAAACCTTGCCCCTCACGCACTTTACTTCTACTGACAATGAAGACAGAAACCCAAGAATTGAATTGTCAGAATACTGAAAAACTCAGTTTACAAAAAGGTATGGTCTTACCAATTATATTACTGTATACGTATGTGTATTATTGAACTTGACATTTGTGTACGTATTCATACCGTTTATGTACGCACATTCACATTCAATCCCTCTAAGATGTAGCTGTATGCGCCTGGATGTCTACACGAATATGGTTATACTGAACATTATGTACCTCGACATCTAAAGGAATTCCCATGGCAACATACTCGTACATCAACCCTGTCTCCTAGAAATCATTTTACTAATTTGTAGCAGCAAATGCGTTTTGAAACGCAATGCTGTTGCTTTTGAATCAGCATAATAGTACATTTTGTCAGCATTTGCCATGTGACACAATGTTGACATTGAACGTAACTACAAAACATTGACAGACAATGTATTTATTGTTTTACAGATTATTTAAGTCTTTCATGGTTATGATGCACTCACAGCCCTTGGTTATAGTTAAAGAACCATCATTGTCTTGGTTTAATACAGGAAAAAAAGCAACTATGTTTCCCCATAGAATGTAATTCGCCAAAGAAATTAGTAGTATACAAACTATCTATTGCACACATCTCCCATTCTTAGTCATCAAACTTGCAATTATGCCCATATAAAGTACAGCACCTCTATATCACCAACAATGTCTAAGTAAACATACTTCTATAATGATAATATACAGTGAGTATACTGATATTAAGACATGCCCATACATTATAAGGGCCTGCACCTTAATAAACTACAAAAAGTATGGCATACCAGTGCTCAAATCAGTCATTTTAGTCCAATATATCCATACTGCATGCAGTATCCATATAATCCATTGATAAAAAGGTTACAATATAATTTTCTATAGACTTTATCTGTTATTTGAATTTCCAGAGTCTCAAAGCTTAATTTAACGTCCAGATTCTTTGGGATTATAGTTCCTTAGAATCTCATTTGATCATGGTCCCATTTCTATTTCTGACTTTCTCTTTAACTGGACGGATTTGTTCATGTAAATTTTAAACTTTTCTGTAAAAAAAAGTCTGCACATTCAATTTAAAAACTGAAACTTGCCCGTAATTACTTATTACTTTTAAAATGGCTAAGAGGGCTGCTCACTAATCTGTTCACGACTGTGTTGCAGTTGGTTTTTTTTTAAATAAAAAAGACACTTAACGGCATTGGTTCGCCAGACTAATATTTCTATTTTTGAAATTGCTGTGCTTCCCCTATAGTTGCTGGCGGCAATTTTGCCTGCAAAAGATGTCTTCTATTCAAGGACCAAATGTTCCCCGTGTTACAAGATGACCTCTCGACAGACGAGCAATCACAGTCGTCAGCATTCGTGAACCCAGTGCTCGGCTGAGCTTGCAGACGGAACCAACAAGTTTTCACTCAGCTTGATAAGACAGTAATACTGAGGAAATAACCTTGGCAGGTTACGGCTGTACACTATCATTGATCCTCCACAACAGCAAATAAGGAAAATGGAGACAACGGGATAGAAACGGCACATTCTCCATCTCTTGTGTCCTTTTAATGGAGAGATGTTACTTTGCCTCTTTGCTGTCCTCAGCGCAATGCTTCTCTCCTGCTTTTACAATTTAATAACTACCTCCATTCCTTATCGAAAAAGGATTTTTTTTTTTCCAGGGGTTGCTTGTCAGATAAAGGCCAGGGTTGTCACCAAACTTCTTTTGCTGCTGCGAGACAAAGTCTGTTTACTTTTTCAGTCATCTCTTTGCTCTGTCAGGGAAAGGAAATACAAACGATCTGTATAGAAACCTCCTGGGCATTTTCTTTGCTCATCTCTGTACCCCATTTACTCTCTTCTTCACTTTCATCCGCTTTGGGGATAGTTAATGGCTCATTGATATTCCGTTGTTCAGCATGAGGACCAATAGACCTTTTTCCCCATCAGGACTCGGGAGTGGCCACTTGCAGACTGCTCCTGACACTGGTTGATGATAATTTAACAAAGCACGGCACTGATAAAAAGGCTTATGAGATGGGATGAGGTTTCACCTTCCTCTCACGTCATGTACAAACCTAATTGCTTTTGACATCTTGTTTGTTTATTGTGCACGTGTCATGGCAGCTTGCTATCATTTCAAACCCACGTCATCTCCCCCTTTGCTTCTAGTTTGACATTGATCATGATGTAGCTTCAGGATAAACATGCATACAATCATATTAAGATAGAGATTTAACACACGCACGTGAGCACGCACACGCACACACACACACACACACACACACACCCTGATGATGTCATCACATGGGGTTTGAAGAGTACTCATAAGCAGAAAGTGATAGGGTTAAAAAGATCTGAGTATTTACCAGGCTGTGAGGGTCCAGAAAATTCACTATTGAGTTGCATTGTGGGAAATGTAGGATCCAGTGTTTTGAGGGCGTGGCCCATACTTCAGACTACAAGTCTCAAAAGAGTTTGGCAATTCTTTTAAATATCTGTTACTTGTAAGTCTGCCAAGTTTACAGAAGATCAATACTAAATCCCTGGAATGGCCCTTTATTAAATGACCGGCAGCTTTCTCAGTGTTTATGTACGTATCTGATCAAATTCCCCACTTATACTGTTCCACTAGAACAGGTTTTCCACATCTGTACAGCCTTATTTTTCAGAGATGCAAAGAGCCTTGCATTAGATGTTGCTGACCTGAATCTCAGCTGCAAATCTACTTTTGAAATAGCAGCAACTGTGTAAGTTGGAGAGTACACTTTGTCCCAGTTTGCAGAACGCTGCTGAAGAGCTACAGTATTTTAAAAAAGGAAAAAAAAAAAAAATACAGGTAATGTCTGGGCGATCCTCAACCTCCTCACCTCCTTTGTCAATCAATAGTCTCTTTCATCGGCAGGGGTTGAGCTATCATTAATAATAGCTGACACGCTCCTATAGTGGTAATAAACTGGGGGAATCTGGTATGTAATGGTACAGTAATGGCACCTGGGCAGGGTGTTACGCACTCGACAGCTTCTGATGGATAAACCCTAGGTAAATGGATTTGGGCTCATCCAGGGGAGAGGAGCTGCTGCTTTTGGATTTACTCTGTTTTTCTGAGCAGTAGCGGGTGAAAAGAGCCCGTACAATTGTGAAGAATGGAAGAGGGCAAGTGGAAAAGAGCTTTTCAAATGGGACAGTGGGGCATGCCGTGGATGGACATGTAGATTTTACTTCAGCTCCATAGCAACAAGACGCAAGCGTGTCTGAGTGTGAATGCACTGTGTGAGTGCTAACTGGGGCATGTTAAGGCAATTGTCATTCCCCCCTCCCTGTTGCCACCGTGAAGAATGATTTGCTGGTTGGCGTGCCATTTTTTCTTTTCAAAACATAGACAAATATGGACCCCGAGTGTTAAAAAGAGCCAAACTTATCCCATCATTTCTGAAGTCAGAGGAATATAGAATTAAATTGATAGATTTTTTAGAGAAGATGAGTTGTCACTTCAGACAGTGGGAATAGGAGAGAAAAAGTTTAGCAAAATCTGAGAGGTATTTTTACTCCTCTAACTGACAAGCTTGAAATATGGTCTATTCTGGTTAACCAAAAGGAACACATACATTTCTACATTAGAAAGAATTCCCATTATTTCTCTGTGAGCCATGAAAATCAATTCTAAAATGATTGCTTTCAGTGACGATGGGGAGAGAGGAGAGAAAATAGTTGATGTGCCTTTGGCTGGTCCAATAGATAGAAATAGTGGTTGTTTTTTCCTATTCTATTTTCTCACGAGAGATGGTTGAAATGGGGAGTGTAACTATTTCAGTTGTTCTCTTTTCATTTTCTTGTCATCTCTCAATGCAGCGCTTTGTTTATTTCTCAACACAAGTACCCAAATCTTAGAGCATTACATGATTTCTCTGCACTTCCAAATCCAGGGGCTTGTTCCGTTGGCTCAAACCTTCATCGCATTATGCTGTTTTTGTAGCAGACAACAAAAACAGATTCTCTCACTTCATTGGCAATGCTCATCAGCATGTTTTGCATTGTCCCGTCTTTTCCATTTAATGAAGCATTTAGCAGCAGATTAGAAAAGAGCTCATCAACTGTCAATTTAACAGATTAAGTAATTTCTTAACCATGATACGAAATAAGGCGTTTTAACTATCAATAGCAGTATTGGCATCAACTTGTTTACCCTCCCCAAGTTTCTATACATCTTGCCTCCTACCCTAAATCTAATGCTCTAAGTGGATTGAAGGAAATCCTGACTCTTAAAGTCAATAAAACACAATATACATGTGTTACTGCCAATAACACCATCTATTTGCTAGATATTGACCTTCTACGCATCTTAGAAAAAAAAAAGTCAATGCTGCATTGAAGCGCGCATGATCCGAGAGAGATGTTGTGTTTAACCCTTTCCCTCTACAGTGCACCATGCCAAGTGCTTTGTCCGAGGGCAGAATCACTAACCCTTTGAAAGGCCACTTTCAGGCAAAAGAGGCACGATACCGTCAATTCACTTAAAAGCATTCTTATTTTGTGAGTGTCAGATAGAGTTTCATGGCTCGGTCCTGCATGTAAAGTGACCCCGCTTTGGTGCAGAGGCGAGCACCGTCTAAAATAAGCAGCGGTGGTATTGCCTTCAGAAAGCCACAAGAGACCCGAGTCCCCTTGGTGATCTCTTCACATTGATACTCTGTCTACCATAGAGAGGCTTTCAAAAGGTAAGACAGAGTTCATGGGGGGAGAATTGAGGAATGACCTTTCGGTGGAATAAGGGACATCTTGTGTCCAGCAGTTAAACTTTTGAAATTAATAGTATTTACATATTCATAGATTCTAAATTAGGTTTGAGAGTTTGTAATAAGATAATTGAACTTCAGTGGAAAAACAATCCAAGGCAAATTATTATTTAAAGCGGAGTATTTGTATACATGTCTGGAAAGGAACTTTAACCTAAATCTAATCATACCAGGTATACCATAGTTTATTTTAAGACTATAAACTATGTATAAGAAGTTTACGTAGTCACTGTGACGTCACCCAGTGAAGCTAAGTAACTGAACAGTGAATAAGACATTTTTAGGTGACCAAAATGTTCTTTCATTAACGAAAAACACACTGCAAAAGAGTTAAAGTTGTAAGACTAAAACACAGACAATTCCCAGACCTGACAACGCCGTGATAGCGACCTGTCAATTGAAAGATAGCCACGCCCCAAAGCATACCCTGCTTTATAGTCTATTTTCCTTTATATTGGACCATAACTTACTCAATGAACATCATGCGTCATGCGTCTAAGAATAGCGACCGAGACCATAAACGCATGTTTACTGAGATAATATTTTGAGAAATAGGGACATTTTTCTCAGATTTATTTACAGTCAGACTTCAAGAGGTTGCCATGTGGTAAAGAAACCAACCCTGAACCACAGCGTCCCCCGAGTCTGGCCAAGGACCTTCATTGCATCTCGCCACTATTGCTATTGAATAGAAAAGCATTAAAATGCCCAAAAAATGTTTGCCATATTTTCTCTAACCAAATGCTGGCTTAATGTAAAAAACTGTTGACATTGAGCGTAACCCAGGGTTTTGCAGAATCGTCCAATATCAATGTACTTGAATTGATGAAATATCTTTGAGACGGTATGGACGTTTGTGTGTTTGCTTGTTTCTATGTGCGAGGAGGAGGTGGTGGTGAATTAAAAATGCTAAAGCCACATCTGTCGGAGCAGCTCTGGCCCCATAGCTCATTCCAGATACGCTTATTTGTGAAATCTGTGGCAACTGATGCCCTCAAGGAGCCATTGCTTCCTCACCAAGGGGGCAGCAAAATAAACGAGGCCCTGCCAGAGGATAGAGAGAGAGAAAAAAACCTGGAAAAAGACCCTTCACCGGTGAATTCCTAAAAATAAACTACTGTCATATGCTCTTGTAGAAGTAAAGGGAGACATTTGGGTTATTTGGGCAGCAGATAGAGACAACAGCGTACATGGACAGGGAGATCCAAAAATATACAACTGAAGAGAAGACTGACGAACCCAAAAAGCTGTTATTCACACATGCATGCAAACATACAGTAAACATGCTCCGCTATCTCCCTCTTCATGCTCAGTGACCTGCCTAAACTGACCCCACATCTCTAATGTGACTCCTCATCCATGTGTGTATTAAACATAAATGAGACTGACTCAATATCTCACTCATGGCTTCTTTGACACCACCAGACCCTGTCTTTCTGAGCATCCATATCCCATTTCTGCTCCACTCCATTTTTTTTCCCTCCATTCTCTTAAAAGATTATTCAAGGTTATTACTTTCTTCAAAAGGCCACTTAGGATGTGCAGTGGAAATATGTTGACTTTCTTCGATTTTTGAAGGGGTTTAAGTGTATTTCTAATTCACTGGTGGCATGGTTCACTACATATGAGGCTGCAGTGTGGCTTTCAATGGACCTGAGGGGAACATATTTATAAACTGAATCCTGAACCAATGGGACTCGTAGGGAAGTGTTTGGCTTCGAAAGCATTAAAGTGAAGGGATCACCATTTGCGGTACTATATTATACATTAAAAATTGAGATGGGGTGACTTTGCTCCGCTACTGACCTCTATCAATATTTGATCGCAGAAAACAGCAACTAGTAAACAATACGGAGGGAAGGTGATTCAGGGGAGAGGTGAAGGGCAGGGCACACACATGAAGCCCAACCAACTGCACACTTGGAGAATGTTTGATCTACAAACTCCACCAAATGCCAGTCAAGCTCGATCCACTTTTTGACAGTTTGGGGCACAGAAAGTATTGGTTGCCATGAAATAAAGACGGGTCGCTGAAAAGAAAACCTTCCCGACTAACTCATCTGTCCATTAGCCAGGCAACGATATATGTGTCACGCTCTTTTTGCTTCTTCCAAGGAAAATCACACAGGGTGTTTAACATGTCTTCCGTTCAGAGAGGATTGTGATTTCAGTTTCCTGAGAGCTTTAAAACGCAAATTGAAGGCATCTCTCTAGAGGAGAGTACAGTGCCTCAAGGCTGCTCTGACCCCCTGACCCAAGTATAATTGATGATCTCACATTTTTTTTATGAGCAAATGCAAAAGTCATCCGCATGTCAAGAAGACACATCATCACAGGCATGACCGTTAAGGGCAACACAGACCGACGGCATATTACGCGCGTCAAAGCACCCCTATTGTTCGGAATGCGGACCCACGCACCGGCAGCAACAAAAAACCATGTTGTTGTGGAGAGTCATGTATCTTGACACAGGAAGCTATGTTTCTTTTTCCGAACGCTGACGCACTTATACAGAATAACAGAAAATGAGAGGGGGGGGTTCAACTCGTGGTAATTGGAGCTTCTCTGCGCTTTGTTTACATCGTCACGCATGACGCAGATGCCTTTCAGTGCACGTTAGTGTGCCCCACTGAAGGCCGCCGCTCTGCAATGCGTTCATAAAGTTAATGTTATATATACGAGTTGCGTACTGGACCGATTTCCTGTACGGGTGCAGTGACTTCCTGGAGTCTTGCTGTCAATGTGAGGTTGCCCGGTAACTAGCATAGATGAGGCACAGAAACAGTTTATGTATAGCTGTTAACAGAGACCTTGCTGTAGCACAAATACAACAATGCAACACAAAAGTGGAACAAGTGTGTCTCTAGAGTAAGCCATTATTGTGCTGGATACTACAGAGTTTCTCTGAAAACAATCCAACACATAGACAAGGATCAACTGGTGTTTATAGATCATCGTCTCAAATTAAAAAGGGCCAAAGACTGGTTAGCCAGCTTAATAGACTGAGGCCGGTCTATGATACATCAGGCTGTCACACATGAACTGACAAACATGCACTCGCTTCTTTATGTATGATAAAATTAGAGATAATCTTGGTGGCATGTGGAGAGAAACAGACAGAGGAATGGGGGACAAGTTAATCATCTCAGAGTAGCTTCTCCCATCAACTGGCAGCGACTTTAATCAAATTATGACCTTGTAAAGCATGCACTTGTCATTTGGGACCCTAATCTCTTCGCTAATGACTAATTAGCCCCATCACCTGTTCCTCTAAGCTTCCATTACACCCCCAACAAAGCTTTAAGATAATGGAATAAACAAAGGGGGGAAAAATACTTCCCTTGCCACACACAAAAGAAGAGAAAAAAAGTAGACCAGACAGACATCAATCAAAACCTGGGAGATTGATTACAGACTGACAAAACAGCTATTGGGTTTTTTTTTCTACTCTCAGACAAGAGACCACTCTTCAGTGCTCGAGAGGACAATAAGTATTCACAAATTCATTATGAGTAATTAACCGAAAATAGCTATGGAACACGGGCAATAGTGAGAGAATTCAGCCCAGAGACGCTAACCCAGCGTGAGGTTACAGCTCACAGAGGGTGTGGAAATAATCTAGTGGCCTTGTTTCATCAATAACTTCACCTTGTGTTGGGACAAAGCCCTTTGGACCGGAGTTACAAATGAGTAAAGCCCACTTGTTTGTATTTGTGTTAGGTCTTGTTATGGATTAACTCATTTGCCTCAATCTGAGGCCGCACACGTGCAACATCCTGGCTTTTGCAGCGGATCTGCAGAAGGGGGACGGAGGAGGCTTTTGTTTGTGCCATCCAGCGCCTGTGCAGCTGCACTACTTGGCGGCAGGCACACAAACAGGCGGCTCCCATTCATTAGGCCTTTTTATATCAGAGACACTCACCTTCTGGGGGCCCAAAGCATCTGCCTCCATATCAGTAGGAGTGAGGGTGGGGGGAGGGGGGGGGGTGAAGAGACACACTGAGTGGAAGAAGATGGAGATAGAGAGAGTATGCACGAAAACAGAAAAGAGAGAAAACTGATAAATCTGGGAGGGAGATAAGAGGCACAGTACAGAAACAGAGCAAACTGTGGCAAGAGTGGCAAACTGCACTCTAGTGTGAGTGAGACAGCAGTTGAAAGGGGCAACTCTGATGCAGCGAGCCTCATTATTTGGTTGTCTCTTCTCTTCATCACTCTTTCCTCATCCTCCAATCAGAGGAACATCTGGCTCTAAGAATTATAAAAGAGCTCTGGCTGGGCATTCATAGATCTCACACACATTTGAGCGCGCGCGCGCACACACACACACACACACACACACACACACACACACACACACACACACACACACACACACACACACACACACACACACACACACACACACACACACACACACACACACACACACGAGCTATGCAAAAGGGACCCATGGGAGTCTGTGCACACAGCCATGCGCAGCTGTAATGGAACACTATTATTTTAACACAAAGCCATAACTGTTTTCACTGATTCTGTATCAGTGATTTTACATGAGCTCATGACACGTTAAAACACTTTTATTTTGTTCAGTTAGTCAATGCACTGTGCAGATTTTTTTTCATTTTATTTTTAGATGCAGAACTCAAGGAGTAATGCAACTAGTGTGACTAAATAAAACAAAAAAAAGTTGCCAGTGTTACAGCAGCTACAGTGGCCTTTGGTTCTTTATCTTACAGTGACGAATGAGGCATGCCACATCCCAAATGAAGATATCCCACAGGCCACCACCACTGCTGTAATGAAGCACTTCAAAATGATATGGCCAACCCCAATGGAGGTTGTGCTAAATTTCATCTCATTGAATTTCATTAAAGTATACGCCAGGAGGTGCAAGGACAGTGGCTGTCTTTTGTTTTTGTTCAGTACGTATAAATCATGACACCCAGAGGGTACCTGCGGGTTGTCTCCCAGGGCAAAAATAAATAAAACATCAGCTATATCTTCATACAAATCAAATTTGATGAGAAGTAACAGGGGAATGTGTGGTAGAAACAGTTGAACCTGTCAGCTAAGATTGTGTTGGGTCCCTTCAGCATTTGAAATGATGATATAAGGGCCACAGTGGTAGATCTATGGATAGGAGATGAAAAAGAAATAAAGAAAGATATTCAAAATACATGATTGCATATTAAATGGACACTTTTTTCTTCCATCTCGGCAGTGCCAGTTATAACAATAAAGTGGGCAAAGTATATTTTTTGGTCAACAGTATGCACACTGCCTGCCAACCACTGTCCACGCTGTTCTGAAAGATAGTGGGACATTATGGAACTTGGATGGAAAATCTGCTTCATTATACCCACAATCTGTGGAAATTAACATCCACAATTAACCTTTATTTATTGCAGACAATGCACCTCTGGCCAGGTCAGACCACCCATTTGCATGACATTTAATATAAAGCATCCTTGAATGCAGAGCAGAGACCTGCTATACGTTAAAAACACTGCCTCAAATCTAAATGGAAATTGTGCGAGCCATAGACCCAAGCGGAGGAAAATAACCCTGCTTTGTTGAACCGGGCCCAAAGAATACAGATACATGAAAGAGGAGGGAGGCTGTGGATACAGCAAACAAAATGATTACACATTTTAGAGCAATTTCTGGGTCCTGCGGTCATAATCATTTTGTCGATAGCCTTCCAGTGTGCAGGTGTGCTCATACAGATGGTTTTATGAAGATCCATTAAAAATAATTTCGCTCATCAGCAGGCCCAGGAGGGGCCCAAACCAGCAACTGGGAGACGAGCCCAGATGCCTGCTTAGGCTCCGGCTTTAACCCACGGCGCACTCCTGATGTGGACCCCCCCCCGTCACCATGGGAACGCAACTAAATAGTAAAACCTGTGGAGGTAGGAAGCAAGAATGTGTTTGTGTACACATGCACTAATATATATATATATATGTCCGTACAAGTTCATGACCACACGTAATGTGTAAATGCATACGTCTTAAGGAGTGAAGCTGGAGCAAGCAAAAAGCAGCGCTGTCCAACTGGTGCAGGAATGATGGCAGCTATAAAGTTTTAGTAGAGATGAAAACGCTTTTTTAAAAAAAAAAAAAAATGGTGAGTTTAAACACAAGATTGCTGATTTGACTGTCACTTTAGGCTATTCCACAAAGAAAAACACTTTCTCGCACCATTCCTTATATCGCATCGACATGCAGTAAAGCAATGCTGCATAACAAGGCAGCAAGTGAGCGAGGAATTTTTTTGACGTGGTTGTCCTTGGTGGCAAACATTTGATGCGTTTTGATTAGACTCCGGTGGGGGGGGATTATCAAAGGCTAAGAGAAATCAATGTTCTTTTAATAAAGAGGACTTGGGTGGGAGGGAGACAGACAGTTCTGTTCACGACAGGGCCTGTCTCTGCCTTATCTCCAGCTTCTCAGATCCCCTAGACAGGCAAATATTTTAACTGTAAACACCCGTGGCTCGACAGCCTGCGTGGGACTCCTGTCAAGCTTTTCCACTTTCTACCGACTCACCTACTCTCTCACATGACCAAAAATGGGTTTGCACGAATACGAAACCACACACCAAAGCATGGACAAATATACCTGTACACATTGATAATACACAATACCTGCTACAATAGCCCCAATCGCTTTATGCACACACATTCCTGAGTTTAGAACGGTGCAGCGTACACTAATGTGATACCTGCGTCCTCCAGCTGCCATCCAAATCCACTGTCATCCAGATTAGCCTGGACACCACCAGATGCCTCAGAGCTGCCAGGAGAAGAGAGGCGCGGTGCAGTGAATTCCAGTAATTAATCCCAGATTACATCCTGTGCCTCTCCATCAAGCGAGTTAGCTACAGTGTGGAGAAAGGCTCACTTGTGAGAAATACAGAAATACAAGGCCAATGTGGGGACACTTGAGAGATTCTATGTCCTACAATAGAGACTTTTCATCCAAACTAATAAGACATTCTGAAGTGTTAGCAAATGAGTTACATGAACTGAAGCAACATGAACTTCACAAACCAAATCACAAAGAAGAGTGCCTTTAATACAGCTGTAAAGGGACATGCATGCTTGCTCTCTTTACTTAGTTGATTGAGTTGAGTCTGTGTCTGAATCAGGAGGCAATTAGCCTAGCTTAGCATAAAGACTAGAAGCAGGAGTTAACAGCAAGTCAGCAAAATGTGAGCCATTCTTTTAACAAGGAGACAATATGCATAAATACAACAACCCGATTTCTTAATTAGGAGCACAAATTGATAAACTAGCACCCTGCTAAATTTATGATTTTAGTTTTTAACCTGCGCACTGGGGAAATGCACCAGGGATAATGGCAATCAACGCGCATTAAATATCATGCAAATGACATGCACTCTTGTTGGACAGAATGGGATGGCAATTGTTGTGGATTGACAGTAAAACAGCAATTTACATCTGCTGATAACCCGCACATGGCACATATAAAGAAAATGTAGGTTCTCGGCTGCAAGGAGAGAGATAAAAGCATCCCTTCAACAGTACGCTGTATCCCCAGCATACTGAACAGCAGCCTCTTTATCCATCAACTGAGCTTTTTACTCTATCATCAATAAAACTTTGAGGCAATTTGCAGCCGCCTAAAAAAGTTCACGCCACATTTTCATAGTCTGCGAAGGTAGATTTGTTTGAAAACTAATAGAGCTGGTGTGCTCTGGAATGCTTATATTTTGTCTGACCTTTCCAGCTCAATTCCGTTTCCCTGACTGTTGAATCAAAATTAAATAAATGAACTACATTATACATTAAAAGGCATTTCAATTAAAAATGGTGATCCCTTTGATGCTGAGGCTTGGGTGGTTGATGTGCTTGAGAGGCTCCCCCACCCCCCACCCCAAGAGGGCTTGAGAGCCTGTTTACTTCAGATTAGGCCCACAGTCATTTCTCACTGGGGAGGGAAAAAGGAGTTGCTTTCTCTGTCAGTCTGGTAATAAACAGGACTGTTTTGCAAACTTACTACGAGAGACTCCAACTCATATGTGGGCTATTCCTTTTGCTGCTGGAGAAAACGTGCATGCATTTGTTGCATTACTCCCTCACTCTCCTGTTTCCAGTCCATGACATTTGACATGGAAAAGCATCACCAAGTCATCTGCAGAGCCCTATGCCCCCCCCCTCTCCACCCTCCCCAAAGACAAGCCAAGAGCCCTTGAATTAAGTCAATCATTTAGTCGTAACAAATTAATTAAAAGAATAATTAAATCATTAACACATTAAATACGGCAATTAGAAATCTTGTCCTACATGAGTGAATTTGAGTGAATTTAATGGGGGAAGCAAATGGAGCAATGGGGTGTGCCAAAACATAATTTTTATTTAATGCTTTTTTTCAAAATAACATGCACTTTGGGATAACCCTCCACTAACAAAACGGTTGACTAATGTTATCTCAAAATGATATTATGAAAATACTAAAAAGGGAAATTTACAGAATTACAACCGTAGGAGTCTCAGTCTAGGAATAATGTAGACAGGACTTTATGGATTGAAGCATATTTTACATCATGTATATGGCCTGAATAAAATGAATGGAATTAATAAGTGGGCCCAACACAACTGGACTCTACAATGGCTCCAGCCCCTACCTCTCTTGTTGCCTAGTAACTGCAGCATCACCTTGAGGAGGTAGAAGGGGGGAAGAATGGGTTCAGGGGGGCATCAAGCGATGAAAAGTCTTCTCTACCCAAACCGCCTGCTGGCTTATGGGGCTCCACATGAAGGATGGCTCGGCCAGAGCAATACCCCCTGATAGCAAGCTAAGTCATAAGCAATGTTGTGGAGCTGTTTAATTACATGCTATAACACCCGCCATATATCCCCCTGTCAACAGACATGATCTTTAAGTTCCCAACCTGCTGATGAGAGCACATTTGAGTAACACTGCAACGTAGTGCTGGACAAATCCGGATAGAGGGACACGGGTGATGGGATGAAGTAGGGATGATGAAGATGAAGGAGATCAATGGAGCCCTGTCCTCGGTTCGGACAGGCATGGAAGTTTTATAGTCACATGTTCCGTATACTGTTAAATCATATATGACCATGACCTATCTCCAACAATTTGGCTCACATTCCATCTGCAAACACATGCTTCCTTGCTGCTACACCCCAGAAAATGTAACTTCATCCACCTCCTCAGCCTCCTCCTGCATCAGTATTTAGATTTATGTGAATTTAGAATGTTTATTTCCAGTATGTGTACACGGCAATCCAAATGTTGTGCCGCATCTCTGCCGGGGGGGGATCGTGAGATCAAGAAAGGCCTGCGTCAAGCTTGCTCACATTTGATGCAGAGCATCACATGAGCAGCACTGCCAAACCATCCGCTGAAGTTCAGGGTTGAGTTGAATTGCAGGGTAAATAGATGGCCGGCTCCATCTGTGTTCATAGAAATATACATATAGTCACTTTTTCCTATCAGGTTTCACCAACAGGACTCGATGGATTTTGGAAACGAGACATGCACTTCCTGCCCAAATACATAAAACTACCCACAAAAGGTAGTACTTCTAGTTCATCGTAGAAGCCTCACATACAGTACTGCGTCTGGTATACTGCAGTTATGACTGCCTTTAAAAAAAAAAGAAAAAAGGAGTTTAGAATGTAAACATGTTTTGTTTACCATTACGTTTCTCATGTCTCATTTACATTCTGTTTCGATACTGCCAAGAGCTATCCCAAGTGCTAATAGCTCGCATATGTGTCTTGTAGCTGGTAGAACATGATATACAAACAACCCAGGGACTCATTTAGAAAAGCATTGTTCTACAACGCTACTAGATGTCAGAAACTTCAATTTACCTTTAATGACAATAAACATGCCAGTGCTCATGTCATTTAGGCACACATTACAGTGATAAGCTCATAGCAAGAGCATCAATTTTGGGGCAATGTGAATATAAAGCAGGTGATTGGCTGTACCTTCCCTTCGATTGTGGTTTCCAGTGTAGGGCAACGCAGAGTTGGAGCAAAATGTTATATTATAGAAATATATATAATTATATTTGCCCATTTATCTTTGTTGAAAAATGCATGGAGGCCAGTTCAGCACATACATTCACAAAGACTCTTCTTTTCATGGTTATTTAATAAGACATTGACGGAATAATGAGTCCTGGGGGAATGCTGGTGTGATAGTGGATATGTTACTCCTGTAGCAAGTACGCACTAATGTGTGTAAGCGTGGCAAAGAGAGAGACAGAGTAGAGCGTATAGACACAAAAATAGTGGTAGAAAGACTGGGGCTCGCCATTATCTTATCAAGTCAAATAAGCAACATAACATTTTTCTCAAGTATTGAGACAACTGAAGCAGAACAAACAGAAGTATGTCGGGCCACATAAAGGGCAGATTATGATGCTTGGATGCTATTGCAGCTTCTTAGCTAACCTCTTCAGGAGCCGCCATTGTTGTTTTGAACGGTCACCTCTCCATCTTGTCTTTACACACCTAACCACGCCCGTAGCTGCCACTAGCTTATCGCAGGACGCCGATTGGTTCGCGCACTGGCTTACAGGAAACTACATTATTACTCCCGCAATTCTCGCATGAACCCGAGACATGGCGAGAATAAGTAAGTGCAGAAAAAGATTCTATCCTCCTCCACGTTGGCAGTACCCAGCCCCTTACTGCTAAGAGGACACAATGATGCAATCCAGTTTTTCTTCCTGATTGAGCAGCTGAGTCACCCCAACATCACAGGCAGAACAGTGGAAACCCCTTTCAACAGATCATAATCCTGTAAAAACACAACAAAACATCCACAAAAAAAGTACAAGCTAGCGTTATTCATATAACCCGATTACGAATTTATCAGATCAACTTAAACACTGGACTGAAATGTTCATGTTGGGAAAGGGGACCTAGTGAAAAGAGAGAAAAGCAACCTTTTCACAAAGCAAAAAAGCAAATCTGGTTATTTGCTGTGCTACCAAGACACTATAGTTGACACTTCCAGAGTGCTTTAACATCCCTGTGTGCAGCAACAGTCAGATAGCGATCAAACGGCTTCACAAGAAAGCCTCATGCAAACGACTTGACAACAGCTGGGTCAGAAAGTTTGGCACGGGAGTGGAGATTGAAAAATACATCTGCTGTTGAAAGTTGCAGCAGAGTAAAAATCTCCCAACATAATCACAGTGCAAAGTAAAGTGTCTCTGACAGGGCACGCGCCGCCTTTCGCAGGCATTATTCTAAGCCTGAGGTTTTATATTCTGCTAGACAAGCTCAACCTTGCATTATGAGATGTAAAAAGCTCTGTGTGCACGAGTGAAGGGGAGCCAGATATAGTGATTGTAGCTATACGCGCACACTCTGGCAGCGGAATCACCTCGACAGCAGGGCAATATAACCATGGAGCCCTAAGGGCATTCAATACCATCAATGGTCTATTTGTGTATACATATCGGAGCAGAATGGGAATGATCTCTCACATTGATCCTTCCTAGTCTAAATATTTTTAGAAAGCCATCGATTATATCGGCCGGTATGTTCTGGGAAGCATTAGCAGAGAAATGTGACGGTGGCTGAGTGTTTATGCATTGGTGAAAATATACAATAAATGGCTGTGTATGTATGCGGATGAACAGTGATGTTTGAGTGAATTAGTTATTGCCACGTCAGATGCTCTAAAAAAAAAATGCATTACAATATATAGAGCAGCATAGTGACCCTGTAATGATCCGCCTCCTGTACATGCATTATAATCAAATCTCTCAAAATATACCCGTCCCTGTGTAATTTGCCCGGTTAAATAGTCACAAGTTCCTCTGATTGGCAGTGTGCTGGTGCTCAGTTTTTTCTCCTAAGTGCTGTTTGTTTGAATGGAAGCAGCCCACTGGTCCTACAGGTAGTGTCACAGCAGCAAGCCGAATCAAAAAGCCAGCACACACTGCGTCCATATTTCTACGCACCGCAAACGAAACGGAGAGAATACACAGACTAGGTTTAAACAAATCTCTCTTGCACTGTACACATGAAAGCATGCGGACAAATGTGATACACACACAGAGCATCAACAACACCCTCGAGTTTTTCTAAATGCTGCAAATGGATGCTAGGAAATTGATCTCTCTGTGTGGTTAATCTATTGTTGCCTTTTTAATGAAACTATTGCAAATTGGCAGTACCCAACATTAAAATGCATAAGTAATGGATTCACTTCTAGAATCTACCGAAGAGGCAAATGCACAGGTCCTAATTGCACAGATTTAACTGATAGCACAGCATGCGCTGTGTATAATCTTTCTGGAAAATTGCGGGGTGCCGATTTAGCAGATATCCGAGGAGATAAGCATTGCCACGGCTAATCGTACTGCAGGCGAGTTTTGAACAAAGTGGTTCTTATTCAATGAGTTTTAAAACATCAAAGTATTTACTTTTAAGAAAAAAAAACACAAGATAGTTATTTTTAACACGGGGCTTGTGCAAGTCTTATATGAAGTTAATGCACCAAATGTTAATAAAAAAAAAAAAAAAGGTAAATGTCTCCAAATTGAGGACGTACTGTATAACTGTCATAACAGCCACAGCTATGCACTTATAAGCTACGCGGTAAAACCCAGGCATATAGTATAATGCAATACAGAACAATGGCTCCAACACATAAATATTACATTGTTTTGTACTGGCTTTAAACTGTTTATGGTGGCAACTGCAATTCATTGTTTGACTATGCCTCGATGACCAGAAGCCATTTGTGTGACAAAATACTATTAATATGCTTATGAAGGGCCAAAAGGGATCAACAAATTTGAATAACACCCCCTAAAACTAATGTATTCAGCATCTTTGAAGTGCGCTAGCTACAAAGCTGGTTAGATAAGGTCCAGGACGCAGTACTTCCAATGCCTGCTTTGTTGCTTCTTCTCCCGAGTCTACTTACTTCGGAAGTATACCAAAGACAATGCTGTCCTTGCAGTTCTGTCCTCATAAAAAATAATGTTGAAATTGAGACAGTATAAAATAGTATGTTTGACAGTGCATGCAGACTACTTAGCCTCATCTTAGTGATACAAGCCCACGGCTTCATAATATGGTGACTGATGAGGATCCGCATGTTTCCACTAACTATTTACAACAAAAACAAGAGAAGGAAATTTGAATATAAAATCAATCACCCATCACATATCCACAAGTAGTTCTTGTGGCTTTATAAGATGCATATGATGAGAGCAAGATGGAGAAACATTTAGTGCCTCCATCTTGCTCTCATCATATGCATATGCAAGATACTCTAAACCAGGGGTATTCAATTTATGTTCAATGAGGTCCAGTTAGAGAGAATTTCCTCACGCAAAGGTCCGGAACATCACAATAATGTCTAACTCGTGCTATGATTTAGTGCCATATATATTGTATATAGTAGCCTAGCATTTGTATTAGCATATGTATGTAGTCAACAACTGGCTGTCAAATCAAATAAAGAAAGTTAAATTGAATAATATCTCAACAATATTTATCGTCAGTTTTCATATTTAACTGGATGAATTAGAAATAATGAATAAATAAATGTTCTCTCATTTCAATTACAATAAGAGCTGGATCTAAAAAGAAAAAAATGACATAAAAAGATTTTGAAAAATGTTTAAATAAAAATACTTTAACTGAATTGTCCTGCAGCTTTAAATTCAGTTCATTCAAATGTGAATTGATGTCACCCAAAAAAAGCCACAATATTATATTCTTCATCGGGTCTCTCTCTCCGTCTTTCCCGTCTCTCACTTAAGCCGCGATGCTCATCAGAATACACATATTTGATTGACTGAGCTGCATCACGTGACGTGATTTACAACGCATGTAATTGGTCGGTGTGTTTCCTGGACCGCTGGACGAGTGCCGGAAAGGCTAGAAAGGCTGCGAGGGTTAAAACAGAAGCGCTCTGTCAACATCGGTTTTAGGTCCAGGGTCCATATGCAACGGCGTCTGGGTTCGGACCCATTAGTGCCTATTAGTGACCCCTGCTCTGAACTGTCTGTTGAGTATAACAGACACACAGGCCGTAGCCATCTTGGTGGCGCTAAGTACAACCAAACGCTGAATAAGGCATTTTTAGGTGAACGAAATGTGGGACCATAATTTACTAAATAAACATCATGCTGTTTTGAAGAAGATTTATAACTAGCAAATGAGATTAGAAACATGTTTTCTGAGATAATAAATAGAGTGAGATGTAGACGTATATACACACACTTCTCAATAATCTGAATTCTTTTTGCAACTACTAAAAACTACATTGTCACTGACTTTGAATCTTTCAAGTTAAAAAAAAAAATATATATATATATATATTAGCTGCGTCATACCATTCAGTCTTATATAACCTTGCTCTGCTTAAATTAGAGGTAAAGCTTTCCTCTTTATATCCATTTTGCTACAAGCAAATCCAACCAAAATCAACAGTAGCCACCGCAGGACCCACAAGTAGACACTATCACCAAACTTCCAGTAACTGATCCTGCTTCACAAGGACGCACGAATGAAATTGGCTTTGCCATTTGAAGGACCCCTTTGAAAACAAAACGGATAATCTCTAGAGGGTTTTTCTAATAAATGTCCACACTTTCTGGTGGGACCTGGCAAACACATATTCCTCGGCCACTCACCACACAGAGCACTTTAACAAACACGGATGATGTTATCAAAACATTAATATAAAGTGGTCCGACACTCTGATTTCATGTAGGTTCAGTCTACAAATAAACCCAACATTCTGAGCCGCACACCTCGGCAGAGATATGAAAAATAAATATCTGTAAAATGTGGAATCTGAGCACTATATACAAAGATGCGGCACAAGATACCGGCCAAGCATATGCCGATAACTTTGAATTAGCTCCTACAGCGCCGCCTGGTTATGGCCGCAAACCTCATCTCAGATCTGTGACGGAGAAATCACTTCTCCACCTTTTCCCAGCACTTGCTTCAGTTCTCCCTCGTTTGTTTGCTGATGGACTGCAGCCTCACCACCCTCACCATGCCAGGCACGCACACACACCCACAACAAAATGTCATGAGACATCTGATGTGTCACGATTAAGGTGCACACACACACACAACTGCAAGACATCTTAAATTTGAAGACAATTTGAGTGAGGAGTTAATGATTTCATCACGCCATCGTAGCAGCTCATTGGAATGCCCGTCAGATCATAATCCATTTGCGGTGATGAACCCCAAAAAGCATGCACACAAATACGCTTTAATGTATTTATCAAGCATATCATTTGTGAGGAGTATCATGTGAGAGGAAGTCTGGCAGCCTGATTCATGGCCAGATATTCATGGGGAATCGTTTTACTAGACATCTATGGGTCTGACCCCCCCTCCCCCCACACACCCAACCCTCTCACTCACACACACACACACACACACACACACACACACACACACACACACACACACACACACACACACACACACACACACACACACACAAGAGAAGCACAATGTACATCTCTGAGCAGACCATCACTGGTTGTAAAACTGTAGAGTCGTAATGTTCCCCAGCCTTGGGGGCTTATTAGGAGGCATAAAAGCTGCATGCTACCTTCATTCATATTCTCCATAAACACCCTGCCACATCACAGCTTTTATATATTTTTATTTTTTTTAGCTGCTTTCCGACTCTGGGCAGTCGGAAAATATAAGTCTCTGCGCCACTACTTTGTGCTGCATGATTGATTTGCAAAATAGGCCTGTACTGGAAATGTATCTGAATAAGGCTAGGATTTGCCTCTGTGTGTAAGTGCAAATTGCAGTGTCAGATCTCCGCGTGGATGTTGTTTGTCAGGCGTAAACTCAGCATGGCAGCAATTTTTATTTCTCTCTTTACACCGATGTCTGTATAATCTGCAAAAATGGGAGCTGCCGCTGATTATAGTCGAGGAGAGAGAAAAGGACCGGGCAAACGACATTTCCAACCTAGAAATTCTGGTGAATAAAAACAACCACAGTGCGCCTGAGATAGTTTGCAGTTATAAGAATAGAATTATGCATCCCCCTACAGCTTGCAAAAGTTCAGCATGGGACAGTACCACTGCGGCTCAAGTACAGTCAATTACAGGGACTAGTGTGCTATTGTGGGAATCTGATTTTAAGAGAGTATTATCTGGGTTTGGAAACAGGGCCCAGCCACTGAGATCACACCTCTTATCTCCCGCGTGCGGTGCGACGGTATTGAAGACCGATTTAAATCAAACGGTTGGTTCAACTTAGAACTAGGTCGCTTGCATTACGTGACAAGCAGCGGGGAGGAAGAGGAAGTTAGTTTGTGTATGTGGGTATGTTGTGAGATCATAATGCGAGCGAGATCCTGGGAAAGAAATCAAGGTAGAAATGGAGGAAATGAAAAACGGAGTTAAAAATAGGGAGAAGAGTTGGAGAGAAAGTGAGTTTTCTCCCCCCACGTCTCCCTCCTCACTCGCAGCGCAGGAACATCTGGTTTTAAAGCAGCCCAACAAAAAGGCCACTGGGAGGCGAGGAGTGAGCGAGAGAAAAGGTGTGAGAGAATGTGTGAAGGATAGATAAGATAGCGGAGAGATGCAGCGATACAGAGGCAGCGGAAAAGACAGTCAGACTGTAAGAGAGTGCTCGGGGGCTGTCATAACTGCCGAACCGGGCCCCTTCAAATGACATCCTTCACCAAATCATATTTCACACGTGGCGACAAAGGCCACACCACATTTAGAGCACTCCATCCCCTGCAGGGATAGCAATGGCACTCTGGGTTCTGATTCTCCTTCTTCCCAAAAAAAAAATGACCACTGGCTCACCGTGTGTCTTTACAGTGAGTAAAAAAAGATTGTGACAGCACCGACATGGAAAAGTACTTGTAGCTTGACACTAATTCAAAAAGAACCGCATTTGCATGTGTATTAAAAAAAAAGGTGACAGAAACAGTTTAAAGTCGAAACAGTTTGTGTTATACATACTGTGGGAATGAACCCACTTGAACTTTACCTACTTTTTCCTTTGCAGAACATTGAACATAAAATGCACCACAGTTGACCTGAACATATAAGTATAGAGTCTTTAAAAAGAAGAAATCTCATACAATACTTGAATTTTGATAGCTTTTGGTCACAGTCTCATCAAAATTACAATTTTAAGAGAAATAGTGTTATTGTCTTCTTCACTGCAGTACGACTGTGTGCAGGACCAACATGCCTTGTAAAAAAACATGAGTCGATGGTAGTGGCTAGGTTCTGCGGCTGACAGAGTGACAGGTATTTTTGACAGCTAGCTGTCAAGCAGGTGGAGTGTCGCACTCAAGTCTCAGTGTGATCACTGTCATTTGCAATGCTGAGCAGGTTTATGCAAGGTTTTGTAGGTAAACCAAGCAGGCTGCTGTCAAGAATTCAAACTGATCACTGATTCAATAATTTATCAGAGAAAACAAAAACCACAGAATTTAATGATCAGTCCAGATATCTTTCAAAATTGCAGATAAAAAGCCGACAGTGTCCACACAACTGCAGTAAGTCTATGACATCTAGTCAAATGTCTTTCCCCAATTGCATCATGTGCTTGGAAATCCAACAGGCAGGAAGCAACAGATTTCATTTGCATTGGTGATCTGTGCCTCAGCAATCTCTGCCTCCAAAGTAGGTCAGCACGAATCGGCGCCTCCGAAAATAATAACAAAAGGTGAGCCCCTCGCTCTCTCAGGGGTGAATGCTCCGCTTTCGTGCGACTCAGATGCTTCCACTGCGAAATGTGCCGTATCAGCACTTCGCAAATCTGTAGGCATTATACCAGGGCATATTAAGGCACAATATTGCATTCAGTATGCGAAGGCGCTGAGCAGCTATTGTAAAATTTTAACGAGACAATAGTGGATACACACACACATTGTAAATATGCAGAGTTTTGTTAGAAGGCACTGGAGTTGAAATTGTAATGATGTTAGTGTGTGACGGGGGGCTGCCGCGAAGACCGAGTGTGCCGCTACAGCCTCATCCTTTTTCATCAGTGTGTTTCCCCAACCCGAAAAGTGAGTTGGAAAACACAGTCTATTCCTTTGGGGGGGGGGGGGGGGGGGGGGGGCTGTGGCTTTGAGCAAAGTGCACTTCATCTACAAGAATGAGTCAGGGCACTATCACCTCAGCAAATGCATTACACACAAACAACTACACTACAGTATGTCCTCTCTTACTCCTAGATTCACACGGAAATACAAAATGCCCTTCCTCTCTTTGCCTGTGATTCTCTCACTCACAGACACACACACACACACACACACACACATGCGCGCGCACACACACACACACACACACACACACACACACACACACACACACACACACACACACACACACACACACACACACACACACACACACACACACACACTCACTCATGCCCTCTGTCAGTATTTCAACAGCACATGCAATGTCCAGAGACCGAGCTTCATGCACAGTTAATGTCTCTGCTGTCCAGATGATTAACGTTACCCGATTCACATTCCCAAACGTTGCCCGAGTTCCACTCTCCTCCCGCCTCACCTTCTGTGTTGAGCTCACTCCTGGGCTTCAGGTAAAAATAGCCGCTCCATCCTGTTCCTCTCTGCTGTCACACGACCTGCTGTGCGTCCACTGGGATATCGGACCTGGACGAAATTGATTATATTGAGAGAAAGGCTTACATGTGTCATAAAATACAATGCCCCGGAGATTTTTAGATATGTTTAGGAATATGTCATACGTATGAACTATAGTTCAAGTTAAAAATAAATATTACATTTCAAATTCAAAACAGTGTTTAAGCAGAACAGGACGTGCCTTACTCCGGCTACAAGGCTATTGCTCTTTTTGCCGACACGAAATGGAGAAAGCAAGTTGCAAATTGCACCCTGGCTTGTTCTCAACCCATTCAGAACCCAATGATGTTCCAACCACAAAACAAATATTGTAATGGTGGATTTCTACTCTCATCTGCACTCATCAATAAATAGCAATAAACCTGCTAAAATCCTGAGTAAAAACTATAGGCTTAATCTTATTTTGATCTATTTTGAGTGATTGCCATCTTGTGTTTAAAGTACATTTTTTGAGCTTCAAGACAACTTAAACACACATTATGTACTTTAACAATATGTTTAATAGATTCATATGGGCCTTACACTTCCTCCTTGCCTCACAGGCAGCCATGCTTGCTAAAAAGGGGGTGTGGTTCTAATGCTGTCCACTTTAAATGATGTGGATCAATGTGATTGGCTTATATAGACATCCAATCAAATATGTTTGTGAATTTGCTTGGAGTCAGATGACAGTAAACAGATCTAGATATCCCAGCAATCCCCCTTTCCAAAGTAGGTTTGACAGACAAAAGTCCACTGCAATGGACAGAGGATGTGAACGGGTTAAAGTACAGGTTCACATTTTCTTTAATTCAGGCAGATTCATCTTCAGCTGAACTGTAGAATAATTTTTTTGCAAAGAACAAGAACTGTAGATTGTGTTCTTTATCTCTTAGATTGAAAACAATTTAGGAAGGCATCTCTACACATTCATATTGTGAGGTTAGCTTACAGCTACCAATAAGCAAGTGAGTAGTGTCATACTAAAAATCTATCTTTTAACACAGGCATGTTGTACACAATTCGAAACACCAACCCTGTCCTTATATTCACTAATTAAAAAAAACAGGCCCTGGTTTTGGCCCACCAACTTTTTTTTTTGATGTTGTTGGCAACAACAACAAAATCACACCAATGAGCTGAAAGCTTGCAAAGCTGCATTGAGCTGCAGACGGGTGGGTTGACTGTCAGATTGTCAGTGGGTACTGCAGTATGCATAATGGATATCAGAGCTTTAACTTAGAATAGAAAACTTTCAAAAGCTTTGACACGTAAAAAGAACATTCAAGCCACCGTCTTAACATGCTAGCCTGAAGCACCTGATTAGGTGATATTTTAAAGCTTGTTTCTTTCCGTTTGTTTGTGAGTGTTTCTGCCCCCAGTTGTCGCCGACCGCTTTATTTAACTTTAAGTAACTCAGTCAGAACTTACCTCTGACAAGTGATGCAACGCAGCTTTTGGAACGCTCCCACAATCCTTGGTTGCCATGTCAGTGATTGGACTGGATGTGAAGTCGTTGCCCGTGGCCAGAATGCACACATTGGGAGTGAGTGGAAGCTCTCCAGCATGGCATCTCTCTTTATGTAATGCAATAGCATCTGCTGAAGGCGTTGACATAATCCCAAAACTGAGCCATGCGGTCGGCATGCCAACAAGTTTGCAGGAAAGGAATCTAAACAACCAGGCAAACGGGGAAAGAAAGAGGGAGACAAAAGGTCTGAGTCCAGATAGAAAGTGTTTGCTGAAGGTGGCTGCTTCAGTATGCAAAAAAAACAACAACAACTTGTATGCCATTTGGTCCAGATTGCTCCAAACTCTATCATCATGTATTTATAATGACATAGAAATCTTGATTATTGTTTACCAAACAGGGTTAAAACCAACACTGCAACCAAAATGTTTGTCCTTACTCTTTTTTACTGCTCAGCATTTACAGACTGGGGGTATAATAATGCAAATACATGGAGGATTTTTAAAAAAAAGAAAAAAAAGAGCAAAGAACCCCTCGATGAAATCAGGGAAAGCAGTAATTCAGGACCAAACAAACAACAGGGGACTTGAATAACTGACACAGGATTTCCAATTAAACCACAAAAATCTGCAAAACAGTACCTAGCCCTCTGTGAGGCTACCCACTGTGGGAAAATCACATAAATGCTCAACTTACTAAAAGGTCTTGATCATGTAAGGCTTCCTGCCCAGCTCTCAGCTTATGTGTGAGATAAGTCACATCATGCTTCTTGATATTTGCAAGTTAAGTATGAAATTATAAAGGGAAACATTAGCTATAAGTCTGGAATATTAACTTCTCGTGTACAGTTCTGGGTAGTCTGTTCTGGGTAGTTCTGTTCATCAGCTGTGTTGTGTGCATGTGGGCCTGTTGCCACTCTCCAATCAGCGTTGATTGAGTCCAGGTGCAAGTTTGTCCTTCCAAGTGTTAGGGAGCCGAATCAATACCAATCCACCAACCAAATTTGTTCACGCTCGCAACAAAACTATTGAATTACAGTATGTCGCCTTCTATACCCAAACCGTGTCAAATTCACAGTGCAGACAGAGTGAGCTGTTCTCACGTATCTGTACAGCACACTGTGCAACCTGCGTTGTCCTTTAGCAGCGAATGTATCCTGTCGTCCTTGTGTAATGTGTCAGCATTCTATACAGCGTGTGTCTGGCTGCAGCAGTGTCATCCCTGCACGCGATTAGACTTTTTGGAACAAATGATTCTGATGGTCTGCTGTGAAATTGTCCGCAAAGTAAATGTCAGCAAAACTCAGTGGAAACTTGTGAAAAACAACAAAAACAACACACTTCTTGAACAAGCATGTGAGCAGAATTTAACAGGCAAAGCTTTCTTTACGTATTCACAAGACAAATTACTCACAGCTATAAGAATATTGCCTATGTATTGCTGCTTTTCACAAACTGACATACATTATGTCCATAGACAGCTCCTATTCTAGTCAGTGTAATACAATTGCTTCTAATCTAACATGGCGAAGCGGCTTGTCACATTTAAAAATAAGCATTCACGAAATGTGAAGACTTCCCACAAACTTCCTTTTGTCCTACAACTTATTGCCCTGTCTCTCTTTAACAAGAAGCAGGCGTGCTTGAATGGAAGAACAGTTCTGTCCTTCACACTGTCTGATTTGCTTAGGAAAGGCGCTCACGTCTAATACTAATCTGAACGACAGCAGTGGAAATCTTGGCTCAGTTTCAGAGGCTAGATTGGGCCTGGCCCAATGACCTTCTCTGAGAGAACATGGAAAGTTTGCCGGCTCAATATGACACAGCCAGCATGAGCTTAGAGAGAGAACAAGAAAGGAGTGATTAAATGGGTTGGATCCGTGGCTGGCTTTGGTAGATGTCAGGAGGAGTGCAGCTCCAGTTGTATTCTGAGATTATCGGAAATTGTATCAGGTTGAAACGCTCTCGTCATGGATGCATCACACTTTACAGTGCAGAGAATCAGAGAAAAAAGAACAAGAGACTATTTCTTATGTTTTCATTTTAGAGGTGATTGGGCAATGTTTTCCATATTCAGCTCTGGAGAAGTTCATTTAGTGTGAGTGCAACAAGTCTAACACATCGCCGTCGATCAGTAAAGCAAGCCCAACATTATAAAGAACGACAAGGCGTCCCGCTGGAATAGAGCGGATCCCATCCACTGAAAATCAACGTTTCAACGTCATAAACAACTGATAATTCAGAAACTGGGCATTTCTTAAGGCATAATTATAGCAACTGAAGTAAGTTTAAAGCAAATTAGCCTCACAGGAAGTTGAAACAAAGTGTTAAAACGGGGTTAATTGAATTGTAAGCCTTGTCACAGAAGATTACCAAGTCCAAGAAACACCACTTTAATTGCGTTATTACCATGTGGATTAAGGCATGGGGTATTTTTGCCCAGTAATTATAGCTTGACTGTCCCTGCATTTTAATGCACTTTAGTCAGGACGATTTTGGCTGAAATGTTTGACAGTCCAAACAGAGGAAAGTTCCATTACAGAATGATCAGTAATGCTTTGGGATAACTCGTGGCATTTCAGTTGTAATGGTGCACACAAAATCAGGATTATAAAAATGCATGGTGATAATGAGTAATTAATTTGACAGGACATCGCCTTGACTTGATGCTATTAATGTATCGGAGTAGAGAATCAGAGGAGCCCAAATCAAAGAGACTCAACACACTGTTTGACATTTTTTCCAGGTTGCTAGCAGCCATGGAAGCATCGGAACAACTATTGGACGGATTGCCATGAAACTGCATATAAATATCCACGGTGCCTAGATGATGAATTCAAACAACTTTGATGATCCTCTGACTTTGCTTCGAGCACGTCAACATTTTCACTCATCTCGTGAAAGGCTTTGGTGATCACCTGATTTTGGTTTATCACCACTATATAATACTATATAATGTTATGCCCATCAGCCTCATCTCTACTTTGTGTTTAGTGCTAATTAGCTAACACACTAAACTAAAACGTTAGACCTGATAAACATCAGCATGTTAAAAGCACAACCTTCCCTGTGTGCAGCCTCACTCTTAGTCTCATCTCTGTGCCCTATTTTCTGTCAGTGCTATTGAACCTTGTGTTGCTGCTGTTGTGACTGGTGAGGATAGTCATTTTTCAGATGGACTGTTTTCGGAGAAGCTGTGGTCTTTAAATGGAGAGTTAATGTCACTGAAGGTGCGTCTGAGCTTTGAAACTATAAGGAGCACAGATGGCGTCAAACCTTCTTTCTTATTTTTATACTTTATTGATCTCATGTTGCTATCCACTTTTTACTCTCAATATGTTAGTCAGATCACAAAAACTGGACATTTTGACTGTTGCTCAAGGGCACTACAGGCCAGATGCTGTCAGACACTGGAATTTGATCATGGCCCTCCAATTAAGCAGCGGTCTCCCGGCTTTCTCCTACTTCTCACATTCATGATTTCAACAGCCAAGGAACCCAGGACGGTTACAGAATATCATTAGTCTAATGGACGGGAGCGCGGGATGGCAAGAATGAATGATTGCATTACGGTGCCATTTGCGGCAGTCTGTACATTGACATAAATAGTGCAAACAAACAATAACTGTCCATGTGCCCATTCTACTGTATTGTGATGGCTTGCTGTGTGATACATGGGTTCAAGCAGGGGTCTGAGAGAGAGGGAGAGATGCTCTCTTGCACCCTTGTGTCAGAGTGAGTGGGTTGGGTGGGGGCTAAGTAGCCGGGAACTGGATTTAGACACAACTCCGCGATCCTCCAGGACCACTCTGTGAAAAAAAAAAAATACAAGGAGCAGATAAGAGAGAGAGAGAGAGAGAGAGAGAGAGAGAGAGAGAGAGAGAGAGAGAGAGAGAGAATACAGGCGGAGAGAGCACTCAGCTTTTCTTTTTCCAAGCCATCTTGTCAAGAATGCTCGAATGGAGCCAATATGAAGCCTGAACCAACTAGTATGGGACAGTTTAAATAACACGAAAAAAAATAGATAGCTGGCTAATACTTTCCAAAGAAGTGGTTCCTGAACTGGGGGTTGGGTTGGGTTGGGTCCCCCCCACCCCCCCCACCCCCAGAGTGTTCATGAGCTGGATTTTAGGGGGTCGTGAAATAATGAGAAAAAAAATCAGAAACACAAAATTGTGTTTATTTTTCTCACTAATCCTTTGGTTGTGCTTACTAGTAACAACCAATTTCAACTGATACTATCATGACATCTTCCATCAATTAATCTCTATGTTACAAGGGAGGTGGTGTGGACAGAGGGAGGTGGTGTGGACAGAGGGCGGTAGCTCCATGCCCGCCCACTTTTTCGCAGTCCAATGAAATATGAAGGATTTGATTTAAATCCCTCTTGTGACTGTGTGCGCTCAAATATTCTGTTTCATTGGGGAATACTCACAGCACAGGAGCTAAACACGCTCTAACTTTTGTGTCACTGTTACTTTGAAGAGGTCACAAGCAAAAAAAGATGACTGATGATGAACATTTAGAAATTCAGGTCTCGTGCTACTTTTTTTATTTGCGGTAATTGAAGTTCTTAATCCAGACTGTAAATGACCTATTTGTGTGAAGGAAATAAGCATATTTGATTTGTCAGTATTTTGAATGGAGTCATTAAGTACTGAAGTCATGGAAATTATGCTAATTGTTATTGATGCTACTTCGTGATTGGCAAATAATAACCGATAATATGCTGCTCACATCGTCACATTTACATGTCGCTCTCCACATTGGCTCGTTAGCGCCGCCGCCGTGACGACCCGGCCTAATGGGATCCACTCTCACCACCTGCACACTCGGGAGTCTGGGAGCGAGGGGACGGAGTGTCTGCGGGGTGCCATCACAGCTTTTGGTCCGTTGCCGTTGCAGCCTTGTCACGTCGAGTCAGTCCCGCTCCGTCTCTTCCCTCTCTCCGTCTTCCTTTTTCGGTCAGGTGAAAAAGCCCAGCAGTCTGCATCCGGAGCCCTAACGCTCTCTGTCAGCTGGCTGTCCCTGCGGTCACAGTGGAGATTCATCTTTCTGCTGATGTCCCTTCTGTGTGGCAGGGAGTTGCCAGCCCCAGCCTTCTTAAAGGCCTTCCATGGCCTCAAGGCAGAGCAAGCAGGTAAACGTAAGCACGTCGAGGCAACACTGATCTGCTAGTAAATGATCAAAAGGCCAAATCACCAAATGATTGCCTTCCTGTGCTAATCCATCAAGAAAATCTATACGAACACACACACACATCATTACAGACACTAAAACACTGGAATCTTTTAGGTCTCTGTTTTTTTGTTGTTCTAATTAATACGATACGTCTTGGGCACACTTGAGGTAATTAACATTGTTTTTTGCCAGCAACACACAGCAGATGGTGATTGAAAATAGAGGGATGAGTCGCTCAATCAACCACCATTTGTCTGTAGCCATTAATTATCTAGCGAAGAATACATTCAGTCCCCAAAGTTGATAGTTTGGGGGGAAGAAGAATACTGTCCTTCTGTTCCTCATTACTCTTTAACAGCAGAAAGTGCTGAAACTAGAATGCCGGATAGGGAGATTGCGATTTTAATAGCACTGTCATTATCTTCTCCCATAAGGTGGCATATGATAAAAGGCTTGTAGGAAAAAAAAAATGGCGCTAACAAAGAAGCGTTTCAATAAATGGAAGCCAAGCAATATCTACTGGTTCTTTCTGTTCGGAGTCATCAAAGACCACTTTCAGAGATGATGGGGACAAAATGCAGTTTCATTCAAGATGATGGGTCCAGGCACCGCTGCAGGAAATGTTTATTTTTTTTTTTGATCAAATGAGAGCCAATGGGTCATATGACCACCACGTGCCACAGGCCATCTGACTTAACCAATCAGCCCTAGTTTGTACGTGCAATCTGATTGGAATGGAAATATAACAGCATCTTGCCTGCAGCCGACGCAGTCATGATATGAGGATGTTTCCTGTTTTCGCTTCTTCCTCCAGTTCTGGCAAGTCTTGTTGGTTTTGCTTCACTTGAGCGCCTAATTCTGCCTGGCAACACATTGATATAAAACACTCAGCTTATATGAAATCCTTTTAAAAAAAAAAAAAAAAAAAAAAAGGCTACAGGAGGGACGGAGAGAAAGAGACACAAAGTGAAGAGGAGTTCGGGGATCTAGAGAAACCTTGAAGGGACACTAGGGGCAAGAACTCAGCGACACATCCTGGCATTACTTCTTCGATGTTTTTTATTTTTTTATTTTTTTTTGTCACCAACAGCTCCCTAATCCTACGTCTAAAATCGCGTTTTTATTCTCTCTGCCAGCCTTGTAGTCAGAGATAATCAGTGTCACCTAACTTTAATTGTCGTGATGGAACCGGAGATAAATGTTGTTGCTTCAATGTCAGTTGTTCTCTATTGGTACAGAAAGGAAATTTGTACTCTTGACGTATCTTGTGCTCGGCTGAGACCAAAAAAAAAAAAAGAGTTCTTGATTGTAAATTACTGGTAGGATTGCTCATGTTCCACCCCACAGGCTTTAATTAACTAGTCTCAGGTAGTCTAATCTTATTATCGAAGACTGCTTTTTCCACACCCTAACCTGCTTACTGAGAGGCAGTAGAAGGGTGATATCCTACATAAAAGAGCTGCCAGGCTAGTGCGCGGTTTTCATTCTCAAGTTGCTCTCTACTGCTTGGCCACTAAAATACTAACCATTTACACATTCGTGTCACATAGCTGGAGACAAAGGCTGAATAGCCGGGTGCCATTTTCAGGATTTCAACAGCATCCGACACAGCAGCCACAGCTAGATGCCAAATAAAATACAGAGCAACACAACTCAGAGGCAACAACTCAGTGTTTGTCCCACAGAGAGCCCAGCCCCATCAAACCCCATTATCTCCAAGGCCACTACTTACTTCCAACTGGAGTAGAGATAGCTGCTTATCTACTGGTTAATAATAAAAAAGACACATAACAGATAAAAAAAGCCATCCTATCGTGATGGAAAGAGAGAGGTGGGAGAGAAGAAGCCGACAGGGAGCAGAGAGATTTCCAGGGACTGTTTCATTCTGTGGAAAGGGCAAGCAGAAGGAGACCTCCCGCTGTAATGCGGCAGCCAAGCCGAAATGAAAGCCAGCCGCTCTCTTCTCCGGGGCTAAACAGCGGCCTTAATAAAAAACACAATCAGACCCCCAACCTTAAAGTTTAATGCACATTCTTCCCATATTTCTCTTTACGCCAGTAAAAAAAAAAAAAAAAAAAAAGACACGGTGGAAGCTCCCGGTGTGATCCCGGCTCCCAGGCAAAGATTGTGTGTGTGTGTGTGTGTGTGTGTGTGTGTGTGTGTGTTAAATAAAAAGGGGGGGGGGGGGGGGGTTGTTATAGTCATTTAGAAGCCCCATTGAATATCAAGCACACCATCAACTCACTATAGCTCTCCATCGTGTTAATGAAATTGTTCCCCCCAACTTTTTAATTAACTCGCAGCCTCATGGTGTGGAGTCAAGTTGTGGACACAGACAAAGACTACAGCGCTCTCTCCCAGGTGATATGAATATCAAAGAGGGAAGTTACTCTGAATTAGGCTGAGTTTCTTTATTAGGCGAGAAACTTCAGAGAGAGACAGATGTGCTGAGGTCGGGCTTGTGTCATTTCTCCTTCGTCACTCAGCCTTCATTCAACACTTTGATATTTAAGCACAGGAGGGAGGGATGGAGCATTTAATGTGAATCCACATTTACAACATGCATTGTTTTCATAACTTTTAAATCTTCTCTTTTAACTTCAAGGATGTCTCGTTGATAGTAATCAGAGAGAACACAAATCATAATGATTCCACAGCGCAGACTGAACAGTGCTTGATGAAGGGACATTCATCACAGGGAAAAGGAGATAATAGGGAAGCCACTAAAAGAAAGAATGGTATTTTTTTTCAAACACATTTCCCTTTATTGGCATGGTGAGGCTGATGAGAATTGCACATAAAAAAATGAAATTCACAAGAAAGTCGTACAATAGGTAGAACCACAAAGGCATTGGTAAGGACTTGGCAGAAGGCAACGTGGATAGGACACAAACAGGTAACAACCCATAGCAACCCCCCCCCCCAGCACACACACACACACACACACACACACACACACACACACACACACACACACACTCCCAGAAACACACACATACCTGCCTAAAATCACAGACTCACACTCACATACATACATTTGCTCATACACATATTGTCCTTCCAAAGAAAACATGATTACCCAACAAACGTTTAAGCAGTGGCAAAGTCCTCAGTAGGTCACATTATTAAAAAGTCCGCCACATTTGAAATTTGAACCATAAGGTGTTATAATATATTGCTACTCTAGGCAATTTACAAAGCATTTTTTATTACAATGATTAAAGCCACATCTATCAAATGGGACACGACACCATTACCCAAACGCCATACAGACAGCAAAAAAGTAAAACAATGTCTTAAAACACAGGTAAAGGTTGTTTTTTTTTTCTTTATCCTTCCTTCGACCAATTTTTGCCTCTTTGCATCATAAAAATTAGCCGTTTCTCGTCTCCACAGTCAAACTCCATGAAAGGAAGCCTGTGATCAGCGAAGCTTTCACACGAGAGATTTTCTCCTTCCCGTGATGGAACCTGGTTCTCTCATTACTTGGCTCGAGCTAGGAACGGGATATTAATTGAACCAGAAACCGCAAGGTTACCTTTTATGTCATGTCGACGGCGCTGTGATATCTGGACTGTGAGTGGGGGTGGTGTGTGGAGGGGGCCCGGGTGGTGATGGAAAGTGGTGTGGCATGCGATACATTGTTGAGTAGTTTTCTCCAGGCTTATAGAATGTCATTTAAAATCTGCCAGCTAAGACAGCTGAGAGGCAGATATCCAAAGTGGTTTATACTGTACCGACTGTCATCCTGTAATAGCCATGCACTACACAACAAACAGTTTCAACTCGACACGTTTTACACACAGGGTGGAGTTAAGAGTCAGTCACGTTTGCACAGATGTCACAAGGTAATGCGTGCATTACAATTACATAGACTCAATTACATCTTAAAGGGAAGAGCGGGAGGTGGGAGCGGGGACATTCAAGTGTTTACCGCACGGTGATGAAATGCCAAGATACTGGAATGGAGTCATCCTAGCTACCAGCGACTGGGTAATGGGTCAAGTCCAAAAATCACACAACAATAGGAGCTAAAATACAACTCTGAAAAATAATTTATTGCTTTTTATATAGTTTTTTCTTTCATTTATATTATTATCATTGTTTTTATTATTAATCATCTTGTAATTATTGTGAATAATATTAGTAGTATTATCTATATATATATATATATATATACATATATATATACATATATACATATATATATATATATACATATATATTGTACATCAAATACAAGATCTTAAAAAAATTCAGGAAAAAGAAATTGTAAACTTTTGTTTGGCATTCACATAATCAAGCGTGAGTGGAGCGATGACAACAAGTGTTTACAGTGGTATAACAAAATTCCTGCAAAATCATTTTATTGCTTCATGTTCTGCTTCTGTATGGAAAGAAAAAACAGCGACGTGCTGCAGATGTGACTGATAATGGAGACAGAAATCACTAAAACGATGAGGGTCTGACTGCTGGAGTGATTAGCTGAATGTTTTGATTGTTTTGGAAAGGCATAGAAGGTAATATTATCCCCACCAAACCATTTATTGTACACCCTGTCTAGTGATTGTAAGTTAAATAACACAAATCATAGGACAACAAAAACAGTAAATACATTTTGTGAGGTACGCCATGTAAAATGGAGCCCATAAATATTCTTGATTCAAATATTAAAATAAATAGATAAATATGTGTATGCACTGATTTAAAAGATTTGAATGCAGTATTCTCTTTCACTGAAGGTAAAAGGAGAACGATACAAAGCAATGAAACTCAACAGATATGTATGTATATATATATATATATATATATATATATATATAAAAAGAGAGAGAGAGATTGTTTCAGAAATAATTAATAAAAAATGGGGTACCTTTTTTACAATCATGAAAAACATGTTAAAAATGCATTTTACACGGGTTGTATAAGCAAAAACACTGATTGAGAAACTTTATAAACAGAGAAAACTATACATGGTTGACTGTTTTTTTCCCCAACAAAATAACTTAAAAAAGGACGTTTGTTCACATGCTCCCTCAAAATGAGCAGTCGGACACATCTTTTTTTCTTTTTTACAATCATATCATGTCTTCTAAACATCATGTAGGTGTACAATATGTTTGACAGTATTGTAATTACTACAGATCGACATTCTGAATTAAGAAATTTTCTCCTCATTTTAAAAAAAGGCTGCGTTTTACAGTGCATAGCTGTAACAAATAAAGAACTTTATCCGATATGTACATAAAATAAAAATATTCCTTTTTATAATATTTGTAAATACATGGCTACATTTCTTCTTCAAATGTAGACAACAATGTTACCTTGAGAATTTTACCTCCAAGATACAATTCCCTATACTTTTGTTTGTAACACTCTATCCAAACACCAGATTTAAAAATAAAGAAAAATCAACAGCAAAAGAAAACAAATCTGGCTGAACAAGCTGCATGTTTTTACCCTCAAAGAATTGTGGGCCTTGTAGTGCTTGGAGAAAAAAAATCATGAAAGTTTTTTTCTTCTTCCTTCACTGATGGTTGTACAGCAGTAGAGTGCACCAAACATGTGCATCAGGTTCTGAGGGTTCACTGGCTTTCCCAGAATGCAATGTCTCTTCCCAGCTCTTCAGCAGCTATGTTCATGTAAACTTTATTTTTGATATATTCATTTATATTGATATAGGTCTATAGACTTAATCTTAAATACTCTATGACATAGAGTGTAAAACTTCTGGTAGTCTCGTCATCAAAGGAGCGAGAAACAACAGTGAGGTATCAGAAGTCCCTCTTTGTGACAGACAGCAGGTGCCACTGAACTGGTTACCTTCTCAGGCTGCGCTGGGCCTCCCTCAGCAAGCTGTCAAAATCCATGGAGTCATACTTGCTTTTTGTGGAGGCTGGATCAAAGTCGTCCGAATGGGAGTCTGAAAGTGGCAAGAAGGATTGTGGTCAGTGCTGAGCGGGGGGGGGGGGGGGGGGGGGAATTCACATTTATGTTCAGAGAAAACTTCATGGTCAGAGCTCACTGAATATTTTGCCTCAACACCAGTATTGCTCAGTCATGTGGAGCTCAGTGTTAATCTCGTAGTTACTTTACTGTTGAGTTTGAGAGTTCTGTATCCTCCTGACAAAAAAACAGTTTGGCAACATGAAGTGTGGTGTTGTAACATGTCAATTCGATTGACTTGAAAAATAAAGGATAATGCACAGCCTACTGTGTGCCAGGACTTGACACACTTAAAGAGGAAACATCCTTGTATTTTGGGATCTTTCTCATACTGACTGTCTTTTTAAGCCCTCCTCTTGATTGGCTTGTGAGAATGATATGGCGCACGTTTGCAAAGGTAGTTCTCAAACAGTGGATGTAGGATGGGAGGCGGTATATTCTAATGAGCCTACATGTGACAGAGGAAGGGGAGCTAAACCAACATGGCTTGTTGAAGCCCATGTTTTCTGATCGAGGCAGATCACAACAACTGACTGGTTGGTCTTATTTCACCGGTTGTGGGTTGGTAGGCACCACAGATACCCAATGTGTGTTTATGGATTTCCTGGCTGGGCACAATAAATAGTTGGAAAACATCTCAAACCATAACTGCATATTTACACAGCAACCTATTAACTACTACCGAAGAATTTATATAGCGCTGGAAGTAAACAGTGTCTTATTTTACACAGAGGCAGGAGATGTGAAAGCTTATCCTTCTGTCTGTCCATTTCTCACATGTCCTATTTTTCCTGATCAACTTGATAATACATAAAGAGTAGCTTATCTCTGCCAACAGACAGCTTCAAAAATGGGGCCCCCAAAGGGCCCAGCAGCACACTCCAAGAGCTTTGAGAAATGGGAATGACCATGGCAGCTAGAAGGCGCCAGTCGTGATCTAATGCAATGGCCAAGGGCTGGATTATGTCACACTGCGCACCTTGAGGGATGAAAAACACCTCGGTGCTCTACTTAAAACTAATGGACAGTGTCTCAGAACACACAAAAAAGATGCGAGAGCCGACAAGACTGAGAAGATGGGGAAAGGTTTGGATACCGCGCTATAATAAGATCCTCCCTTCCTCTCAATCTCTTTATCCTGTGCTATCAGTATGGGGACGACCAAAATAGCCTGTTCCTGACAAAGAGGCGGTCGAATGAAGGCCTTTCCATTTCAGTAGACTGATTAGTCAATCTCGGCATAATGTCTTTCCTCAAGGCTTTAGGATTAGCAACTGTTTCTCTGTGTGTCAATTTCTCATCATGTCCTCTCTTTAAAAGCTGATAGCTTCAAGCATGTGCTTTGAAAATGTACAGCAACCTCTTCATTTATTGAGGAAAGTGCTCTTTTTCTTTCCAGTGACCCGCTGACCCTCTTGTAGAAGTGCATTATACATTCTTCACCTGCCTTTTTGCTGGTAAATAAACATCAGGAGGAAAACTGGCTGCAGATGCGTGAGTCAATACCTATCTTGTATGTCATCATCAAATGATCTCTTGTGTGTGTGTGTGTGTGTGTGTGTGTGTGTGTGTGTGCAACTCTTGACATATTGGGGCATCTCTTTAAGTTTCAATATGGCTGCTCAATTATCACAACCAATATAATTGAGCGACAAACAGAAGAGAGGATGCCAGAAAAAAACAACATTGATTTCATCCAATTGAGCACATATTTCTGACTGAGATTTATGTATTGGATCAATACAGAAGCTATGTACATACATCAGCAACATACATGCATGTTTACGCAAAGTAATCACTTAGGTTTGATGAATTCTGCTCCACCGCAGTCTGCCATGACGCCCCGACTCCCAACAAAGGCAGTAGGTGTGCATAAGTAGCTATGCTCCCACAGTGGCCCCTCCCTCTAAGTAAATGACCGGCCCCTACCTGCCACATCAAGGCTCTGCCTCCTTTCAGCGCTGCAACAGCTGGCAACAGATGGAACCTCACTCTAGAGAAGGGAGGGGTTGCTGGGACTTAACCTTGCTCCCACCTTCCTCTTCCTCGCCTCATCTCTTTTCTTTCTCCTAACGCACCTTTCTCCTTGTAATGTCATCTCTACTCCTCCCTCCTGTTTGCCATTCTCTTAAAGTGATTCCCTCACACACACACACACACACACACACACACACACACACACACACACAAACACACCCATCCATACATCCATCCATACATACACACACACACACACACACACACACACACACACACACACACACACATATATATATATACATACAATGCTTTTAAGTGCTATCTCTCTTGCATTTTATATCAACAAGCATCTCAAGTCCACATGAGTAATGGAGTCTGCCTTCTTTCTTTGTGATACTACAGCTACTAACAGGGACGAAATAGAGCTCTATTCTTGGTATGTTCACAGATTGACCTCTCAACTCTTGTTGCCCTTTGAGCCACGAATGCCTGGTGGACACATTCAGCACGGTAGGAATTGTTACCAGCACAGAGATGAGTCTCTTAGGATCTGGAAGCATCACTCAAGCCATTTGCTGTCTTATTTTCCTCTTCTCCCCCCCCTCTTTTCTCTGACAGTCCCCCCAGCTACGCAAATATACTGCATGACTGCAGGGGGCAGAGGGAGAGAACAACAAAGCTGCACTTACCCAAGTCTGTGTAATGTGATTTGCAGAACTGCTTTTGTCCGCCAAAGCACAGCTCGAACTGAGGCTCGTTTGACCTGCGTAAGGTGTGTCCGTTCTCAAGGGCGGCAAAGGCGTCACAAGTGTAGCGGTACGTGATGAAGCCAAAATTGTCCCTGGTCGAGAATAGAAAATGATACGTCAGAGTGGTGCTGTGGGGCAACAATAACTGAACAGGGGGGCCTTGTCTTAGATGACGATCACGCTATTTATATGCAAAAGAGAATCAATAAAAGTGTATCTTTGGGGCTCCATAGGCTAAGAACTATTTTGGATCAGGAGACGGTGAGAGCTCTGTCTTTGTCTTACACTTGCTTTTTAAAGTTAAAAAGTTACAGCAGAAATGTTTTGTGTATTACATGACTTTCAGAGGTGAGGAATAAATGTTCCCTACCCCCCTACACGAACACCAGACTACCATATAGATGCACACACACACACACATCCTGGGGCCTTACCCATCGTCCCTCAGGTTCACTGCACATTCTTCAATTTCGCCAAAGACTTCAAAGCGCCGCTTCAACTCTGTCCGGGTGCAGTCGGACCTCAGTCGGCCCACGTACACCACCCGTCTCTCCTCCTGCTCGTTAAGAGGAAAGACAGAGCGGAGGAAAGAGATTAAAAGGGGGAGTCTGTTTTTTCTTTTCCCCTCTCTTTCTTCACTGAGCCCCTAATGAATTGGTCTTGATCACTCCTGTGGTTACTGCAGCTGACTTTCGCCCCCCGTTTTTGTCCCTCTTCTCCGTCTGGCTGTTGTGTTTCTCTGTGATTGGTTCAGCCTGCTTCCTGTTATCTGATAGAGTTGCAGTTTGGAAGCGCCCTCAGTCTGCTTTGGCACTACAATTCCTCTTTCTCTCTGCAACTCATCAACCAGAGGCAGAGTGATTTTTATCAAATGATGCCACGTCTTAAGTTTGGGGCTGCTTCTTCTTTTGCAAAGTCTAAAAATAAAGCGGTGAGGTGACTCAGCTACATATCAGAAAAGCCTCATTCCCTCCTTCCAACTTGGGAGTCAAACTCACAATGCGCAGTAAACTAGGCATGGTCAGTCAATATCGTAAAGGTATTCATATCCAAGTGAGAGGGAGCATTAAGAGCAGCAGTGAGCCACGGGGTAAAAAACATGGATTTCCTTCAACCTCAGAGGACGTAAGGTCATAGCGGAATAATTTAGGAACAAACTGCACAAGACTGCAATTATGGTGTTTGAGTACTTTAATTGCATATGCTAATCATATAATGCAGCTCAAGCTTGGGGCTATAGTGTTTCACTAGTATTATTTATTTATTCATTCATTTGCCTGCCGTTACTGGGGCAAGTCCACCGAGGCCCGTTGAAATTTTGAATGCTGTCTTGAGGGTAGTAGAAGCTCCAAGACGTAGTAAATCAGTTGCCTGGTGCTAAACTCAAAGTTGACCTTTGCCCCTGTCCGACTTCGCTGGAGTCGCTGAGAAGGATACAAATTAACTACAGATTACTGTTTTTATGCTTTTTTTTCCACTCCCTTTAAGGCGTACGTACTGTTTGAGACAAAAAAAGTATTTGCTGAATTAGGGGTTTAGCTGCTGACAACTGATAAATAGGCGGCCTTCTCGTGACGGCACCCTGAGGGCTGCCTGTGTGTGTGGGTGAGTGAGAGAATGAGGCAAAAACAGAGTGAGGGAGAGACAGACAGTAGGAGACGCTTTCACATCCCTGGCCGCCCAAACCTCGCCTGACAGCTTGAGCTTTGCTGCTCGTAATTGTTTGTCTTTCCATCCCTGTAAATGTATGCATGCCAAGCCACGATGCTTTACTGCATCATTTAATGTACGCTTTATCAACAAGTGGCGGTAGCGCTACCCCGCTGACAACCAGAGTAATTTCACACTGAGACGTGGAGAACGGAGATATGGGAGAAATGTGATATTTCCTGCATCAGGCAGAATTTTGATACAGAAGGGAAAGAGCTCAACAGAATCAGTGGCCGTTTCCTTTTTTGTCCATTCCTCCGTCCTGCTCTCCTAGTTTCTGTTTTCAACAATTTTAACATTTTACCCCTGTGGTGTGATTAATAAGAGTCGACAGTGTTTCCAGACGACGGAGATGTTAAAAATACACAACCCGAGATAAAAAGGAAGGGCCTGTCGCCTGAATCATTCAGGAAATTTCAGTAGGGTGGCACATGGAACTGGGCTGGAGGATTTCTCATCCTAAGTGATGTGTGTGTCTGCGGGAGGTTTCTGTGTGTTTGCAGGAATTTCTGCATGTGCCACAGCAGTGGTTGCATGCGGTCTTTTATCAGTGTCGGCAGCAAAGACTCAAAGTCAAGCTCAGGAAGAAAAAAAAAGAGGATGGGGGAAATTAGATGGCGTTCGTGTCATTTAACTCACTATTGCTTTTTGCTTTTGCCTCTCTCTTTGCTCGGCCCTTTCGAACTCCCGCTTCTCGTAGTCCCGGCGGTACTCCTCCCTCTTCAGCCTCTCGTGCTGGTAGTCCTCGTAGCTGTCATACCTGCTGAGAAAAGGATATGTATGACATCACTGTCCTAGCTCGTCCTCTAAATTCACCCTTCCTGTTGATGACTGTGAAGAACAATTGCCAGTATTCACCAAGGAGTAGTCCCCTATTTTCTCACCACTGATGGTTGAGAGGGGGATTTCAAAGGAGAGGAAATGGACATGTTAATAAGATGTCTCTTCGCCATCGCTATGATTACGGAGCCCACAGGATAGGCCCGCGGGAGTGCCGGCGAGCAGCGCGGTCGGGGAGCCAGGCAGCTGCAACTGTCAGCACAACTTCACATGTCATTACTTTCTGCTTAGTTAGGGCTTCATCAAGAAGGAAAGTGCAACTTTCTCCCCCCACCCCAGACTAGCACAAGACGTGTCCGTTAAGTTTTCGACTGATGAGCGACTCTCAGGCTTGTCGGGTGTCATTAGGCCCGTGGGTGCCAAATCAGCTCGGAGCGCTGAGATGGTGTCAGTCTCCCTCTCTCTCTTTTCCTGCACTGTGACAGTACTTCTCTGCATATGAAATGGTCCCCTCTGCAGTGGCTCACGGAAAACTACAGAGGCACTAAGTTGACTAGGCGTCATTATACAGCTGGGAGCGTGACTCATGAGTGAAGTATGAATGCGCATCAGTGTGATTTGGGATTCTTTTGTCACTAGTCCAATAAAACATGATCAATTAAACATATTTGCCCCCAATGTTTGTCACGAGGCCCCCGTGTGGACGAGCTGCAAAGAGCTCCAGTCTCGATGTGTAAAGGGAATCACAGAGCGGTGACAGGAGAAAGTTACTTTCACTGCATTTGTCTATCGTGCCTGTGATTCAGCCATCCTTCCTTGAACACCATACTCTCTCTGGAATTTTGCCAGGCAGTTTCTAAGAACAAACATTTGTCCTGACCTGAAGAACTGCGACTTAACAATACGATCCGAAACAAAGGTTACGTATAGAACTGGAGGGTAAATAATTCATTTAAAACAATCACCTTGGCCGGCGGCTGAGAGGAGATCGAGACTGAGGGTGGGGGCTTTTGTGAGTCCTGGAACGAAAGGTGCTGGAATCTGTGTTGTGACGAGACCTGTGACAAAACAGATAATGTGAAATATGAAAATATTATTTTTAGCAACACACAGCAATGTTGTTCATCTCACACATTTGAAAAAAACTGTTAAAATGAATCATGCAACATACTGATGACTCCTGAAAACTTGTGACACCTTGGTTAATTTGTTCTTGGCTTTGGGATCCAAATTAACCTCTTTGATTTCACAAGACCCATTTAGACGTTAGAAACTGGGTTAATTCCAGATAAAAGCATTCTGCATTCTCCTAATCTAGCTCATGGCCACATTAAGTGTGCATGATTTCCTACAGCACTTTTACACACACCCAGCTAGTACCTCCATACATGCACCTGCTATCTATGTTGTATGAGGAAATGGTCAATACTGTAGGCCTTAGTGACCGGACTGTAGAGCTTGTATCTCTGCAGTTCGTAAGCTTCTGATGCTTAATAATTGAAGTGCTGCTGAAGAAGCAAGAGCTGAATGATGGAGGGGGAGAAGTTTGGGAAGCTCAGTGAAGCAAAGGAGTACCCGTTTTAAAGGATTGAGAATTACGCTGTGAAAGCTGAAACAGAAAGGAGGGACTTTGAGAATTATTTTGCTGAAATTCTATATATCTTTTCTTGCATGAAAATATAACAAGCTTCTTGTTCTGTCACTTTCAAGACTGCAGTCCCTCCATTTTCAGAAAGCTTGTCAGTGTCAGATTCTGATCGAATACCTTGAGACTATCACTGTATAATTTGTGAGCGAGTTGGTGTAAAGCACAAGAACAAGGGCCCGGGCAGATTAAAGTGATTCTATTGGCTCTCTGGAGTAAACTGACCTTTAAGTAATCAGGCAAACAAACTCAGTCACTGCAGTGGAGTCCTGCACTCTGAGGCACTCAATGGACTAGTACTGACAAACTTAATTCACTCACATCCTTTTCAGTAACTACGGTTTGCCTCTGTTCTTCTACCAAAAAAACACAGACAGAAACCCCCTCAGCTCTGATCAAAGGGAAGCATGGGAAATGTAGTTCTCACACAGAGCTATGATGATAGGAGTCTCTTTTGAGAGGGGTTTTGAGACTACATTCCCACAGCCTGGATTTGGCTTTCATCTTTGGGGATGTAAAAGAGGAGGGTTTGCCACTCAGTAAAAACAACAGCTGCCGCTTAAAACAATAGCCCCGGCATCAAACAAAAAGCAGGAGCATGTGAGGGAGCGAGTGAGGAGGGGGGGGTGAGTGTTAGGAAGACATTCAAATAAAACTCCCTGCCTAGAGATTAAAACTCATACTTTTCAGAAGTCCAGAGCCTCTGGCGTGTTTCATGTTCTGTGTTTTTTTTCTTTTTGGTTCATTGTGTGTTTTGGGGAAATCACACCATTCAACCAATCTTTTTCCCCCATTGTCATTTTATTGACATTGAAGTGCCACCTGCTTTAAAAGGCAGAGTTGTATAGTAGTATAATAACTGCAGACACTTTGGTGAGAATCCCTTGAACATGGCCTGTTAAATCACTTTGTTTAACACTTGCCAAATCTATTCTGCATTTAGTCCAGACAAGGCAAAGAAGCAGGAGGTCAAGAACCCATGCTGAGAGTCTCCAGGGTCTATCCTGCCTGACACCAGCTCTGATGACTGATCAGGCCTGTTTTACACTCCTAAGCTAGATCCCCTGCCAGCTCCAAGCTCCTGTAAAAAAACTGCATGGGTGGGGAGCAGCCAGGGCTCAGCAAGAAGAAGCGAGAGGTTTGTGTGTGTGTGGGTCTGAGAAATGTCTTACCAGGAGGGGCGTCTGTCAGGTGAGCTGGAGAGGGAGCGCCTCCGATGGTGCGAGGAGGAGCTGCGGGAGTCAGACTGGGAACGAGAACGGGATCGGGATCCACTGCTGATCCAGCAGAATGGCCTGCTGGGAGAGAGGAGGAGGGAGGAAGGTGGGGAGACGGAGCCTCGTGAAGGGGAGCAGCTTGATGGTGGGGAACAGGAGGGAGAACAGGGGGGGCAGTCAAAGAGAAGGTCCAGAGGGGTGCCCTCCCAGGGATAGAGGAAGCGACTCTCACGGCCCTCTCCCAGCTCTAGCTCATCCTGGAAGGGCAGGAACCCTGAGTGCAGGTAGCTGGAGCCAGGCAGCCTCTGGGAGTAGGAGCCTTTCTCTACCTCCTCAAGGGACATAGCGGCTGCAGCCTTACTTGGTTTGCTGCCTGGTTCTCTCTCCTTGGCACCCTGGCTATAAAGGGCTTGTAAGGGGTGACCAAAGTGCTTGTTGAGTTCTTCTCGGATTTCCTGGTCACACAGGAGCTTCCTGCTGATGGCAGAAGAGTGGAGTTGGTCCCAGTCAGTAGTGGCCTCTTGTGAGGGGATCTGGGTGCTTTGTGTAAGGGTCTGCTTCCCTAACTCCTGGACCCGGGCCGCTTCTCCATCCACAGAGGCAACATTTTGCTGCTGAGCCAAACGACCAGATGAAGCTGATAATGGAGAACGAGCAGATGAAGATGATGAAGAGGATGGTGGCATGGCTGAGTCCTTACATTCGACATGCCTGTCCCCAACTTTGCCTGCAGGAGGCATGGGAGCAGCGGTGGCACCTGAGGTGACCGTCATTTCCGCTGCTGCTGGAGTCATGGTAGCAGTGGCTGTGCCGCCATCCTTCTTAGTGCTAGCTGACGCCTGGCAATAGTCATGGTCACTGTAGCCACGGGGCGCCGCCCGCTTATTGTTGCTAGTGCTACGATGCTGCTCAAGGTCGCACCTCACAGTGTGTTGGGTGACCGAGTAAGGTAGGGCGGTAGACGCTTTGCTCAGCTGGGCATAGAGCTCAGTCTGTTCGGGACCCTTCCTGATGGGGCCCCCGCCTGAGGCACCTGGGGCCGGGGCCAGAGCGCCGGGGCCCAATTCGCTCAGCCTGGCTCTTTTGCATGCCAAGGCTGATGAGGAACATGAAGACAACTTGGTTTTGAGCGATGCTTTGAAAGGATTCTCTTGACTGGCTTTGTGTGGTGGCGTGGTTGGTGGTGTCAGACCTGCAAAGGGAGGGAAAGACAGAGGTTGGTGGAGGGGTGGAGGCAGTAAAAGGAAAATCGAATCATAATGCAAACCTCCCCAAATGTCCCCCTCGCCCTCCTCCCCTCACTCATCTATAAACTCCCAGGTCAGTTTATGGACAGTGGACACAGATACATGCCTGATTAAAATATTCACTTTCACTTGGCCTAATCCTGATCTCTATTTTATTGCAATCTTGGCAGATTAATGTAATGCTTGGTGTAACTTAATATGGTGGTGCTGTAATACGGATGACTTGCCATCCCCTTCCTCTCTGACCTTGGAAAGATCCCTTTTCATGAAAAAAAAAAACATAACACAAAACCCTGCAGAGGACAAACGTAATGCACCCGATGAAAAAAAAATTAATGTACATGTATCATATCTCTGCCTGGCTCACATAAATGTCTGCACTGGACAGCAGCCAATTCATCTGAATAAAACCAAAGACATTTTTTATCGGCCTGAAAAAATAATCAGTGACATGACGCCGTGCATGTTTCTAGATTATCCACCACAATGTCCCTTTTCTGTGGAACATCGTAGCATGCCTGGTGATGTTGCCATGGCAAGATGTCATAGAAGCACAGGAAGTACTGGCGAATGGGTCCTCGTTCTTCTCAGATGGCATGTCCCTACTACTTGTGCCCCCCTCCCCCCCAAGTTTCCCAAGCCTCTTACAGATTTACAACCAGACAGATGGCAGTTATATGGGAAGTCCTGAGATGAGCCCACTTTATAGCATTGTTAATGCACTCACACAAACAGCCGCCACCATTACTCTCTCTCTCTTTCCTTTACTCGTGTATTCTCCCTTTTTCTCTCTTCCTGTCTGCCATCTTCCCTGGATCAATCTCTATTTCTCCCTTTCCGTCTCTCAGCATCCTATCCTGTTTCTGTCTCACACAGAACAAATGTGCCCCCACACACACACACACACACACACACACACACACACACACACACACACACACACACACACACACACACACACACACACACACTTGTCACTAACAGTCTCTCACTGGAGTCAAACTCAGCCACTTTGAAACACCTACACTCTCCCCTCTTCTTTGCCTTTCTTATAATGCACATCATTCTTCGCTTGCTGGTGAATTGCACCAGATGAATACTATTAGTCTCAAATCCAGTGTTAAAGTATGCACTGGGAGTGCGGGAGCCGGATACATAAATATGCACGTTTCTAAAACCACTGGCTGTGTTTGGAATGCCTGATCCAGCGGCTTATCATCCTACTTATTATCTGGAAGTGTCTGTGACTAGGACTGCAAACCCCACTCGCCTCTTCCTCTGCTTGTCTCCACTCTTCCCTCAGTTCTGAATGTGATATAGACATATATTTGTACTGCCAATGGAAATGAGCTATGAAAAGAAGAAGGGAGAGAAGGAGGGGGGCGCTACACAATGCCTGAGGAACTTCTGTTTCACCAATGAAGCACCATCTGTCCAAAACAATGTGCGCGTGGGGTCATAAACTAGGAGCCATTAGCAATGGGGGTGAAATAAATCAGAATTAGATAAATATGTGCCTCTCAGTCAAACTCGCTTGTGATGGATGATCCGCCGACACAAACAACAATCATGTAGCCACCGGAAAGGAAACGATGAAGCAAGTGGAAAAGTCAGAATGGAAAGAGGAGGGTTTTATAATCTTTTCTTCTCGTCCAGCTGTAAATTGCAAGGAGACCTCGGAGCGAATAACAACTCCGTGCTTAAAGAGTTGATCCGGCGGTAAGCCATGCAAATAGCAACACACAGACCACCCCAGTGTCATGAGATACAGTAATTAAAGACAACACGGCAGCACAGGGTAAATCTATTAGCTTGGCAGAGATTAGACCAGAGCAGTCAGATCCCAGGAGGCCTCACTGCCTGTTGTAACCTTTAGTGTACCAAGAAACATGCAGCCAACAGTCCAAAAGTTGACTTTGTTTTGTATCAAACATAATTTGGCTCAGAACACGTTGTACAGGTTCTACTGATAATTAAATGAATCTTTCTATGAAACAGTAACCACTGCTACTACTACAACGCATCGTAAAGGTATAAAATAACATGTTACTGGCAGCAATTCATGGAAAGTTCCATCAATGAGTTGTCGACCTGCCTTTAAGGAGCGCACACTTGGCTTACTTCCATCTGGTTATCAGTAACACCACCATAATTTTTATTGTAGTGGAATATCACTGTAAATCTGCAAAGAACATGTAACAGCGGACCTGAAAGCTCTCGTCTCCGCTTACTGGGATCCATATCCATCCTGCAGCACGAGACTCTAAAGCTAATCCCTAAGTAGGAAAGGGGCTCAGCAACCTGGAGTATTCTGGACTAATGATTTTCCTGCTAATATTCAACCCTAAATTTGCTTAGGACGGTAAAGTCAAGTGAAGGGCTTTATTTGACTGTGCTTGTAAGGCGGATGCAGTGGAACAGAACGGACACCCAGACTTGGCCACAGGTCAATAAACTCACCCACGTGCAGTAAAACAGGAAGAAATATTAACCGCGCTTGATTGCCTCAGAGCTTACGCAGCCACGCTCTTTCCCTTCTTTAGGTCTCAACAGGCATCCCCTTTGACCCCGAAAGCTTATCGACACAACAGGGTTAAATATCCCTTGGACCAAGGTCAGAGGGACAGAGGGAGATCTCTTGCGGTCTGATGTGCCACAATTTCCATCCCCCACAAGAGATAAGTAGAAGGTGCAGGGGGCAGACATGAGGTATGTACGAGGACAAGTTCCCCTGCTGGTAAATGAATACTCAAAGGGGCCAGTGCAACATCCCACAGTGCGAGAGGCTAAAGGGCAGCCATTTTGTTTTTTATTGACCTTAGATGATTAATCTGGGGGAGAAGGTGGTAATTACTGACATCGTTCACGCAGAGATAGATGTGAGATATGACGCCCAATATTGCAGCTTTAGCTGGAATTCTCTTAATTTTTGTCTTGTAATTACCTTTTGCCTATAGCTGAATTCCAATGTAGTTAATTATAACTCAATAACACACAAAGATGATGGCAATAATGATGCTGAAAGACCCTCACACTGACTACAGTTACAAAACAGCATCCTTTGCATACAAGTCCTAGCATTGGAAATTGACTCCTCAGTCAGCTGATCTAATTGAAGAATTGTCTGGGGGCCTAAAGACAGGACGGCACGGATTGTACCGGCAAAACCAAATTACACCGCAAAACCAATTAAAACAATAACACTGCCATTTCAATTTTCCTATGATGTGTAGGCTAAGTAAGCTGTCAGTCAGAGAGCATTAGGATCTGATAGAGGAAGAGGAAAAGCATATTAACTCTTCAGTAAAAGGGGAGGGGAGGAGGTGGAGGACGGGAGGGGTTTGCTAATAAACCCTGAAGAGATTGGAAAGCCTAATCAATACTTGAGCACATAAAAATGTTCTCCTATGCCTTCACCTTGAACTCTGAACTGTAATAGTACTATCAAGATGTTGGAAAAGCCGGAGTTAATTCTAGCTACAACAGGGAAGTGAGAAGTTCCATTAACTACTCTGTTTTTGAAATATAATTACTATGTGTGTTTTAAATAATCAGAAACGTATGCTTACCTGGGGTTCCAGCAATCTCCACACTTAATGTGCGTTCAATGGTTTTGTTCTCATACGGTGATCCCTTGTGGTCACTGGAAGACAAAAAAAAGTGCAATATTTTACTTCTCAGGTGACAGTAAGACCTCAAAAAGCTTTTATGATCCAAGAAATGGAAATGAGTCACAAAAATGCCTCAGCTTGGATTCTAGTCTGTGTAGTTTTCTTTGGATTCGTGTTTTTTCGGACGTTTTTTTGTTGCTTTTCCTGCCTAGAATAACGTGGAAAAACATCTCACACTTACTTTGGAGACTCTGGGGTCAAAGGAAGTGGCAAGGTGGTTGGTTTGGCTGCAGAACACAAAGGAGCATGTATAATTATTGACCTGATATAACACTCATCGCAGAAGAGAACAGGTCCACATTCTGCAACAATTATTCTCAATTTGGCTCATTAAATGCAATTATTGTTACAAAAACACCCATACCTGGTTAGAAAGTCTTTCTATAGACACTATTGTGAAAACCACATCTTTTTTAAATTGACCCCGTTTTAACAATTTCTTAAGTTAGACTATCCACTCTGTGAGGCAAGATGAAGTGATGGTATGTTTTTTCACAAGTGTCGAGACACAGACATACCCCGCTCAAGACAACAAACAGATCGAAATGGAATAAAGACAAAGAGACGATGCCACAAACAAGACACATGACAGTGGGTGAGCCCCTCTCTGGACAAAAAAAAAAAGGCATAATCGCATGCACCAACAGCAGAGGAGGGGAAAAAAAGAAGGAAGAAAGGAGAGTCAAGGAAGCTTGTGCAGTTGCCCGAGGCTCTGGCCGACTTGTGCTCCAGCTAAGGGAACGTGGCTTTAGTAGCACGGCGCTCTAGAGCAGCACCTGGGCTCTGAGTCTAAACGAACATATTCAGCACACTCGGCTCAATCAGCCGAAGATGGTTCAAGGGTCGACTTTATGAGTACAAGACTTACAGTAGCAAGACAAGGCTCGCCCCTTTTCCCACCCCCTCCTTTTTAAAAAATCTCGATCTATTGAAAGACAGAATGCCTCCGGGACAAGCAAAAAGCATTGGCCAGCAGGCTGTTTGTTGTCATTGTTTATGCCCTCAGAATGACTGTTAGATTCGAATTAGAATAGGGGTTAGTTGTGAAGTCAAACTGGGAAGTGGTTAGAGCAGGAGAGGGGAGAAGATAGAGCAGAGATAAGGCCAGTTGGGGGGGATGCAGTCATGATTACCTAACAACAGGAGGCCCTGGTCGTCGGGGTGCTCGCTGAGTGCCTGCCTGTGTGGGTGCCCTTGCCCTTGTATGATGCAGGGAGGGGCGGGTTCTGCAATTCTAGTATCTGGGAAGAGTGGGCTTGGTGGGCCCTGTGAGAGCACCGCAGCGGGGCTGCCCGTGACATGGTCTTCATCATCAACACCATCATCATCATCATGGTCAACATCCTCCCCATAGAACCCCTGTGTTAGCCACCGGAGCTCTAGTCCAAAGCCCATATCTAGCCCTGAGTCTGGCTGGTTAACCCAGCTCTCTAGGTCAAAGGCTAGAGGTGACAACAGGGACCCTGAGTCAGGCTCTTCAAGCTGACTTACTCCCTGGTTTCTACAATCATTGGTCCCTCCCAACTCTTCCTCCTCCACCTTTGAGGGAGCCTGTGCTGGGCTCTCAGACCTCTTACCTGCTGATTTGCTCTGAATGGTGGGTGAAGGGGTGATCTGAGGTGGGAGTAGGTGGGCTCGATACTGAGCAGGCCTCTGTTTGGAGGTGAGCAGCTGGCTAAGTAAGGGGTGTCCCGGCTTCTCATCCCTTTTCTTAATAGTTACTGTGATGTGCCTATGCGGTGCACGGCTGGCACCTCTATTGATTCTGTGGCCTTGCCTGCCAAAGCCCTTACTAGCCTGAGTGGCGCCCTCAGCCTCTCGGCAATGCTCACAGCTGTGACTCACCTCTCGGGGAGGGAGGGAATAAGAATGCATATACCTAATAAACCTAGCGACGGCCAGCCGGCCCACATCGCCTGGCGGCCTTCCTTCTTCACTGGGCGGCCCGTGCTCCAGTTTGGGGCGGGCATGGCCGCAGGTGGAGGTTCTGTGGCCGACAGGGATAGAAGCACCCTCCGACTCCTCAACCCCGTCATCGTGAGCGCAACGCTGCCACTTCCCAGCCCCAACACCAGCCACACTACACTCGCCTGCAGCCCGGCTCTCACCTCGCTGGTGATGCTGCTGTGGCGGCTGTTGCTGTTGCTGTTGCTGCTGTTGCTGTTGCTGCTGTTGTTGTTGTTGTTGTTGTTGAGATGGCACAGCTGACTTCTTCTTGGAGGTGGTGGAGGAAGAGGAAGACGAGTTGGAGGAGAGGGAGGAGAACGAGGAGGTGGATGACGAGGATGGCGAAGACGAAGAGGAAGAGGCACCAAGACCCAGGCCACTCTTGTCCCTGCTACTGGCACCCCCCCAGGTGCTCTTGGCTTCGCTGGCTTTGGTGTGGAGCAGGATGTCATCGGTGGCTGTTAGGTATTTCAGCAGCTCAGTGCAAGGCCGCCTCACCGGGCGGTTCTGTTGGCTGGAGCCCCCTCTTGCTTTGCCATTCCAGGGGCTCTCCGTCTGCACAAAAAGACAGATACAGAGAGAAAGTGAAAATGATTCAGTTTGCTCAGTGTTGTTTGTACAGTGCGGTTGTACAGTTGTGAGAAATGTTAAGTGCTTTATTTGGCACAAAAAGCAGGATGTCTGAGTCCCTCTTTCAGCCTCTGAAAGAGGGACTCAGACATCCTGAGCACAGCGGTTAGCCAACTGTCTGGGAGGCGATGTTGGGGGTGCGGTCCGCCCATCATCTTAATTGCGTGGCCCAGCGAACACCACCGCGCCACTCTGTACGCGCACCGCGTCCTCCGGGAGTCCTCATTCGCTGTGCTCCAGAAATGGATGACTCAAAGGCACAGTGTGAAAATAGACTATGTGAGGAAGGTTGACGCACTGCATGTGCAAACATTGTATGCGTAACAAATCTCTGAGTGTGTAGTGTTTACCACAAAATATGATCACACACAGTTGCTTTTTTACATTCACAAGAAATTTAAGCACGAGGGAAAGCATAAAACCGAGATGTTTCCCCAAACAAGAACAAATGCTGTAAAGTGTATATGACACTGAATAAACAGCATGTCACATTCCAACATGAAAAGCAAACTGAAATCACATACTATATTCAATCACATTCATAAACCTATGATACTTACACTGGATCAAATTAATCTTAATCAACCCCACCCCTTTAGAAAAAAACCCTTTTGAGAGCTGTCTAATGAGACCATCAAGTCTGATATTTTGATCTTGTCCGCTCAAGGCATCAATCTCTCCCGCAAGAGCGCCTGTCGCTGTTTTTTTTTTTCTTTTTCCAACAGGCACCATACCAAGGCGGATAAGTGGTGGAGCTAATGAGACAACGGTGCCGATGCCTCGCTGGAAAGCCCAACAGCAATCAGCCTGTTTTCATTACGAGATGGCCCCCTGGGATAGTAGACTAGAGCAGTAGTCTAACATCTTCTAAAGGCGGCCACCAAAACAAGAAAAGTGTGAGAGGGAGAGAGAGAGAGAGAGAGAGAGAGAGCAAGAAAACAGACGGAGCAAGAACATGAGAGAGATAAACAAACACTAACAAAAAATGTGTGTTCAGGAGTGAAAAGCAGCAAGGCAGTGTGTGCATTTGTGTGTGTGTCCCTACCTTGACGACGGCAGGTGGTGGTCTGATCCGGTGGTTGCTGCTGGCTGCATGGTTCTGTGCCTTGCCACCTGTGTATTGATTATAGCTGAGCTGGGAGTTTGCGGGTGCCAGAAGGAGCTTCTTCAGCTGCGAATGGACCCAAACAGAACAAGAGAAAGTGGTGAAGGAGGGGGAATTGAGCGTGGGTTATGCAAATTACCATTTTCTTTCAATTAGACCGCCTGTGCTTTGTAAACGCACAACCAGGAGAGACCAAAGCCGCAGTAAGAAAAGATAATATCACTGACATATTTAAAAGATTACAGAATTTTAAGCAGTTTACAGAATGTGACAGGACAAGTACATTTTTTTTTTTTCTTCCTGTGCAGGTGTTTTTGTGTACACAAAGCCAGGCTTTTCTAATGTGATTGAATAAACACACTCAGGCATGTGGCTAAAGGTCATTTGTAAGGGACCGGCACGGAACACAAACCGAACACAACATAACATTTTAGGTCAGAGCCGTTAAGCTAGAGAAATACACAGATGGGTTTGGTCATGTGTAAAAAGCACACAAAGGTAGGCTGACTAAATCAAGAGACCTGTCTTTTTGCCAAACAAGATGACTCGGGCCGAGGGAGATTAGTTGGGACCCACTGAGAGTAGACGAGATGGATTACTTTCTCCCCTTACTTTCATTTGTTGCCGGCTTGATTTCAGGGCCTGTGGCACTGTGTCAACCATAGTTGGCTCAACCACAGTGTTCATATCATCGAATTGGCGCCACTATAGCACTGTTATGTAATTAGCAGTGAGCAGCGAACACACGGATCCATTCCATTTACTTCCCTCCTCACTGCATCTGCATCTCTGCACGCTTTCACGACACGTACTGTGAATACTTTGTGGCAACTGTGGCGGAGTGTGGACCGGGCGCTGACAAATACAGAAGCCTGACAGACAAATGGCCACGTTTGGTGCCCAGTCTTGTTGAAGATTTGTCCGTGGACAGGCACAAAAGCAACAGGGTGTGCAGGGTCAGAGGTCATGTCTTAGGAATAACTTGTGTTTTTAACCCTGGAGTGGTGGTGATGGGAGGATCTTGAGGGGGTTAAGCAGTTGGTCTTACCAGGGAAGGCTCCTCGGGCTCTGGGGTGCGTGGCGAGCCGTCGGGGGAGGAGGGACAGCTCCGGTCACTGGCATTGGTCACGTCCCCATCTGCCAGGGCCTCAAACGAAGGCAATCCGTCCTCATCCACCGGGATGCTGTCCAGGGTCTCTGTAAGCACTGCCAGCAAGTTGGCCTCATTTTCTTCATCTATCTTCTTGTGGGGGGGGGGGGGGGGGGCAGAGACAGAAAAATAGAGAAACAGCGAAAATAGGACATTTTAGTCAGGAGAAGTTGCATCTCTTTTTTTTTCTTCTAGGGAAGTAAAGGTGGTGGGTGGCTGCATGCAGGCTTTCATTGTTAGCAGAGTGGGAAGATTTTTTTCTCATTTTTATTTTTTTTTGCAGCAGAGCTGGCTCTATTTTGGCAGTCTTTTTAAAAAAACAAATTCTCTCCCTGTGCAAGTGAGTCAAGCCTGTCACTCATATTTTAAGCATGCAGCTTACTGGACCAAAATAATATCTCCCCCAAGAAACCCATTACCAGGGCTGACAAGTAGCAAGTATCTCGGGAAGACAGGAATGGGTCGGGGTGCGTTGCGGTATGGACGGGTTTGTGGGGGTAAACGAAACAATGAGCGGAAGTTGACTCTCCTCTCTCTTCCCTCGTGGAATGGAGAGACGATCTGCTCGCCGACAAGATGTTTGCAAGCAATCCTCAGATAAGCCGAATTACCACCCGCTAATGCTAAATAAATGTGATATATTTAAAATGTTGGCATGACAGCTGATGTTCACAATGGGCGGGAAGTTGCCATCAACATTTCACGAAAAAAATAAAGCTTGTTCTTGCCACTCAGCTCCTCTTTGATGTACCCGAGGAGTTGTGTGATTGCTGCAGCTGGCTGTTTAATGGTAGAGATTATAACTGTGTGTGAGAAATAAACAGACAGAGAGATGAATATACTGTATGGAGATGGATAGCGAGAGTAAGAGAGAAAGGGAGATAGGAGCTGCCAACTATCTACAATGTAAGTTCACCGGGGATAATAACTATGCATGTATGTAGAGAAATAAACAAGAACAGAGAGAAGAAATATTAAGAGTGAGAGGAACGCAGCGAGTGTTTGTGTGTGCGCACGGCTGTGCCTTTCCACTGTGACAAGTGACAACAGGAACTGTAAGTTCCAGAGCCATTAAAGCCCAGGGGACTTTAAGACAGCGGAAAGATAAACAGCGTCGTCACCTCGGGATGTTCTGTGGCCAGCCCAAAAAGAACAAATCCCTTTATGCACATGGCGGGATTTTCATCGCTCGTCGGCGGCGTGTGGCCATCATTATGCCAAGGGGGCCAACCACCTCTCAGATACCAGCACTAGACCTCGGAAGACTCCGATTCCCACATGCACAAAATTCACCCTCCCACTTGTTTCCCGTCTACCCCACTGATTTTACATGATTATACACCCACCACGGATGGCACTTTTGGAGGAGGTTTGGATTTGCCAATGAGATAGCGGCCATTTTAATGCTTTCCCCCCTCCAATTTTCATTTATAGATGACAGAGATAAAGAGGTAAACGTTCAGTTAGCTAACTAACAGCGAGGAAAACGTTAATCTGATGTTCATTGAGTAGATTTTCTCCTAACAACATGAGCACTCAGTCATTATTAAAAAATGATAAAGGGGACATATTTCACAGAGATAACACGACGTAGACTGGGGCCATGTCGCATTGGCAAGCAAATGCCTTGCAGGAAATTGCTCTGTATGAGGTGGCATGCTGTTTAATTACTTGCGAGGAGCTTCAAATCCACTGTGCTGGAACCCTATGCCACTGAAATGTTCCACATTTCCAGCATCCCAAGTTATTACCTGAGCACTAAGCGGGTAGGTATTAACCGCTGATAAAGACGGAGCCTTTTCTTAGCCCAAATATACATCCTCGCATGAGAAATTGAAAGTAGGATCATTTCAGATTATCACAAATGAGTCTTTAATGAGCCAGCCATCTGTTTAGGTCCAAACTCACCAACTATCCAAGCAGTGCTGTATCTGGGTGAGGCTTTATTCACCTCTATAGAGTCAGTTCAAACCTAAACATTCTGGAGATATTGCAGTCTGTGCCACACTGTGACACCAGCAACATTACGAGTTAAGAGGGCTGTGCAAGCTTCATTGTGTCATGGTTTGGAGAGGATTGGGGAATTTCTGAGGCTGTGGCAGGCTCAAATGTAGTGATTTCAATCCTGTTTCAAAAACCTCTACCAATTGGCAAGCTCCCACAGGCACACTGTATCCCCAAAGATAACCCAAAAGGGACTCTCATATTCTGAAAGAGTCACTTGTAAAACCCTGAGTCGTGACGATCATGCTGAAGCCGCTGCTGCGGCTCTAGTGGAGGCACTCTTAGGCCAAGTGGGGATTTGAAGAACGGGTAAAGAGCAACCTCAGTGATTGTTTCTTCGCTGGAGAGAGCGTGATCTAATACCCCTGTCCAGGAGGGCAAGCTTTTTCATGCCAGCTTATGGACCACACCTTGCAGAGTTTCTGCACTAAAGTCAATCTTCTACCAATGACTCACTTGCCCCTTGTATATTTATAAACAAAATCTCTGTGTGGGCCGAGATCAGGAGCTATGGCACCCAAAGGGGGTGACGTCGGGATAACCTGGAAACCTCCTGACGGCCATGTCCACTTATATTGATTACTACAGCAGCTGCTGAGAGGGAAAGAGGGCAGGAAGAACAAAGAGAGAAGAGAAGAATTGTCTCGGTGGGAGCACTTTCTCGCCCATCCCGCTTAATGGACCTCACCGAATTAAAGAGATCTTAACAATCCTGGGCTAATTGTGGGATCACAATATATTAACCCCGCTCCAATCCTAAAGGGTGCCATTTTGAGACTGTTTTATTCCAAATGCTTCAATTAGCCATAAAACATGTTGGCAAGTGCTGGCAGAGCTCCTCTCCCCCCTCCTTCACCCCAGCTTCCCCACGTCAGAGAAGACAAAGCCAGCTCCAGTTGTTCATTATTAGGTGAGGCCCTTTTGTTATCAGTCAGGCTGTCTTTGAGGTTGTCCTTGCCTTTAACTATTTTATTGAGTTCCACGGCACAGCATTGTGTTCCAGGAGATACTATTCACACAGCTGATAACGTAAGGTGAAAGTGCTGTTTTAAACAAACACCCACTTCTGCACGCTGGGGCAAATGGCCAAATTAAATCTGCTAATTGCTTCTTGAGGATTCCAAGCTCCTGAGCAAATTTGCCGGGGATCAAATTTTAACGAGCTTTTCAGGGCAATGCATCATTTACATGTTAAAAGGAACCAAATGTGTTGTGAAAGAGCCAGAATAATAGACCCGATCACTGAATAACACCAAGATGAAGTTTCAACAGACTAAACATCCCCGCCGTTATCAACAAATGAGAGGCAGAACATGTGACAGCCACTCTGGATGTGGGAAGATAAAATATCTCCCATTAAATGGGTCATCTGGTATTTAAAGTGCTGTTTATTCTCACTGTCTCTTTTTTGCACACTCTTTCCTTCTCTCTTTCTGTAGATATAGGAATAGCATCCGGTTAGTTCAGACAGAAACATTCTTAATAAATTGGCCCCCAAATTGCGTGGCGGGGTTAAATCTGTGCCTTGACAATTTAATTGCATTGCTTCATCTCAATCTTTTATTTTTTTCTTCTTCCACTCTCTGCTCTGTCAGATTTCAAAAAACATTCCCTTGGAGGTTAAGCGACTCGCCAGACCTTCTAATCATGGCACAATCTGAAATTGCGGGGTATGTGCGTGTGGCAAGTGGGGGGTGGTGGTATCAAGTCGTCACATCTTGACTCCGCCAAGAAAAGCAGCCTTGGATTTTATAAACAAATAATGCCATTCTGTGTTATTACCCCCAGCCCCCCCTGATTTCAGAGGAAATAAATCAACGTCAACCTTGCCGTTAAGGCGTTAGTCAGGCCTGACACGTCGGCCGGTCACACAGGCACAACATATGGCAGCAGAGAAGGAGGGAGAGAAGGGAGGCAGGGAGGGTAAGGTACGGCACGATGCACGGCAGAGAGACAAATCATGGCAGCCGCCAGAGACGTCTGGTCATTTAGCATGAGCTTACTGAGATGGAGAGAGGGTGATTATGGCCTATACGGAGCGATGAAGCCATACATAACACTGTTAAGTCCCTCTGTGTGTCTTTGTCTGTGTGTGTGAGGCGGCGGTGAAACAGTCTGGCAACGTTCCAAATCATAAAACTAAATGTTAAACCTCCATTGTGGGCAGGGCTAGGGTTGGCTCTGTAATACATAGAAGCAAAGTGACGGCTCCTGTCGTTTTCCATCCGACTACAGAGTCAATAGGGCATCTTGTTATTCTGAAAGCGAATGATACTATAGACTAGACTGGGACACAGTGCTGGTGGCCAACCGTATTTCTACGCATCCATCAACAGGATGCATCGCCCCTGTCTCTCCTCTATTGTCACCACTGCAGGTTCACTATATATTCTGGCTCATCGTGATGGTTTGTAAATTGCTAAATCTTGTACCCTCTAAATTCAGACAAGGTTGCCCAGTCGAAGCACCAGACAGCTGATTTTAGGATTCTCCATCCTGCTTAGCAATAATACCACAACTAGTCTTGTGATAATCCCTCCGCCCTGGCAGGCGTTTGCTATTTTGTGCCTCTGCTTAAACAAAAATGTCAGCTCTCTGAATGAAGAAGAAGTGCTTTTTGATGAAGCTGACTGTTTACATGCCAGATGTCTGTCTGAGTTTAGAAGGCTATGTGAGTTGCACATCAGTGAAGAAACGGTTCGACCCGTCAATGAGGACCAGTGTGTGTGTGTGTGTGTGTGTGTGTGTGTGTGTGTGAGTGTGTGTGTGTGTGTGTGTGTGTGTGTGTGTGTGCAGAGATGATGCATCTCCTGGGAACCATTTGAGACTGTTACAGCACTATCTGATGAGCTAATCGGGACAAGAGAAAGGGAAAGAGAAAGTGAGAAGAGGAGATATCTGTGTGTGTGAGAGTGAGCCAAAGAGAGAAAGAGAACTGTTGTTAGACATCCTGACACAGGCCAGATCCGATTTGAGACAGCGACCCAAGGGATGTTAGCGGCGCTGTTCTTTCTAGTTCTCCGTGGAAAAATCCTTTGACCGGTAACCCTGCTGCTGCTGCTGCTTTTGCTAAAACTAACCACCTGAACTCTGTCACACAACTGCTGTGATCAGCTGAGGCTGCTACATGCCTGCAGACACATCAGGCCCTTTCCGTCTTACTTTTAGTCAAAAGTCATTAATTTGTGTACCTTTGTATTTGCAATGGACCCCCGGGGATCGAACACCTGGAGGGACAACGTAAACCACCAATGAAACATTCCCATCCACACACCGCACAAAATGCACGCACACTTCATTCAATTCATATAAACTCAAGCATTCTCACACGGCTATGCAAACAACCAATAGGATCACAAGGGGTTCGGTGTGTCCTGGTGGAGCCTCCCCATCTACAGTCCTGCCCCAAGCTGCTGTTGTTTTCTTTCTACAGCCGTCCAACAGATGGTCCAAGCAACCGTTTGCTAACACCACAGAATCACACACCATCATTATGATTGGACACTCACTCTTTTGTTTTGGCAGAGACTTCCCAATCGGCTTGGCGCAAAAAAAAAAAACAGTGATTGCTGTGATTGCTCTGACTTGCTTTGACGGTCATAGCAGGAGGGGGAGAACAACAGAGATTCGGAGCCTCGAATAAAACATATTCAGCTAGATGCGGAGACGGGATGAAGAATGGTGCTTCCCTCTGCTTTTTTCGCCTAATAGAATGCAAATAGCTATTTGCTTAAGTCGGCAGCTCTGAATGTGCACCACTAAGCAAGGGGCCTTTGAACATACTGTTACACTGTTGATAATGTGTTGGAGGAACACAGGGAGGGGGGACAGAGCTCATGACAGAAAAAAAAGGAGCATAGACTGATTCCAATGTCCATCCTGCTAAATGGACGCTGCCACATTTCCTGGCTAGAATGTAAGTCTGCCTTCAGCAGTCAAGCGCAGCTGTCCACAAAACAATTGCACACACACACACACACACACACACACACACACACACACGCACGCACACGCACACGCACGCACACACGCACACGGCTGGTCACTTTGGTTTTGACATTTACATAGATTTGCGAGGGGAGCAGAATGGACCAGAACTTGTTTATCCCGCCGAGGACTCAATGTTATCATCCACTGCTGACACCACCTTTACACAGAACCACACACACACACACACACACACACACACTCACACGAACGTGTACACCTGCACACATATACAGCTCCTGACCTTTCAGGCCCTGCCAAGCCCATCGAGGGTTTGTGGCGTTTCATTTGTCACAGTAATGTCTTCCTCGGAAAGATGCCAGCGCAAGGAGAGTCAGGGTACGGTGGACAAGATAGAGTGGTCCACGGCGCTTCAAACAAAAGGTGTGTTTCTGTGTCATTGTCCTATTCTACATCTTTGCGTGCATGTGTTTGCGCATATGACGGGGGACGCAATACCACAAATTTATGGTAATTGAAATGGCAGAATCTTTTGGGGGGAAATGCAGTCAATTTGATTCTGCGGCAAAAAAAGGTCACCCTATTCAATTTGCACTCAATGCCATCCGTGGTGCGACAGGGAAACACCTGAAAGCAAACGATCTTATCATGGCCTCACAGGCTTCGCCACTTACCCACTGCATAAAAGCTATTTGCTGATTACTAAATAAACGCATTATCTTTTACCTTGACTTCTGTGTGCGCCAGTGAGTGCCTTTTCACTCCTGGATCCAGGTAGGAGGCTGCCACTGCAGTGTGTATGCCTCTTATCTGTGAGTGACTTTGTGAGCACGTTATCTGAGCAGGTTATTTTTTTTCTGTCTCGCGCACTTTCAAGTGCCACATGTGTATGGGCTGCACGTGTAGCAGCAGTGGTCAAACACGAAGGACTTCACAAGCCTTTGCATCATGTGCTTCTGGTGTGGCGATGCCTCGATCTCTGCGAGTGAAGACATGAAAACATCAAAGAAATTGTGCATTTAAGTCGATACAATCCCAACTCGTTGACGTGAGGCAAGGATACTATGAGAAAGGATTGGGGGGGGGGGGGGGCGGGCTTGAAAGGTCTTTCTTTGTAGCATCAACATTGAATATTGAGCTGTATTTCATCTTAATCTAGGATCTATTCTCTGTGGACTACTGATCGTGTTGCCTTTAGTGTGGATAGGCTCGCCTCTCACAGCTTACATTTAGCTGAGCATGGCCACCGCAACTGCACACACTACTAGACTGTGAAATGCCAAAAGCAGAATAAATCAGCGGTCACTGACCACTTGATGACAAGCGTCCAACACTCGACATCCCATCCCAATCTGCCTATCAAGTTATTATACAACACGGCCCACAGCCATGTGAAACCGGGTCTTGCTGGCCACCGTATGAACTGAAAATGGTCTTCTGGAAAGAGCTGATGAACAAGCAGACAAGTTTAGAGCTGTTGACTTGCTGAGGTCAACAGCACTGCGATGGCGGATAAATGCAACCAATTTATAATGAATCGGATATAAAACACGCTTGCTTTAGCCATCCTTTGCCAGATAATCTTGTCAATCCATTTCTACATCCCTCAGAAACATTGCCATTTCCTTGAGATAGATTTTTCTTTATATTCATACATGCACGTCTTTTTTTTTCTCATAAAAAGGTAGAGTGGAATGTGTTGGATCTTCAACGACCAAATGTCTGTAAAAGCTTCTGCTTTCAGTTTAGAGTCAGGAACTACTGATTGGGCAGCAAGTGAGTCATCCAAGCATCCAGTCACTCATGCATCAGCAGAGCCTAAGAGAGCCTCTTGAACTATTTGAGGCCTGTGCAGACTTAAATATTTCAGGGGGGAAATAAGCTGGAGCTATAAGCATGCAGTGCACATCATAAAGCTTAGTTGGAATGGGGAGGGGTTCTTTTCTGCATGGACGACAGAACTCTTAAAAATAAACTCTCAACCAGGGAAAACTAGTCCTTCACGTGTACAGTACAAGATTGAAGATCAGTGTTGGGTGAGACTACAGCCGCAACCGAGCACACTTCTGACTCCACTCAACAACCAAAGAGGCCACACCTTTGACCTGAGAGGGCAGTGAAACACTCCTATTTAGCATTCAATCACTCTTTACAGTCTGCTGCCAGCTCATCCCACGACTGTGTTGTCATCTTTTCTTTTTCTTGTTTTTAATTAATTCCTTAAAGACATCATTTGTTCTCTAAATTATTAATTATTGTTCAGAATCAACAAAGTTCTCTGAAAGCTGTGACATAAAAACACACAGAGATGGACAGAATATGACAAACTACCAGAGCCGAAGGGCTGGCCAAGGCTACTGCCACTGCTGGGCATGCTGGCACGGAACACACACACACACACACACACACACACACACACACACACACACACACACACACACACACACACACACACCTGGGATCGATTGGCCTTTCCTGGAGAGGGGAAGCAGGCTATCGTCCAAGACTGATAGCGCTTCACCGTCACTCACTGATTGAAGGCCTCTCTCCGTCCTCTTCCCCGTCTCTCTTTCTCTGTCAAGGTTTCCCCTTTTGTCTATTATTCATACCGTTTTCTTACATCTGGCTATTGCTTCTTTTTTGTAACTCTCTACCTGTCACTCATTATATCAATTCATTTCATCTATGCAAACACCATCTTGTGCTTCCCCTGTCTCTGTTTGTAGCATAAGGAGAAGAGTATAAAAGCATTCTAGGAATCCGCTGTTTATACATCCCTCCTACTCCAAAGTGTACACTATTAAATAATACAAGGACGGTTGGTCTTATCGCATGGCATCGTTGCAACGTGTTGCTGTGTGTGTGAGAGTATGAGTGGGGGGGGGATTATTGGCTTAGTGTTTTGGCCAGGTTTAAGTGAAACAGCTCTGAAAGGCTCTTAGTGGAGATTACCCCAGGTACTAAAAATAGTCATTCCTGCCCAATACACACACATGAACACAAAACAGAAAGCAATGATAGTGTTGTGTCTAGCCAGAAAAGACCACTATCTGATCTTTGTATAGGGTGTCTCAATTACACAAAAGACACACATGCGCACGAACACATCGGTGGCTCCAGTGTGATGAGAGAGATGGGTATCCACGGGGGGGCAGGGGATCAGCTGGGGCAGGAACACCAAACCATGCCTCAATCAGCAGCAGCGGCCCACTGGGAATGTGGCTTGAGTGTGTGTGTGTGTGTGTGAGTGTGTGTGTGTGTGAGAGAGAGAGAGAGAGAGAGAGAGAGAGAGAGAGAGAGAGAGAGAGAGAGAGAGAGAGAGAGAGAGAGAGAGAGAGCTAGACATGCAGCCAAGAAGCCAACACCAGACCAAAGGATGTTCCTTGCTCTTTTTCAAAACATTCCCTGAGGGGGCTCTTTTTTCTTTTTCTTTTTTTGGCTATACACCCCCCCCCCCCCCCCCCCCCCCCCCCCCCCCCCGCTCACTATCCCTTTATTTTTCCCTCCTCGCTCCCTTCCAGCCTTTCTTTCCGCAAGCGATTGTTGGAGGCCAGAATATATTTGTTTTGCCACTGCAGCTTCAACTTCCCATCAGCCAGGAACAAATGCTTTGCCTTGGGAGCAAAAAAGACAGAGGGATGGAGGGAGAGAGAGAGAGAGAGAGAGAGAGGGGGGGGGTGGCAGAGAGCAGAGCCCACAGTGTTGCAGGGCGGCGGGTTGAGAGCTTTTGTTGTGGAGTGGATCTGACAGACGCTCCAAGATGACACAGGCTTGGACAGCCTAAGTCTGCATCTCTCTACTATACGTCTGCGCCTACTTGTCTGCACTCCCTCTCATTTGTGTATCTTGAAACGGCATAGCCGCGGGTCTGAAAGCGCGGTTTGCCTGCAGTTCGACAGTGATGGAGGATTTCTTCCATCAGACAGTGCAAACACTGCATCAGCACAGTAAAAAACTGGAGGGAACTGGAGATGAGGAAAGTATGGTGTATTCTAATAAGACTCACTTGAGAAAATCATATTATACAGTGGAATATGATAATTCATACACCCTTTGCTGGAGCGGTGAACTGGTGCGGGTGGTGTTCTCTCAAATGTCAGCATAAATTTGCAAAATAAACGCAACCGGCATTCAGCAGGGAGTAAGAACAGGGACAATAAGGGTCTCTGCTGTGTGTGTGTGTGTGTGTGTGTGTGTGTGTGTGTGTGTGTGTGGGCATGACAATTCCTCGCAGAGTTGTACGCACTCAGCTCACAGGCCCGCCGATCGCCAACAAGTTTGTGAGCTAATCTATGCTTATACGTGTTTGCAGGGACGGAAGAAAACCACATTTCATCACAACATGTTTTATCAAAGCCTACTAAAGATGACCCAATCAATCTAATCTGCCTTCTCTTAAATATAAGCGCCTGAGCATCTGTCCAAAAATGCTTTAACAAGCGAGACAAAGCAGGATGATGCCTTACAACATCTGATGCCAACACACACCGCGTCCTGTTGGGAGTAAAATACAGCGCTTGCATGGCCCACATATGTGTGCTCACATGCGTTGCAATATCTGAGTAATGCCTTAAGCCCTGGCATCTTATTTTACTACCTGCAAAGCCCACAACCTTTTACTTCCAATCCATGAGCTTTGATTTGGGCTGGCACAAGTCCAAGCTTCTCCTGGTCTCTACATTTGTCTCTTTCACTACCCATCTGTCCCCATGTCTGTCTGCCTGTCTGTCATGTCATCTGCTGGCCTTTTCTGTCTATCTCTGCGCCTCCCTTTGTTCGGCTTTTATCTATCTGCCCCAGTCCCTTTGTCCCACCTGTCCATCTATCGTCAGTGTATCACACAACAGGACAGGTACAGCGGCGATAAAATCTCAGAGGGTGAACTCAGTGCCAATTTTCTTGCATAATCAGTCAGACAATGTGGCCATGGCGCATCCCAGTGCGGCCGCCGCCGGGACGTCCACGTCGGAATCCAACTAGGCTAAAACCAAACGGGATGCATTTCCATCAATCAAACGGTTGAAGCTTGACATGAAATCTGAGTGGAGTCCTGCGGTTAAAAAGACTTTGGGTCACGCTTCTATGCTATTATCTTTGGCAGTACATTGGGAACTTATTGGAGTAACCACCCCTTAACAACTGCAGCCCGAAATAGACTGTGGACTTTCACGGTCGGCCCGTTTTGAAGAGGTGTCAAACACACTGCGCCAGGAGCGACAGCATTTATGTGCGTGTGTGAGTTACAGGGGGGGGGGGGGTGTATCATTCTCCACATTTCTTGTCAGGGACAGTTGGGACAGTGGCAGGGAATGGAGCAAAGGGCCAGCCAGGGGACAGCTTGTGATCTCAGACCGTATGTTGCTTACGGAACAGAACACACGCATGAACAGATCAAAACATGGGCTTTTTTTTTTTTTTTTTTTTACATCTATACAAACACTTACACTGCTTATACAGGGTGCAAACAATGTAACCCCCCCCACCCCCCATCACCGAATGAGACTTTGTCTGATGTAACAACTATGTTTAAGGTCCCAAATGTCCAACCAAGACATACTCTGCTTACTCATTTGCTACCGTCTGTCACATGGAACTGCAACCTGACTAAAAGCCCCAGTCCAAAAAAAACAGTAGGTGTTTGTCTTTCTTTCTGAGCTGCAAATCATTTCAACAGTTGACTTACTTGAACTAATGAAAGGCGGCTCAAACTTCCAGGGAGCCTGTTGTTTGATGGGGACTTTTAAAAGAGGGGCCTCAGCGAGACAGCTGCACCCAGCTGTTACACATGTAACTCGGAGCAGCCTTGATCACCTGCCACCTTTTTTTTTTTTTTTTTTTATGACATGCTGATTTGTTAAGATGATGTCTACATTCGAGAGGAAGGGAAAATGAAAGAAAACAATGAGTACACTCGCAGGCTGTAAATCTGGCCAGTTATTAACATGTTCTCTAATCTTAAACTTTTGATTGGTTGCTTCTCTGCCCTGTGTAGAGGCCAATCAGGGGGGTGCAGGAAGTACAGCTGCAGCCCCAGCTTTGTGATCCTTGCCGAGCGGCAAACTTTCCCCTGTCAGATTAAGTAGGATTAGCTGGGTCCTGCCGTATGATGAACTGAGCACTTCATATGGTGACTTGAAACTTTCCAAAGATGGAGAAAAAAAATTCCCCAGTCAGGGAAATGCATTACTTGCTTTGAAACCCCAGTTTTCACCGCTTGATTCGAAGCCTTTCCGGAACCTCAGCATAGCACAATAGCTGCTTGCTCGCTCAGTGTGTGAAAACATCACTCGCTCACTGCAATGTACAGCATTCGTTTAGATGCAAACACGTGGGCTGGTGTGCGTGAGCATGTGCCTATACAGGCACACAAATGCAAGCTCTTTCCCAGATTGGGAGTCAAACGCGGCTTCTTGGTCAGAGCTAGTTCCCTCACCAGGGTCCTCGGTGGGTGCTAAGTTCCATTGTATTTTAAAATGACACACACACACACACACACACACACAAGCACATGCATACACTCTCATTGGTATTTTTATCCATCCCCAGAGCCACTCAGTGGCTGTAAGCCATATCACTCTCAGACGACAGAAGAGCCACGGTCACACCAGCTAGTACTTAAGGCGCCCCTTCCTGTGTATGTGTGTGTGTGTGTGTGTGTGCGTGCGTGTGTGTGTTGGGGTGGTCCACAGAGGTAGAATGTGTGGTGATATAAAGAGACACTGAAAAAGGTGGCAGTAGTAGAGAGGAGGTGAAATGTGGAAAGAATTTAGTCTGTTATCAACTGTTGCCTGCTAGACCACTGAGGAGTCACGCACACACACACACACAACACGAAACAGAGACCCTGAAAACGTGACCACATGACAGGGCCATAGGCACACACGCACTGCCTTCTCAGACAGGGTTTTTCCTCCCGAGGCGAGGCTAAAGCATCCAATCTCAGTCTTTCTTGTCTATCTCTGGCACTGATAAAGGCTTATAATGAACTGGGGACTAGAACTCAGTCCCAAGACCGATGGCTTTATGGCCCTGGCCAGATCATCACCCTCTGTGGACTTCGTTTGTCACCGGGTGAGGACGGAGAGAGGGAGTCAGATGAAAAGAGAGGGATAGGAGCCGGAGAGAAAGAAATAGGGAGAGAGAGGGGGAAGCAAAGATTAAAGTTTTACACTCCAACCTTTGAGAAGCGTTTTGCAATACAGCCGCCGTGTCCAGAGTTTACTACCGGAGCGCTCTCTCAGATGTGTGCCGCGTTACTGACTCTCAGCTAAAATAAACGCTCAAAGTTTTGATAAGAGGGCTAGGATGCAAACAAGGGGACAAAGGTCCCCCTGGGCTTATCGTTCTTCAGGTTATCTCCCCTTTTGTACTTCGGAGCAATGTAAAAGCATGTTTGTAAACTGGTAGCAGTTGTACATTTTGTTTGGCTCGTGATCAAGATGTGCACGTTGCGTTAGCTCGGGCATGTAATCATTCCAGCTCACTCCTGACCCCTGGGAGAGCAAATGAGAAATCACTTACGGATGCAAAGATGTTCCACAGCACCATGATGCTTAGAAACAGCACGTCGTCATGTTATACATATTGATGAAGGTAATGAATATGAAAATATATAGATGCTGGGATTCAAAAATAAATGTAAGCTGTAAGCTTTCTTACCTCAAAAAGATTGGATGCATCGTTGCCATACTGGGTGGAAATAATCTCCGATTGGTCACTGTACCATTTGAGGCCACCCAGGAAGCTGTCGGCATCTAAGTCACTGACATCCAGCTCTGAGAGGTCAAGTTCAGGGAGGTCTGGGCAGAGGGGCTGGTCTTCACCAACCAAGGCAGCACACTGGAAGAGAAAAACACAGAAAACAACAAGGACGATCAGACAAAACTCACATCTATTTCATATGCAAATCAGACAATACGTTCTCGATGCCAAGTTTGAAAACAATGGGGGAATCCAAATCTGGACATCAGACAAAAGTCTTCTGAACACCTGCTGTTGAGTCCTAAACAAAGGAAATACATACGTTTGTAAAACAGTCAAAGCCTAAGCTTCTCATCTCAATGACGATTAAAGTTTGAAATTGCCTCATTTGAAAATGTGGCACAAGTCTGCCACCTTCACCTAATTGCTTTTCTTACTACGTCTCTATTGATTATTATCAGAACAGTTCTGCAGGTCAGCTGATTTTGCACAACACCATGCAAACCTGCAACCTGTTTCCGCTCCGAGCTGCAGAACGCCGTGCCCTCCCAACCATCACTCCCCGAGCACCGCCGTAGGCGCAGGCCTGCTAAATGCTGCCTGTTGACATTTTGTTATTCACCAGCCACTTTTGTGTAATCGAGCCCATGTGTACTGCAGCTGTCCCCGCTTCCTCCCCACGCTAATCGTCAGCTGCAAGTGAGGGGCTCTGGACTGGAAATCCATACGTGAAAAGGTGTTTCGGTGGAGGGCAAAGAGGTGGCAACAAGTTATGAGGCTTAGCTGATTTTGCAAGATAATTTTACATGAAACCTCCAGTACAGTACAACCCCTGTTTCTTATTGTCTGCGCAGTATGAATTGCTTTTGTCCAGAGAATGACAGCCTTTATGGATAATGCACTCATTTTAGTATCAGATCTATAGTTTGATCATACAAAACGCAAAAAACACAGCATAGTCCAGGTGTGTTTACACTCTGTGACTGTGCACATGCAAACCCATCCCCAACTGGCTGCCGTCTAATAGGATGCATACTCTTAATTGTGTAGGCAACACGTCAGCCGCTGCATGAACGCTACAGTTTGGCCTTAAGACAGATAGATATAAGATAGATATCCTCGGGCAAAGCCGGGAGGTATTTGGCCCGCAGACTGACGACGGATGAGAGTCGGGTTCGGCTCAGGGCGAAGCTGGGAGACGGATGCTGTGCCAAGTAGGAAAAACCGGCCAGACACCGCTGTCACAGTTCATCCCGTCGTCGGATTCGCACCAACACGAATGCACGATGACTTCGACTATGATGAGACAAATCCGTTATGTTGCAACGGCGAGAGCGAAGGGGGACAGATGATCCAGTCTGACAGGGCACGGAATGAAAATAAAAAAGACGGTAGTGGGGCTACTCGGAGGCTGGACGTCCGATGCCCAATTATCTTATGGACTTCTTGGTGGACTAATGAAACAGCGCCGCCAGACAGACGAGCGGGGCGCAACACAGCGCTCCGCTGATTTACGCACACAGAGCACCTGCTACGGAAGATTATTAGAGGAAGTACTGACGTCCTGGATGAGTTCTCTCATTGAAACAGCACGGTTTCATCATCGAGTATACATGCAGACATGTCATAGAATGTGTCGAAAAGGAAACGCGGATTCTCTGGGATGGACACGGGCAGATAAACGGTCGAGAAGACTCTCTCCTGAAGCCTGCGTGGCTGAAGTGACAGCACGTGCATGCCCCGGTGATTAAAGTGCAAAGGGAGCGCATCTGAATAAAACGCAGTCCATCAATCGGTTTGCAAATAACACATCGTCACTTTGGTCAAATAAAGGCAGCTTTCATTCTCACATTCTCATCACGCAGCGCAGATAACCACAGATATGCAGCCAGACTGCAGTCGCATCGTGTCGTTAGAGGAAAAACCTCTGAAGCATCACTGATGGTGACTCCTGTGCAGACAAGTGCCTAAGTACTGCCAGGTACACTTTCAGGGCTACAAGCTTGGCGGACCCCGTAAATTAGGAAGAAGGGGACGAAGAAGTATCCCTTTGATGTGCCTTATTATCTGTGTGCACTTTAATCAGAACGGTGGGAAAAGATAAGAAAGATTAAAAAGACGACGGGAGCGAATGGGAGTTATTACTTGGTTAATAAAAGAGATTACAAATAAATAAATACGCGGAAGGTAAAAGGAAATTCGCACAAACGTGAAATGATCAAGTCTGGCTGGATGCGATGCTGCTCTCCAGCCAGTGCAACACTCCACCGGCCGGGCTGTTGGCATACCGACGTGCCCGGTACCGTTAGTATTATGATGCTCCTGCGCAATGCCAGATAGTCCTCAGCGTGGACAACCTTTGCTCTTGTCTTTTGAAAATAACACGCCTTCTCCCGACAAAGCACATCAAAGGGATTGTTATCGTCAGTGGATTTCATGCGTCAGCGAAATACCTGACTTTGAGACATTTCAGTCATTTGGGCATGAAAACCTTCTCGGCACCGGAGCGCGTGCAGTCCGCGGCTGGAAGGATATCCGCAAGCTTGCAAACACTCGCTCCGACTGAGCAGAGAACGTATGAGGAGAGCGCTGATCCTGAGCCTGTGCACGCATTACGACAACTACATCTTTAACTGAGGTGGAGAGGGAGATTCCGCACATCCCCTCCACTTGTCATATATTCCCGTGTTGTATATCCCCCGCATCCTCAACTGCGTCCAGACGCGCACTACACCGGCATGCCAACGCCAGCAGCAGCAGCAGAGGAGAAGAGAGCGTAGACTTATAGTGGAAATCACTGTCTCGGATAGTCAGTGTTGTCCAACGTTTCCAGGGCAAAAAAAAGAAAGTCCAGAGGGCTAGAAAGATGAAAGAAGTGCGCTCACCTCTAATTCTCTCCACACCGAGTCCTGGTTACACCTGTCCCACGCCATCCAGCCACTGAATGACGGCCCGAAAAAAGAAAAAAAAGGAAAAAAAAAAAAAGAAAAAAGAAAGAAATCAAGTAAAAAAGAAATCCACACACGCTTCCCACTCGCTCTCACACAGGCAACTGCTGCCCCTCGCCGAGAATGAACCGAGGGCACCTGTCTTACAACTGCTTTCCATCACATGACAAAGCTATTAAAAGTAGGCAGGGGAGTGACTCCGAGTCCACACTACTCGCCCAGTGACGCGCGGTGAGCAGGCGGGGTCTGGCTGCGCACATAGTAAAATCATCTCCGTGCACTGCAAAAAATGTCCATCTTAAAACCACATCATGCGTTTATCAATCTATACACCCAGTATTATATAAACATGTTCAAAAAGCACCGATTTCTGCTTGTAGATACACTATTTTCGGAGATTTCAACAAACAAGTAGCGTGATCTTGAAATACTTTAGTTCAAATATTTTATTGCAGAATCTGGATTTGAGTTAGAACTCAAAACTCATGATCTCAGCTTTGTTGTGGAATGTTTCACGAAAAAGAATAACATGATTCGCGACATTTTTTCCCCCTTTGTGAACGTCAAACTGTAGCAAATCTGACTAAATGTCTGTAAATCTGGTTTGGTAGTTTGTAACCATTAAACTAGAAAACTGTCAGAAATATGCAGCCTTCGACATTCAGGACCAACGTTTGTCCCATTTGTCACAGAGCGACTGTCCATCATCAGTCCGGTTTGGATCCAGTCCGCAGACTGTGCGGCACACGGAGTTTAGTGAATTGACGCCCCTGACTTTAGCTCCTCAGTAAGTGACAGTAACGTTTTCTCAACGCTGGCGTCACATGTCACCGCACCTATCGGGATTCCTGCAAGAATGCGCAATAACCACAAGGAAATGTCACTCGCGCACGCAGAAACAGGTCACGCAATGTAGAAAATAATAGAACAGTGTCATCATGTCGTTCCAGAAAAAAAGTGGAAATTATCACGAACATAAAAAAGCTTCAGCAAATGAAAATGAAGGGCTGTATTACAGTGGATGTCTACCACATTTAAAGTGTTGTCTCCTCCGCACTAACGATAGTGTGTAGGTTATTTGGCATTTTATGTGAATAGTGTTAATCCAATCATCGTTATTTTCCAAGATAATGCGTTTCCATTGTTTGCTCCATTCTTGAATTAACTCCAGTCAAGACAGTAAACTAAAATGCCCATGTTTGGCGTGTAGATTATCAAAGTGGGTAATTCAGTCTTTTGGAAAGTATTTCTTTGTCCATTCAGAGGCAATAAAAAGGACAGGTGGCAGTATCCACCGTGTATACAGTGTCAACAGGACGTGTATAGGCAACACTGCCTCTGCAAAAATAAAAACAAAAGCTTTGTGGACATTTCAAACAAAGTGGGGCATCTGCTGGGTAGACTGACACTCGTCCTGCAGCAAGAATTCTCTTTCAATCCCAAATGTTATTGTCTTCCTCTATTCATACATTTACCTGAAAGATTATGTAAAGCATCGCCAGTTATTGTCTCAGGGATTTTCTTAGCAAGTTCATGAATAACGTGATTCCAACGCTACGCGTTTGCATGAGATCTTAACAACTTAGTCTGTTTTCTGTTCAGACATAGAATTTCACTGCATGGAACTTGCTAACCCCAATCCAATTTTTTGTCTTGTAAGCCTATTAAGTCCACCTGAGCATGCAAGGAGCAATTGTCTCCCTAAATTAGTGAACCACATACGGTAAGTCTCATTAAACACAAAATAGCACAGAAACCTGTAAAACGGTCGTGGGACTGGATATGTAAATTGTGCAGACTGTGTGTGAGCGCTGTGCCCTGTGAGTGCAGTAAGACATTATATATGTGTGTGTGTGTGTGTGTGTGTGTGTGTGTGTGTGTGTGTGTGTGTTATGCTTATGGGTGTCTGAGGGCATTTGTACCACTCAATCTATACATCTGCCTCTCTGCGCGTGCCCAGAGATGCTACCCCAGAAGCAACAGCGAAACCCGATCTGAGCAGGTGGTGTGTGCAGTGACCTCATAGAGCCCAGATGGACCAGTACCACGGAGACGTAATATAGGGGGAAACATGGGAGTGACATGCGGCTCGGCGGTGGCTGGCTTTGTGACTGTGGCGAATATAAAAACGGCCAGACAACCAGGGATTTAATGATGAAAAAGCGGAAAAAGTGACCTCTCAGTCTTTATATGGTGTTTATGAGTCCAACAGATGTAGCCAACTGCCGGTACAGTAGCAACTGGTCAGATAGATTCTTCCCAACTTGAGTTATAGCACCATAATGAACACAGACTTGCCAAAAAAAAAAAAAAAAAAAAAAAAGAGAAGAAAATCTTGGCAGAAGATGTATGCTGGGAAACTATATTCCTCCCTCTCCTGAAGCGGCATGCGAGTCACAGTCAAAAGGCTTATCTGATTGTACTCTTCATGCCAATTAAGACAACGGAAGCTAAATATAGATATTATGTTATGATTTCCTTTCTTGAATGGCCTTTGATTCTCTTTTTTCTGCAAACACATTCTTGCTTGAGGCTGGATATTTACGAGTGCAGTGGTAGAGATTTGTAGATATAGGAATCATATCAAAAGGGGAAAAAGGGGGGGTTCTACAGCCCCACTGAAGTACAGGTAATCTTTGAAATGCCACAGCTTTTGTTTCAGTCGCAGAGAGATGCTAATGAATGAGTAAGTATGGGGAGATTGTCACAGACTCGTGCAGAATGAGAAATAGGTGATGTTTAGCGGCGCCACATCAGAGGAGATATTTGGGCCGGAGCACTGCCAGCTACGGGGCCGACATCACCGCGTTTTCGATCATTCGGCTACAAAGAATGACCTTGGGTCTTGCTTTCACACTGCTCTTGCATTTATCCGCTCGTATAGATGTCATGTCTCAAGGGGGCTGAATCTATAGGTCGGAGTGCGAAAAGTTGTTCACACCCATTAGATGCATAGCATGTTGTCATGTGATGGATCTGACCTCTTGAAACCTCTGAAAGACTTTGAATATTGTAAATTGCAGAGCACAACCTTGTAGACAAATGTACTTCAACAGGAAGCATTTAAAAACGCAAATCAATTAAAAGTGACTGTTGATTAATTGCTAAATGGCTCACAGCTCACAAATAATGTAATGTGACAACTTTTTCTGTATGCAGAATATCCCCAGCACCACGCGCGGACAATCTATAATCAGGCTTGCTTGAGTCGGGGTTGTGCTGCTGGCATTTCTCAGAAAGCAAAGGGTCTTAATGATTAAACAATTTCTCCCAAGAGTCAGCTGACAAGTGGAGCTCTCAAAGCCAAAATGGGGCTAATCCACAGATAATTATCTGTGTTTGAATATTCTGACTCATTGTAAAGAGTCCCCCATTTGAGTTCACAGTCTCCGATTGAATCTGATATTTACATCCCTGTTAAAGAGTTGAATGTGTGCTGATTCTGTGGTAGAAAGTATGCCTACATGTTTGATACCAATACAGTCTGACAGTGTGTGTTTTTTTTTTTTTTTTTAACAGTGTCGTTTTTGACAGTCCATCTATACTCAAGTGGCTGTGTCTTGTTTTCCTTTTTCCATAAATTGTGTCACCGGCCCTCTGAGACTGAGCTGCTACACAGTGTGTGTGTGTGTGTGTGTGTGTGTGTGTGTGTGTGTGTGTGTGTGTGTGTGTTGGGGGGGAGGGAGCGGGGGATGATTCATATCACTTTGTTGCATGTCATTGCTCCCAACAGAATCTATCCTAGCATCTGGCCATTTTAATACATGGTGGCTGGATTCATAGGAATTAATTGAGGGCAGAGGTATAACAGAGTGTTACATCTAATCATTTGTTGTCTGAGACTGTTCAAAGACGGCTCATGCTTTGTTCTCCCGCATGTCATTTGATGTGCTTTCTGATCTTTGGTGCTTGGGTGATTTTTTTTTTTTCCCTCGACAAGTCATATTGTTTTCTCCTTATTAGGAGGAAGCGGAGGAAGCGGTCACATTTCACAGGAGTCAAGCGCTCTACAGTAACATAGGATGTAATGCCATACAAAACTGGCAACAGGAAATGTAAGTGGATACACAGTGCAAATGTAAGATCCCGATGTGGTGTCAAATGCTCACACAGGACCGGTTTAAACTCTTTAATAAACTCATTTGACTTAATTCAACTGGTTTGCATATTTGAAAATACTTTATATACAATTTGAAATTGTTTGTAACTCCTACCTTTTTCTTCTCAGGGCCAGAGAAAGATCTCTCACTAGGTCCATACATTTACTTGGCCTCCATAGGCTCCTAACTCATGGCTACAGGAAAAACAGTGTGACGCCACAAATTATACCAACGCTTGCCCTTTGACATACAGTAAGCTAGTTCTCCTCCTGCGATGATTTCACATCTCCTCTCTTTGTACTGCCCTTCAGAGAACCTGTCGCCTTGCCGCCCTGCGTGCGAGCGTGTAATCCTTTCCATCAATGAACTCCACTGTGTCATTTAGCCACTTTCGGGATGGCGGCTACTTTCCCCGCAGAGACCTCAGCCCACATTAACAAGGCAAATGGCATGAAGAGGCGAGGGCCAGTTAGCCGCGGCTGAGCCTCGGAACTGAAAATAGCATCAGTCCCATGCAGAGGCAGGTAAACACAAAAAGGAGCCTGGAGCGCAACACAAGACGGTTCCACCCTCCCCTTCCTTACTCCAGCTCTGTTTTCGGAGGAGCTGGGGAAAAGCGGCGGCTTTGCCCCCCCCCCCCCCTTCGCCACAGATGAATAATATCACGGTCACATGGTGGTGCGAGTCGGAGTCCCCCGTCGGACTGTGTGTTGCGGGGCTGTTATTGGGCTTGTTTAAAATCGCCAGCGAGTCATGCAAGATGCATTTGGAAAGTGGTGGCACAAAGAGGGCGAGCTGTGAGCACAGGCCTGGTTGGTTTGTTATGCCTCTTGGTGGAGAATTGTGTGAAACTAGCGCTCTGGGCAGGGACTTGTTAGGCACTTTGTGTTTTGCTTGGGTATAGTGCTCACCAGGAATATTAAAATTTATGGACCATGAGGGTTTGGATTGCAAACACACATACATAAACAAGACTTAAAATGCTACAAACCCAAACTTTGAAATTGCGGTAAAATTCCAACAGATGCCACATGCCCAGCAATGTAACTAGAGGAAATGAGACGTGCTTGTGCGGAGGAGGTGCGGTTAAATATTGTTCTACTCAAAGGGCACATGGAAATAGTGCTTGTTGTCATGCTGAATATCCAGTAAGGCTTTTTTTTAAGTTTAATGTCAAATTTAAACCTAGTGAGTCAAAAGCCATGGCCTGTTAAAAGTACTGATATTTGCAGCAGTGTAATCTAACTAATACACAGGCATTAAAAGAACGATCTCTTTTCTGACACACTCATGCTTGCTGGATCATGTTTGGATTGTGAACTGCTTGTTTAAATATCTATAACGAAATTCATGTTTTGACTAAAGCAGCAGCAGGAGTCTAAATGAACTCCAGAATGTGAAAAGTACCTTAATGAGATCTCATCACTGGCTACAGGCAGATTTTGGCGCATCTTTCTGCAAACTGCAAAAAAACCTCCTGTGAGTCACGAGGAGGGCCCAAAGCACAACAGATGTTGCTTGATTTCTGAAATAATAGAGAGACAGGGCGGAATACCTTGACAGTGCAGACCGTATGTACTCTTAGCACTGGAGGAGGGCCAGGGAAGAATTAGGTCAGCTGAAGAGCATTGTGCCCCGTGGAACTCCACGTTAAAACAGCATCAGGGGAGAGAGGAGGGGCAGAGGTGTGTGTGTGTGTGTGTGTGTGTGGGGGGGGGGAGTGCAGGTGACACACAGGTAGAAATTTCTGGAGCAGCACAACCACTTTTTTTTTTTTACCTTCTACTCTTGTATCATGGAAACGTGAGCAGAAACGTTACACCCCTGAGTCCAGACTGCAGTCTAATTATTTTGAGCAATGAAAAGAGAAGGGAAAGGGGAATGAGAGAGAGAAAAAAATGCATGCGAATTGCAATTCTTTCATACAGCCTGCATACGGGGTGTGTAACCACAAGCCTGAAAAAATCCTTACGGCACAATAAAACTGATTGTATCATCACCTTTTTTCCCCTTACAGGGTGCATTTCTACTACTCTTCACATCACCTCCTAAAAGGAGCATGTACAGTGCTAGAGTACACAGTGATGGGGGGGGGGGGGTGAAAGGAAAGCGGAGCTGGGATGAGAGGAAAGAAAAGGCACAGTCAATACCCATTTTTGCCAAGGCATCCTCGTGAAAAAGAGCAAAGAGACAAAAGGAGCAGATGGATGGAGATGGAGCTAATGGTGAAAGAGAGTGTGACAGGGAGTAACAAAAGCAAGAGGGAGTGAGCCGCTGTGAGTGATAGAAAGATTTGGACAAAGACAGGGCATGAATTAGAGGCAAATATGGAAGGAGGGGAAGGAAGATGGAGGCCAAGTACAAGGAGGAGTGATTGGGGACAGGAAGTGTGGACTTTAACAAAGGGTCAGAACGATGGGAGGCTGTAGCATCCACCTCGCCATGCGCCGAAGCTGTTCCATCACTCATCTGAAGATAAACCACCTCCCTGTCCCCACCGCTGGGGCTGACCCCGGTCCCCGCTGGCCTCCCTGTGCCGGTCCTACCACGTCCACTATCTCGGTGTTAATCTAATAGCCACCACCTTCCCCTCCCCCGCATATTCTGGTCACGGTCTTAGATCTTCCTGCTTACGATGGGTATCTGGCTCACACGTGCTACGTATTCATTTACAGGAAGGCCGAGATTCTCACTGACATACAAACACACGGATTCTGCCCCTGCCAACACGACCTCATTGCCCCCTCATGACTATCACGTTTCGGAAATAAAATTGTCCTGCAATTGCACTCTCTCCCTTGTTAGCAATATTAAGTGGAAAGAAATAACAAGGTGCAGATGTGACGATGACAGAAAGTAATCGGTTTTTATGTGCGTAAAACGGTGATTTCAACCGGACATGATATTCAAATGACTTGGCGGCCATCCATCAACATGAAAGTGTGTGTAAGCAGATTGCAGATTGTGCTGAGCAAAAATGTTGGCGTTTCCTTGTGAGTAGGCAATGTCAGTGTTTTTGGCAACGAAAGCTTTTATTTTTTTTTCAGTCAAATGTTGTTATGCCTCCAGCCATTTCCACTTTCTGGATTTCCATCTCTTATTTTTTTCATGATATCTGCTCATCAGCGGTAGAAACCAAGAGCAAGATGAATCAGTCAAGCCCTGCCATGGCTTTTCTGTCCCTGCAGCCTTCTCCGAGTCCCTCTCATAATCCCTTGTTGTGTGTTTTGTGGTGCTCTGTGTCCACCGGGACTGTCATCACCGCCACAATAAACAGGATTAATCAGTGCTGGCATTGGGCACTTTAGTCCAGATGACGCGTGTAATTAAGGAGTAATTGGCATGTCATCTGTACATGAGAAAATATGACATACGCGAGCCAGATGTACTCCTCGTGCCGCCCGGCAACAAGCGGCGCCTTAACAACTGTGTCCTCAAAGGCTTTTTTTTTTTTTTCAGAGAGATAACTTCCTTTGCAGCGCTGACACTCTCGCTTCCTTAACGTCTTTATTCACCCTGCAAACTCCCTTGCATTGTAATTCACTCCCTTATTCATTTATTTACATGCTAACACACTTAAACACTAATTTGCTAACTTATTCATTTATTTACATGCTAACCCACTTACTGCCGCTTGCATTCAGCAACTTATTCATTTATCCACATCCAGGATGACACAGTTACTTTCTTGAGTATTCATTTATGCACGTAGGAAGTCACTTGCATTCTCACTTGCTTAATTAAGAGGCCCCTCTCTTTTCACTTGGCACAAAAGGATGGGTTTATGGAGCTCAATATATACTGTGGCTGCACACAATGGGAGATGGCCAAGATGCCCTTTCATGTTTAGGGTCATGCCGGCTGCAACAATAGGTCTGAACTGCCCTTATCTCTCCTTGTAAACGTGAAGCTCCGGGATAAGTCAGAGCGCAATTTCATGGCTCATGTGGGAGATGTTAGGATGAACATAACTGAGGGGAGAGTTTTCTTATTTGCCCTTGCACGTTCTATTTCCTTGGCTGTTAAGGGAAGTCAGTTATAAAAAATAAATAAAAAAAATTCACCACCAGGCTTTAGGACGATGCATTATCTAAGCTCTCATGAAACATAGACGCATACCTATTTATTATTACTTCATAGTTACTTAGAGTATCCGCAGCCATTTGTCAGTGTAAATGCAATTTTGAATTACATTACCTTCAGAAGCAACATTAGGAATGCCAAACTTGCACCGCCTTCTCTTTATAAATTCAATTGACTCGGGAATATTAAAGGCGTGCCAAAGAAAATTATTATAATGGATCATACCTCTCATTTCTGGGATAATTTCAAACGTACCAAACAAACTAAAGAAAGCCCAGCATCACTGAAAGAGAGTTTGGGCTGCAGCTGGGCATGGAGCTGGTTCCAGGAGGGGTGAGCTTGGCAGGGAGTGAGGTCAGCGATGCACTTGGCTGGTAACCTCAGATAGCTGCTGGCTAATTTGCAGAATGCCCCCAATCGCAACAGAAAGCCTAGAGTCACGCTGAGGGGAGAGAGGGTGGCCATAACGGCAAAGCAAATGGCTCATAGAGATATCCCAGTTGTTTTTCATCACATCAATTTCACGCCTGTGCCGCCAGTTTTTTAGAAATGTGACAAGATGGAGACGGGGAGGAAAGAGACAAAGCAGGAAAAAAAGGGAGCTGGTGAAGAGGAGGAAAACAAGGAGCTCAGAGATACATAAAGCTGGCAATGTTAATCTCAAGGCTCCGTTCCTGGTGCGAGTGATTGCTGTCATAGCTGTCTCCTGAACAAACAAATGAGAATATCTCCAAAGCTAATATCTACACTGACAATATTGTTCACCCACTTCTCAACTTATTGATGCAACACAGAAGTTCTTCCGGCAATTCAGTTGACTGCTTCTGGACTCTTTGCGGGGCGTCAGTTCAGTAAGTCATTTGTTTTTACTGCAATAAGGCTTTGGAATGAGCAAATGTCCACCTTACTGATCCTTTTATATTGTGGCTTCCCACAAGCACTGTGCTGCTGTGAATGAGTCAAGTGATTCAACTACAGCTGCTTTTGCCTTTTTACCTCTGCTGTTAGGTTCATACTGTGTATGTGTCATGCCTCAAAGGAAAAGTACCTGATCCACAAAAAAAGCTTCCACTGAATTCACAAAGGTGTTGCAGTCACCAGGTTTTATCTATGGTGCACGTCTGTTTGTACAAGCTGAGATAGCAGTTATTTAACCTGCCAATTGCTTTATGGCGCCTTGACCAAACACACTTTATAGCAGTTTGCATAATTCCACTCTTTCATCTGTTAGAAATTCAGATGAGCTATGCAGCATAATGACTAAACAGTAAGGCATCAACTGAGATAGCAGCAACTGAAATTGAATACAAATGCGTTATTGCAGTTAGAAATCTGCTCAAAAGTACAGTAGTTACGTAATGTTGTGAAACTATAAGATAAGTTTGGTTTATATGTATAGACTCACACATTGCAGATGAACAGCAGGAAGTCCAGGCCTGATAAAAATGATGGAGCACTGGCTCGAGAAGGGAATAGTCAACACGACTCCAACTCATTGGACAATCTTCCATCCAATATAATTAATGACAGTGCATTTTTAATTACCCCTGTGTGGCGGTAGGCGCTACAGCTTTTGTTTATTGAGCCCCACTGATACCCATATTAACCAAGTTAGGTTAATGATAGAGGTATTTAACTTAATAGCATTTTTATTACTCCCGCTAAGAATGAAGCAATTAATTAACAATGGGCGAATTAAGTTCCTCTCCTGTAATGGCCTACCAACACAGGACATCATTACCAATAGTCAAAATAATTCATAAAGCGAGGAGTCAGGTGGCAGGACGGCAGTGGGAACAATGAATATTCCCCAGCATACGCTTGATTTTTCATTTTAGAATGGAATAAATTATGAATACGGTCTGTCAGCGGACGTGTTGGTGGTACTGCATGCAGAGTGAGCCGCAGGATCAAAGATGCAGTACCTTAAGTCACAGATTTGACATAGGTGTCTGGCCATAAAAAAAAAAAAAAAGAAAAAAGGGAAAGTTTTGGTGCACAATATGAGCAGGTGAGTGTTATTTGAAAAGATAAAGTGGTGAATTAAAGATGCACAGATAAATGAGAGAGCAACCAAAAGAGAAGGAGAGAAAGGGAAGTGAGGGAGAGGACTGACTGTTCAAGAAATGACATCGAATAATGGACCTCAAAGACATATATAAAAGCGCATAATCTTTTAAGCTTGCATTTGAAGGTAATCTTCCATTAAAGAATACTAGCTATTTCTTTGTGGAGGAGAAATGCAAAGACAGCAGAACTGATGGGGACTATTGGTGTGACTTTGAATAGAGGAGTGACTGAAATGGTGCAATTTCTTAGGCTCCGGACGTCGTTGGTAAATTCTTCCATTCCAAAAAGAACTACTAAAACAGTGGCTGCGAAGAAATATAATCCCCCACCCCCAACCTCCCAACACCCAACACACACACACCCACCCTGAGCCCAAGTACACATGCAACAAAGAGGAAGAGATTAAAGCATTAATTCAGTGAGAGGGAATAGGATCCTGGCATAAATTTAGAGTGAATGTTTGGGGTTATCTTCTCTGCTGACTGCTGTTTCTCTCTGTACTCCATTGCACTCCACATGCAAATGTAAATCAGGGTCACACCCTGTATCCTGTAACATATCAGGCTGTAAACTCTTGTTTTTCTTTGATAAGCTCTGAATATGTGTGTGTGTGTGTGTGTGTGTGTGTGTGTGTGTGTGTGTGTGTTTAGAGCAACAACAGGTGCACTCTTGTGTGTGAACGTGGAAAAGTACCAAACTGTCCATGTGCATAGTGCTCTGTCTGTATGTGTGTATATGTGTTTGGGTGGGTGTGTCTGTAAATGTGAGCATTTACATCTCAGGCAATGCGTTTCAAGCTGCACTGCTGCCTTAAAAAAAATAAAATAAAAATAATGAACAGAGAGCCTTATTTGTTTGCTTGTCATTGCTAGGTGGGATGTACTTAAGTAGGCACACCAGCTCTCTCCTGGCTTCACACTGGACACCAGCTGGTGGGCACTGGGGCGCCACAACGCATCGTACCGGTGTCGCAAACCAACGGGGAAGTGTGCCTCATCGTATAGAAAAAGTAAAGTCTGGCAGCCTCCAGTCCTCATTAAAAATGCACCAACGCTGAATGCTCCCATTAATCTAAGCATGCTGTATTTAGCGAGGGTAGCCTTGTGTACAGTCTATACAACAGAGCAATTAAAGCAGGTACTTTTGGCTTCATCAAGGCCCAGCCGAGCGCAATGGGCCAGAAATGTGAAAAATTCCTCCAGCAGCCAAAGCCCCGTCTGAGCCAGGATGTATTCCATAGCACTAAGATAGATATGGAATTGGAAGACGACATGATTTTATCTTGCTCCTGCCTGATAATGGAAAGAAAATCTGTTAATGTTCTATCTACAGTGTTGCAGATAGCATCTTTGCGGTATCAATTTTTATTTCAAGACATCAGTCATCCTAATATAGACTAGAAAATGAGGTATAGGGATATCATATTACATAATACTAATATTTGTCGGAAATTGCCACCGTGATAATATACATGGAGAAGTGATTCAACATGCGTGACCCCAGATGAATAAAATGGTGCTTATTTGTGTTGTGTTATGTGGGCAATGTGCTTGTTGGTGCAGTACAACGTGGAGGACATTCGATAACGACATCTGTCACGACATCATTACGGCTGCTGCAGGAACTTCTAACAGCGAGGGATTCAAGGAGAAGTGCTAAGATGCAAGCCATCGAAGCATGCTTTCAACTGCAACCCGAGTAGGTTACAACGTGGAGAGATCACATGTGCAGACTCTTTAAGACTTTGATGGTCGCCCAAAGGGACAGACAGAATAGCATGCGTCGTCTCATCCCATAGCAACAATTTGTTCCTTCTCAGGTTTAAAGCTGGCACAGACATACGAGTGCATAAATATGACGTCAGTGACAAAACACGGGGTCTGCTACTCTGACTCTTCAACTTTATTGGTATGGCTTCAATGCTGAATGGCCAAGTTTTTTTGGTCCACACAAGCATGTGTTGAGCATATATGAGTAAAGCGGCGGTCACAGGGGGTAGGGATTGTAATTGCCACAGCATTGCTGTAGAATGTAACACTGGTCATATCAGAATTACTTATGAGCACTTATTTTTTTCATGTCCATGCCAGCCAAGGGATAAGAGCATTAGCCACATAAATGGATAATGAGGCCACGCTCATAATGAAAGGACGCATCGTCCATAAAGTAGCATTACAACCCTAAGATGAGAAGGAACAGATGCATCAGGGGAAACGGATCACCACAACAGAAAGGAATCACTCCAGAGACTCCATGCCGGAGTGCCTCCCATATAAACAGGTGAGAGTTACTGTGTCACTGTGCTGCGAGTCGTTTCTTGAGTAAGGCAGGCCAGGCTATGTCAAGCTGTCAACATTTCCATATCCTAATAATAATTACCCTCAATTTACCCTCTGCCCCACAAGCAGCTGGAGTAAACAGGCCACGGATATGACTAAAATGTGATTTCTCATCGGGAGGTGGCCACATGGCATGAAAGATAAATCATTTTCTATATGTACAATATATGAGAACTACCGTGCTGCCAAGTGTAAGATAAGAAGTCCGCTCAGTCCACCGTTGTTTACAAGGTTCCTTTTTTTTTATGGATTTTGTTTATAGTGGATCATGACCTTGAATAAGATTAGCGAGTCAATAACATAAATTCACTAAGTTGCATTCACTGATAAGAACACAATGCAGGATTGTTTCATACTAAATACTTCCTGTGGATAATGAAACTAGGACATGGTAATGTTTAACAGTGAAACTTTAAAATCTAAATAGTGTATAATGACGAACAGCAGTGTGATTTGATGGCTGCCCCTGCTGCTGACACACACTTATACAAATGATTAGATGGTTCCCTTTCTTTCCTAAATAGAAATGTGTGCCTTCCAATCTGAGAGTATTGAGCATTATAGTATTATAATGAGTGAAGTGGCCACCTATCGCCAGTGTTATACAGAGATTCTAGGAGATACTGTTGATGATCATTGACATTTCAACTACTTGTATGGCTGACAGCATTTAAAATACATACAAACTGACAACTCCATAGAGTGTAAACTTGAAACCAAACTTGTAAATGCTTTCAGCAATTGCACTCCAACAGCCATCTCAGAGCCGTTGACTTCAACACTTCGACTGCTTTCAGTAGCCCCTTTCCACAACACTGCCGCAAAGAAGATCCGCCGTTACGCCGGCTTTGCTTTTTCACACTGTGTGAAACAATAATACAAGTAGCAAAAGAGGCATGACGCTTTACACAACTTACACAAGTGTTGCCGTCAAGTGGGACGAATATCATAAGCGTCGGGCAGCGACTTGCATCCTAAACAATGATGGCGGGTGAACTGAAATGTTCTCTGCTTAAAAGGGAAAGTTGCTCCGGGACCCTGCTGTCTCCCCAATTCGCTGCCATTCTCGGTTGCTGTAGGTTAGCTGCTAACTGCTGCGAGTGTTTTATAAATAAACATAACCAAAACGTCACACCCGTTGCCCCATCCCTTTCAAACAGACAGAACAACTCTGGCCCCCACATTCCACCCCGGCACCTTTCAATACAGAAAAGCAAAAGAATAGATATCCGCACACTTAAATCTATGCAGAGAACACTTCAGTGTTCTGCAACTGCTGTTCTCGACCAATTTGAGCTTTTTGATACTTCCAGCACCTTACTTCAGATAAAGTCGGTGAAGCAGCGGTTATCCTGCATTACCCGGACAACTACTGACATTTTGGTTTCTAGTGATAAACCAAATGAGACATTACAGGATTTGATAGTTTGAGTCTAGTTTTCAGTGGAGGCAAATGCATCTACACCAGACCAAAGATGCAGCAGGGCCCGGATAAATTGACTAACACCTACTGTATTCGAAGCCATAGTTGGTTACCCTGAGGACAAACCTTAAATGTTCCTGCATCTCGGCCAGCTGTGACATCACCCAGCCTGGGTCCAAAATCTTGCAGAAATGAGAAATTATTGTCCACAGTTCTGCTATGTTACAGGTTCTGGCTTTGGGAATTGAGGTCTGGAAGCATATGTTAGGCAATGAAAAAGATAATACATTTGTCTATGTGTTTTTCACTCTTATGTTCTCCAACACTACATCTCCTTAGGGGCTGCCAAGCTCAAACCACAACTGTTCCTCAACCATTTTCACATTCTGTTGGCCTAGACTGGGGCAAGGCAATTTGGCACTCGGACCATCTATACAGTGCCTTGTCTGGGAATGGATTTAGTGATTCTGATCTTTTTTTGTGCCTATGCTCTTTGTCTCCATTGTCAAGACTCAGGGAAAGAGAGAGAGAGAGAGACGGGGAAAAAACAAGTTTGACCGAAGCCCAGTCAATTATCTCCCAGGTGTTTGACTGAAGTGATTGTAAGCGATCGCGGCAGTTCCCACGAGCCCTGGACTGAGACGGGCTGGAATTAGCCAGGAACAAAACCCAATTCAGCAGAAGTGAAGAAACAGCAGTTTTGAATAAAACCAGGCAGAGAATGCAAAAGAAAAGGCTCCCTGCAGAAGATAAAGTCGAATCTTGGCTCCTTTTTTCCCTCTTCCTCCATTCCCCTGTTACACACAGCCTATCATATAGCCTCGTCTTTTAAACAAACTGCGGGGCTGGAATTGTGTCTGTGGTGCTTCCAATACCTTATTGTGTGGAGGTTAATTACTGGCAAGGCAAGAGAAAATTACATTCTCAAAATAAAGTATTATGATTGGTCCTTCCGCTGGCTATTTTAAGTAATGCGTGGTCTTCATACAAGATAGCTGGGAAGCCAGATTGTTAGACTTGTTCGATATCAAGTAACCTCGTTTCAAGTCATCTATTAAAGCGACTATTCTGACTTGCAAATTACCTTTCTTTCCCAGGCCCCAAACACCATTTCCTCACGAAGATTAAGTTATAGCCTGTACTTGAGTGCACACAGTGTTGTAATAACACAGGACACTTTTCTATTGATAGCAGTGAATTTCCTTGTGTCTTTTCACATATCTCCCTGGGAGAATTCAGTCATGCTGAAGGGAAGCATTTCTGTACGGGGAGGATATTGTGTAGAGATTGACATTTAGAAATAGAGGGGGAGGAAAGTGATGGATTTCTCTCAAGCGCGACCTGCGGTGGTGTAGCGTACGTAGTTCTGGCCTAAACCAGCTGCTGTAGGAGACCAGGCACATTCCTCAAGTCATTTCTTAACCACTAAAGAAATGGTTAACTGGGTAAGGACCCTGACTCAGTCTCAATGAAGAGAATAAGCAGGAGCCTGCTTAGGTTTGCATGAATCTCGTGATGGGAGGCCCCAGTTCCCAGGCAATGATTGTGCATTTTCCTCCCTGCTGGAATCTTATTTACTCTCGCCTTCCACATGAGATGGCCACGTCAAGCATGGTTTGCGTCCGCGGCACTTTCGCTCGGCTGCTCGTGCCACACGCCAGCTCACACACATCAGGTCTTATAAACATGACGCCTGAGGAAAACTGGCCTCGCCTGGCGCGGCAAGGCTGGAGGTATCTGCGGAATGGGCAACCCGGAGTCAAAGAGCACATCACGTGCAAGTTAACGCTGCTTTGGACTGTGATGAGCATGTAATCGCAAACTGGGATACGACTCCGGGGGCTAAGGAGCATTGTGCTTGTTCAACATCACCCCAACAACTCCCCCATACCCCACCAGCATATACTGGCACACACATACACCCAAAGCACATGCACTCGTAGACAGAAAATGTCATCGAGATGGTCTTCTTCAATAATGTGTGAGCGAGTCCTATGTGGTTAGCATTATAGGCTAACATTTCGTTTTTCTCCTGACTTGAAAGAACACATTTTCTTTAATTCATAATAATCCATCTCATTCTTCTCAGTTCACTGATCAAACAGGGCTGCATGTTTGTGCGTGTGGGTTCCACCATGTGATTGAACCCACACACACTCGAGCATGCAGCCGTGCTAGCGTATGTCTCTGCATGGATTTATTAAATTAAAGCAACATAGAAAGTACCCCACAACAACAGCTTCCCCAAATGAGATTTCAAGGTGGTCTCACACTGAGCTGTGGAATACCCTCTAAAACAGAGGGAATGGAGGGTGATGAAAGGTCCATATGTCCCAGCCAAACACCCTCACTGGCTGAACGTGGTTCGAGAAGCTCCTGTGAAAAATAAATGCCTGGGCCAGGCGACACCTCAGCTTGTTGATGGAGTGTGACATCCTGCAAGGAATGAAACTCCTTTTTTTTCTCCCTAATGACCCGCTCATATGCAAACTAGTCTCTATCATTAAGCTCATTTGTAGCGTCACCTCCTGCCCTCAGTGTTGTCCTCGTCACACTAGATCACATGGCAATCACACATTGGGGTTTTCGAAAAGCTCGGTTTTACTCGCCCACGCTACCATTCCAAGGCCGTGCACACTTGTTGGGATCTACCTAGAGTATACAGTGACATTCAGAGACACTCAGAGAGAATCATTCATTGTATGTATATATTGTTGCAGTTCATGATAATCCATGCTTTCAGTAACACCCCTAGTAATGAGCAGCCAGTGCCACTGTGTTGAGCACGGCATCTGCCAGTGATTACTTTATAACAGTGTTGCCAGTTCTCTGACATCAGTGAACTGACAGCAACTCCCACATCTCAAACAAACAAGCAGGAGATGATCTGCTGAGACTTGTGAATCTCCAACAAATGACGGAACAGCAGACGTTCATTCGATGCCTATGAATGAGCATGTTGACCCACAGTATACACCTACACTATATAAACACTACATTAATGTAAAAAATAAAAATATAGACTAAATGTAGACGATCAAATGCAGAGCCATATCTGCCGTGTTCAGACTGATATTGTACTGCATGAAAAGAAGCTATCTTCCCATTCATTTCAATGAGGCCGCCCACGCAAGGGCCTCTGACAGAATATGTGATGTGTTTTGGCATCTTATACATAACGGATGTGTTACTGCTACAACTGGACTTCCAAAATCATATTTCCCAAACCCCTCCCCCCACCAACACATCCCCTAACTCTTGATTTAATCACACCATTTTTGGTCTTAATGTCTACAAATAATCTATCCTACTTGCTTCCCGAGCAATACTTTTGAAGTCTCAATCTGTAAAGCGCAATGAACATTATCAATTGATTGGTATTATTTGAGTTAACAGAGTGACAAAGGTGGTGCTTGAAGTCAGCAGAGACGGATCAAATTCAGTAACGACCTATAGGTGAAAATGAAATTCTTACAGTGATTGTTTTTTTTTTCTTGCTTGCCGCTGTGTCTATCCACCTCTATCATGGCAAACACCTTCGCACAGGTGCTACTAAAAACAGACAATATTGACGTCTAGTCGACTGCAACAAATGGACAGTCTGATAGAACCCAAATGAATTTGGAATTGCAGCAGTCGCGCTGGGACTCGTCTCTGAAAATGTAGCCCAGTTACAAGGCGCGAGTGTGTACCGGAGACAAAAAGAGATAAAAACAGAACCATTAAATAAAAACTGTCTGTACTTTAATACACAGTGGAAGAAACAGAAGCTGGGGCGTGTCAGCATGCTAGACAGATTGACAAAGTCATCACTGGCTGAAGCTCAGGGCTTTCATAGCCATACCCAAAACCTGTTTGTAACATCTTATTTCCAGCATGTGCCCAGGGGCCACTTCCGTGTGTCTCAGAAAGCTGTGCTTCGCAGCCACACTAGCGTGAACCCCCTGATGGCTGGCAGAGCCCTCTGATCTGGCTGCTCACACTCTGGTCCACACTCTGGGGATTAGGGATAAAGGACCCTTTTTCTCTTCTCAACTCTGCTTTTCCCCTCCCCTACTTCCTCCCCAGCATCACTCCAACCACGTCCGTTTTAACAACTGCCTGCCTCCATCACTCACTTGTTTTTTTTTAACTCCCTCCTATACGGCTCCTCCTCTCACACTTCCTCCCCCTTTCCTCTCTCCTTCCTCCTTGTTTCTTTTATGCCACTGGCCATTGAGTGCAGCCAAGGCTTTTGTGTGCGGAGTGGCTCTTTATTGAGTGTCACGCTGGCCGATAATCGCTGTTTAGCGGTTATCGCCCCTCCACACCAGGCCCATTAATTAGGCTTAATAGTCGAAGAAGCAACTTTTAAGGGCGCACTCGTACAGCAATAAGGCCGCGGTTATGAGATGCCACTTGTTTGCGTGTGACTTCTGAGTGTGTTTTTATTAATGCCTGTGTGCAGGCTCTGTTATTATTTGCCTGTTGAGCTAATCAGGGGGAGCCAATTGTAAGTGACATGTCCGGGGTTTATCAAGCCGATGATGTGGCGGGTGAACAATGGTGGCAGAAACAATGAGCGGGGGAGCGGTGTCAACCGAGATTACAGACGTCTCAGGGAGCAGCGAGAACCCCTCGAGGATGTCAGATCACCATATTGTAGAGCTAATGAGATGGCGACACACTGTACACAAAGGTGTTGTAGAAGCCTTTCTGTGGGATGACTCAGCCCGCTCGCTGTGACATTTCACCAGGGGTCGTATTGAGGTGACACACAAAGACAAGGTCCTCGGAGTTAACCTGCCTCCCGGAGAATATAAGCCAGGAGTCTCTTTGAAGCAAATGCTACAGATGGATTTCTGAATGTTACTCAGATAGGAAAACAGCATTGTCAAGTTTAGCCACAAAACATGTCTGTTGTGTTGCCATTTCTAGCCGGTATAATCTAGGCGTAAACATGTCAGTTTCTCAACATGCACAAGTAATGTGTTTTTTTTAGTTTTTTTTTTATTCCCATTAAAAGCCACAGGCCCATTTTCTATGAGAAGCCGCAGTGAAATAAACTCCAAATATTTGTGCATGGCATCAAAAGGGGCTTACATCGCCGACAGCACGTCCTCAAACAAATATTGGCGAAAATGTTGGGTAGGGATTTTGTTAATTGATGCTGTCCTCTTCCCCTTTTAATCACATAAGCCCTGGATGAATCTTAGTTTAATTCGCTGATAGAATGCCTCTTTTTCCAGCCTTCCTCCGCCTCGTGCTGAAAGCTGAAGGGATCAGGTCTAATCCAAACTTCCCCCTCCCCGGTCCCTCCCCAACGTCCCATGGATGGTCAAGTCTGGGCTGCTCGGGAGAATGGTGGGGGGGGGGCAGTAAAACTGGCAGGCAGAGGTGGGGGACTGTTTGTCGGACCTGGTTATTCCGCTCTGTGGATCCCATCAGGCGAGTCGTGACATGTCTCGTCCGAGGCCACGTCCCACCTGAGCGCCGTGCAGGGGGGGGGTTGGACTCTGGGAAGGGGAAGTGTGTGTTTAACTGTCTCATCTGGTCACATTCAGTTTGCATCCCTGGAGTAGCTTGTTTTATGAAGTCTAAATGTGCCAAATCCTTCTTTTGTAAGTGGTCAGGCTACCTCTGCAATATTTTATCAAATATTCTTTTTTGTTTGCTTCGACTGTTAAATTAAAATGGTTCAAACCAAGATAAGCTTATCACCCGAAAGGCCTACAGCTGCAGCTCAATTTCCCATATTCCTCCTTTTTCCATATTTTCTCATCTTTATTCCACATTTTTTTGTTCTCGACTCTCCATTTAATAAACTGAGCACCCCTTCCTTTTAGAAACATTCAACCTCTTTGTAGCCTAGAATATGAATATGTCAACTTAAGCAGAACCTTTATGCCAGCCAATATCTCTCAACTCGACCATTGCTGAGAATCCTCCAAGCTCCACTGACGCTGTGTCTGTGATTCAAGCGCACGAGTTAGTCGTTCCATGATTATCTTGGAGAGCAGTAGCGGGTGGAAACCCCACCTCCTGTGAGGAGTGAGAGCATCTTTAAACACCCCGACACTGCAGACAGGAGACTCAAAAGTTCCCCACTGAAAAGCTCATCTGTATCTCGACTTGTTGAGTGCCAGCGGATGAGTTTTATTTTGTGTGTATGTAAGATAGTCACCAGGAGAGGAAGTGACAAATGAAAAGACGAGAGAATGGAGTGAAGCAGCATCCCATTAAAGAGAGAACGGGAGTAAAGATAAGTCCGTGGTGTGACGAGTCATGCGCCTGAGTGTGACAGCGATCACGCTGATTCGCATTGTTTTACATCAGCTCTGACAAACATGTAACACATGCTTACCAGTAGGCATGTTTGACGGTATATCTATCTTTGTCAGACATTTGCGTGCATGCGCTGTGCCTGTGTGTTAGCACGTGTGCTAGCATGTGTGCTCATATTTATGTCTTTCTTTGTATTTATATTCACTTGTCTCACTGTGACATCCGGACCACAGCTTGAATGCAGCTGATTACAACCGGTGCTAAACCTCTACCCTGCCTGAGTGACCCACACAAGGCCAGTTGTCCCTCGTGTTTCACATTGTCTGACCCGTCTAGTTTGACCTCCCTTCTCTGAGTACAGCTGTCTGCCTCATAAACTATATTTCACAGCAGTGTTGTTCTTGCTGTGGATTGAACCATTCCTCAGCTTTTGGGTTACCTATTTTTTTTAAATAGATTTCTGACTGCATTGTGTAATAAACACCAAAAGTGGCTAATAAAATATCACCATAAAAAAAACAAGATTTTTTTAAAACAGCAAAAGGCTTTGTATCATTTGTTTTGTAACCTTAAGTGTAAGTGATTATTTTTACCCTTTTAGTGTTTGATCTTAAAACACAGATGATCTGAATGTATAGCAGCATCCCAGAGAGTCATTCCCCCATTAGACTGCTCAAATTAAAAAAGAAGAAGAAAAAAAAGAGCTCTGAAGCCACTGAGGACTACATCCACACTAAGCCAGTTAAATATGAAATTCATCTTTTTTTCTCACCATTTCTGCCCTTGTTCAGAAGACAGGTTCCCATTCCTTCTAATCCTTTCATAACGTCTATTTTGTCAGATGACTAAAAATATTGATATTGGATCGAAAACTGGAGTTATGGGCTGCGATCTATTTACTGCTTAGGTAAATTAACAACATTATATGTTTAAAACGTACAAAAAAAACTAAGTTGGCTGGGTGCAGTGACTTCAGTCCAGCTGTCAGTTTGTGCTCATTTCTCGGTGCATGTGCTGGTAGTGGGATGTAAGGGAAATAGTGGTGGGAGCCTGTGCTGCAGGTCACCACTGCCAATTGGCCTCGGAAGCATGTGTCCCGGTGAGGACACATGCTGTGTTTGACTATATGTGCACATAGTCAGGCAACATGTGACAAGTGTCAGAAGGCAGGTTAGTATTCTGTGACTTTGATACTGCTATCGCTAAGTCCATATTCGCTTGCCCACATGACTCCACACACAAACCAGAGCAGGCACCTCACAGTGTGTGTGTGTGTGTGTGTGTGTGTGTTCCATATTAAAAGGACATGTCTCAGTTTGTGTGTGTGTGTATGTGCGCGTGAATGTGTTAGAATAGAAAGGGTTCAAGTTGACAAACTGCAGACGCCAACACTACCAGAGCGAGAGAGCGAGATAGAAAGGGGGGGGGGGGGCTGGCCCGAGCAGAAAGGATGCAGTAGAGAAAGAGGTGGGGGTGGAGGGGAGGGGTCTAAATCTGTGAGAAAATGTCTAATCCCTGGATTGCTGAAGCTTCGGAAATCCTGGAAATAGATTACGAGCTTCGCTGGCCCGGCCGCCTTTAATAAGAACGCCCGTTTGGCTCCAAAGTCATGGCACAGCACTTGCATAATGTGCAGAGACGCCACTTCTTGTAATTATCGTTTCCCCTATTTGGAAAATGATTCAATAAACACTGATCCACGGTGTCCCACGCATACTGACAAGCTGCGGATGGAACACGCAGAAGCCCTGGTACATGTGCGACACCCGCTCCGGCCACTAATCCAAATACAGGAGGAGGATGAGGGGTGCGCTAATCGAATGAGGACTGACCGTATCGACGGGACAATCTTCGTGCAGTTTCTCTCGAGCCAGACGGCCGCCGAGCCGAGAAGGCTGCCGATACATTTAGAAAGGTCCGCCATCAGATAAGAGAAAGTTGAAACGCTACTCCCGACATTATCTGCTTTCACACATCAGCAAACTTTCGTCCTTTTTTCATTCCCCTTTTGGCATTCCCTGCCACCAACGTTGTCTCTGATATCTTTTTGTAATGAGCGAGCTCTGAGGGCTAGCGGGGGGAGGAATAAGTCATCTTCATCTATTTGCTCACAATGGGATTGCATTTCCCTCTCCACCGGCTCTGCTGTATGAAACCGTATATTTCTCCCGCTCAGCAGGGAGGTTGACACTTGCAGTGGCAAATGTGATAAAGTAAGGATTTGATCTGGGTTTGCAAAAACACACGAAGCAAATTCCTTCATTATGACGCACAAAAGAGATATCATCACGTTACCATGTTCTCTAAAATGGTACCAGCTATTGCATCTTACAGCATCCAGATTTGTCAGTGCAACAAAACCATGACAGCCAATCAACTTGAAATACAACATGACCCAGGCACTTGTTGAACTCACACCAATGCCATTCTCCACCAGCCTTCAAAGGGCATTGGGCCACTAAATACGTTCACCTTTCTTTCATCTTTGAGTGGTTATTTTTGACTTTGCTGTCCAGACGGTTTGACAATAAACAAAAGCATTCCTGTGTACTGAAATAACAATACTGAAATTGTTACTTGCCATGTAACTTCAACATCACCAGTAATTGCTGTAAATAGTTCTAGCATTTCAAAATGACCTTATTACCAGACACTAGGTCCTCAGATGGTTGTCAGCCGAAAGCTCACTGTCGCTTACAATTCATTCTCATCTATTGACACATCTGAAGCTCCAGTGGACAAGGCTCCACAGCCATAATGGACGTGTCAAAATGACAAATAATAGCTCTCCTTTCCCTCAGTCAATTAAGAAAACTAGTCAATGAGGGACTATTGATGACAGGACACATGATCCAGGGTCATTTTAAGTAGGAAATTTCACTCCAGTATAAATAACCGCCTCCCTTCTGTTTTGCTCTCCTGGCTTGGTGCTGTCTCTCTCCTTTTGCCAAAATGAGGGTAATGTGCTATGAAAGGTATCCCAGATTTCACACTTCCTGGGGCCCTGAGAGATGGAACGACCAGCTGTCCATATCACAGCACCCGTGTTCCTGGCTACCCCCGGCCAGAGAGAGCCACAGGCAGCCAGAGAGGGGGATATGGAGTGAGAGAGAGAAAGAGGGAGAGGGGGAGAGAGCCAAGAAGGAGAGAATGAAAAGAGAGCAACCCAACTGGGGTTTGCCTGGTAGAACAAAACCTTTTTTGAAAGTTGATATTTCTAGACTAGTCTTTCCAGTTTTCATATTGTTGTAGAAGTAAGAAATAAAGTAAACCAGAGGCTTTTCTTAAAGATAATGTCAGCAAGCGGCCTTATTAAACTAGAGGTGACATAAATGAAGGGCTCTAGCAGGGTTTTCGTTAGCCAGTAATCGCCGGTTTAGCCTGATAAAATTGATTCCAAAAAAGATTAATTAAAAATTTGCCGGTCATAATGTCCGGTAATAACAGTCCGTCATACTAGCTTGGTCTGTGGCACTAGCTTAGCCGCTAGCTAACATTATCATGGTCAACTTCCAAGAAGGAGAATAGCGAAGGGGAAAGAAAATGAAAGAAATTGGGTTTTCAGTTGACGAGCTTTTCTGTCCTCTGCTTTGCATGCTTCGAGTCTGCAGTTGTAATTCCACAACCACTCTGCAAAAATATTTAATTATGAACAAATTCTAATCCTGCTGTGAATTGATTATTAAAAAAAACATAGTTCACAAAGTGGGGCAAATGTTATTTGAAAGAATACTAATCTGTTCTGGTTTTGTATTCTTGTATTATTGGTCAGCGGCTCACTATGAAATTGTTTCCTTAGCAGCTGATTTCTTCAAGTCTATCTTGAAAAGTACAATGAAAGTACAAACACTTGGTTAATAGTAATGGGGGAAGGGGAGCAAGAGTTGAATTCATTCAGTTAGCTCATGAGCCAGACAAAAAGTTGGCAAAGCTGCAGTTGTCCTACTTTGTTTTTTGAAGAAATGAGTATGTTCATTTGATAAGGCTGTGAGAATAAAAGCTAAATTTGATTTATCACTGGAAAATAAAACATCACTATGTTTACCTGGTGAGGCGTTCAGAAAAAAAACTATACTTATCTAATAATTTTAAGATTCTTTGCATGCCTAAATTCAACATAATTGCGGTAATATGTGTTCTCTGTTTCCGGTGATGTTTGTCTCTCTTGGTCTCTATCTCAGATCGAGGAGGGATTTTGGAGGATCACACTGAAGCCACTATAGTCCACATTCCTGGGGAAGTTGGACCAATACACACCCAAGCTGTTGAGCCAACAGCATTGAGTCCTAAAGAGAAGCGGTGATTAGAGGCCTCATTCTCTACCTTGGTGAAAAGCCTGAGGAGTTCATCAAGGTCTACCGGGTGAAGAAAATACACCTCTGCCACTTGATGCCCTGCCTGTGTGAGACAACGTTGTGCAATCCAGGGCATTTTATGACTTAACTACTGTAGGGTTCATTAAGTTGCAAGAGTAGATTTAACTTTATTTGGGATTATTCATCAGTGGATACATACTAAACAGCAATGCATTATGAAGAGTAGTCCGTAGTACTTCTTCAACCCTTCCTGTGTCCCCTTTTGTCCTCAATGTGAGAAAACGCAGAAGTTCTTCTTCTCACCCATCAACGCTGCTCATGCTTTCACATAATGCTTTTATGTAACCTTAACGGTGTGACCAGTTGATGTTTGGATTGATATTACGATGTCTAATTATTTAAAAAAAAAGGTCTTAAAAAGCATTGAAGTCAATTTGCTGATACCAGCAGATTATTATTATTCACTCTGATGTATTTCACAGATTATTGACGATGATGACGCCGCAGCTGTCCGAGAGGCCATTACTACATCTGTCCTCAACATCTTTGTTGTCATCAAAGCCAAGGATGAAGTTCTTGACAAGCAACAGGAATAGCCATTGAGGGGGCAGAGGTCCTTTTTGGTATTTACGATGTTGTGCATGCTTGTGTCTAGCTGATGGGCCATATATATGCCTTGTAACTAAGCTACCCTAAGAAACTGACATCCTAGAGCGAGAGGACGCAAACAAAAAAATGTCCTCAGGGTTGGACGATAATTAAAGATTATCATTTATAATGATTGTATAATTTTGGTGGAATTTGGGGATATCGTGACACACAATTCTGATTTCTAAAGAATGACTTCTAATTCAAAAAGGAAATTTTATTTAAAATACTTTAAAAAAATTAGGCATGAAACATTTTAAGGAATATTATTGGGAAATTGTGAGCTTTAATTTAAGAATTAAACATAGGTAATGGCCGTGTCCATGTATGTGTGTCGCAGCATATCTTGTGGATTGTCATGATTTTTTTGTGAGCACAGGATATATAGAGAATAAACCCCGTCAATTTTGTTGACTTTTGGACTTTTGCTTTAGGTCCACCATAAAGCACAGTTTTGTCTTGTAAACATTGGCTCAAAATCTGTGGAGCAGATATATAACCACAATCATTTTGATTATTTCTTGACCAAAATGTCTGCTTTATACAAATGATATAAATGTGCTCGATCTATTTAAAAAAAACTTTTTGCATCAGATTACTTTGTAGATCAAGAAAGACTAGTCTTTGTATGAACTGCTTAATTTTTTGTTGTAAAATCAACTTAATTTGAAGTTAAATGAATTTTATAAGTAATTTGTGTAAAAAAATGTAAAGAATGAAGCTGACTTTACTTGGAAAATGTAGTTCTTACGCACACAAATGAAGTAGTTTATAGTCTTGCTTGATCGATATAATAATCTGATGCAAAAAGCTGCCTTCATTTTTTGAAGTAGATCGAGCAGGTAGATATTTTCATCAGTGTAAAGTATATGTGTGCATGTGTGTGGAGATTTACAGCCAAGTCATCTCATGGAGTCATGAGAAGTCAGGCTACCTTGCTTGCGCTCCACCTGACATACACACAAGGTTGAGTTGAGCCAGTACTGCAAAATGCCAGAAAAACAGTGACCTAAGCATCCTGGAAATAGCGTTAAATCTGGCAATATCATGGATCACAACAACTCAGGCACAGCTTGCAAGCAAACCGTGACATTGAGCTCACTCAAAAAAAGTGTCCAAAGTAAGATATCCTTTCACTTTCTCTGTGAAACTGCCTATAAAGCTCTCCCCCACCCGCACCCAAACACCAATCTTAAATGCGGGTGCCATAACACTAGTGTGGTGTACTGCTCTAGGGCGCAATTTTCCATAGACTTGCTCTATATTACCATCTGAGAGAGTTGGATCAAAATGGAATGGTTTCAGCTGGGAAGTCTGAATAATATTGTAGAAATAATCATAGCAGGGGTTTGATTTCAGCCAGCTATTGTATTCATGTCACAGTGTCGGTACATTTATGCCTTTAAATCTCACACATCTGCAGAAACCTTCCATGTGTATACTTTCTTATATCTAAAATGCCACTGACAAGATAGGAAAGACAATGAGCTGATTAGCATGTGATTACCAAAAAAGGTCGCAAAGTGTTATTTCAATGGAGACACAGTGCTGCATGCAGGAGTATCATTTTCAAAATGCATATCCTTCAAGATTACTGGGGAATTTGTGTGCAACTTGAATACGTTTTCAATAATATCCCCACAGAATATGTAGAAATTCATCAGACTCTAGGCAAAATGCCTGCCTCACTTGCAATCAAATACTCTACCGATGAGTTTGGAAAAATCAAAACAAAGGTTTGTGTCCGTCATGTCTTTTGAGGCTTGATGGAAGAGTTTGAAATTTAGGGTAATGCGTTTATTCGCTTTCTTGCCGAGAGTTAGTAGAAAAGACTGTCAGGTCTGTACGTTTAATGTGAACCTATGCAGCCTATTAGCTTAGCTTAGCACAAAGACTGGAAACAGCTAGCGTGGCTCTGTTCGAAGATAGAAATATACACCAACCGGCAAGCAAGAGTGCTATCATTCCTCTCACCTAAATTGCCGAAAATGCGAATGATCCTATTTCCCCAAAAAATCTTTTATCTTACCATAAAGCAAGGGATTTCTCTCTATCTGTATGTATTTGGGTATGTCCTTTGCACATCTCAAGAACCGTTTATCTGATCTACTTCACATTTGCCAGGTGTATTGCAGGGAACCTGAAGAATTGCAGTGTGGCATTTGGTGCAATTTGGACACAAGACATGTTCAATATTAATGAACTCTGTGGAGCAGCGGGGGGGGGGGGCATCAGGACTCTGCTGCTCTTTCTTCAATGACTCCTTTTTTGTGCTGTGTTGTGTCATGCAGAATGCGGTTGACCGAACCAATTAAGCTGGAAAAGATGACACAATTCAACGGGACGGTCAAATGCAAGCACATCTTATCCTTGCGTCACTTAAAGCTGGAACAACAAATCTATCTGTGTCCATCCAGCCAACCCAGAATATTCACATCACATTCTTACATGACATTAAAGGACTTTTTTTTTGCCCTAGACCACCATAAATCACAGTAGGCCTATGCACACATTTGCAAAGGGCATATATACTCATAGCCTGACGTGCTGTTCTACATACACTGACAGCACATGTCAGGGGTCAATTGATGAAATATTTGAGGATTTGTGTCTCGTGATTTCTAAATCAGAGGAAGTGCTAAGTATCTGTGGCAGGTGTGTCTGTGATGCCTGTGCTGAACGCTTGAAGCTTCTTTTCAGCATAAATAATCCCACCTGACTGTCCAAAGAGCCGGTTTCAGAGACGGTCAGTCGTTTAAATGGGTGGCGCTGAGGTCACTGGAGGTAGTAGCCCTAAAAGTTTTTACCTTGGGGGAGCAGGGCCATTTATTGATTGAGGAGTGTTCATTGGACTATATCAGTGAATGATTGACTGCATGCTAATCCCGCCCATGAATGTGGTTCAGTAGCTTCATTTTACCCCTCACTGCTTTCTGGTGGTGATCATTTATGCTTCATTTCTGACAACACTTTTTCTACGTGAGAAAATGAGAAAAAGAGGGAGAAAAACCTATTTGCTGCACTTTAAATCATGAGGATTAAGTGTGTAAGTGAGCGAGAGAGTAAGAGACAGAGAGTAAGAGAGAGAGAGAGAGAGAGAGAGAGAGAGAGAGAGAGAGAGAGAGAGAGAGAGAGGCACAATACTATTCCAATCACAAGTGCCAGAAATACAGAGCAAATAAGCCACAGCAATTTATTCCAAAACAACACAAATCTTGTTCTTTTTGTTCAAATGAGCGTTGTGGTTTTCAGGCTCGTGAAAAAGAAAACGATAGAACAAACACAGTTAGAAGACGAGGAAGCAATGCCAACATCCCTAATTATATGCTATTCATGTTCTCTCTCATCACTTTGCAGGAAAACGAGAGCTGATGTAGCCGTTTTAGCGGACAGCTAATTGTGTGAGCAACAGTGTGCGCCGCCAATGCATGAGAAACTCTCAAGACACGATTGCTGTGTGTTGAAAAATACAATAAAACAACATTTCGCATTAGTGCTACTGTAGCTCTTTATAGCCGTTGCTTTTATAGCACTTCAGTAGCTCTAAGCATAGGGTGCTGGTTTGTTTCAATCACCTGGGCTGCTTCCTTTTAAAGGCCAGGAGTCACAGTGGCCTGCCTTTCATATTTGTACTGATTGTGGTGGCTATTTTGATTCCCCGGTTGCTTAGGCCAGACAACCTGCTGCTCATTCCAGTCACACACACTCACCCACAGCCTGATAGAGGAGGGAGCCATTTTTGAGGGAGTGGTCACTCTCAGCGAACTAAAAAAGTGACTTCAATAACAGTGAGGAGAATTTCTGCAACATTTCTTAACTTTTCTGGCCCATGTCCATTTTTGTCCGTCCTTGTTGTCCCATCAAAGTTCTTTGAGGTGAAGTTGACGGTGGGCACACACAGAACAAAGTGCATCCCTGAAGTCAATGTGATCCTCCTGCTCTGTCACTACTCCTGCAGTGTGACGCGGCACCGGGTCCCGGATCCCAACCCAAGACTGCCAGAGTTTTTAAGTGGCTTTGAGATGGGAGAAGTGATAGCGGCTAAGCCCTTAATAGCCATTTCTCTGTAATCTTTCCTATGAAAGGCTAAACTATGGGGGTATTGATTTGTTTGAAGAAGGGGGGGAAGAAAAAAATGGAAGAGCGGGTGAGAAAAGTACTCCATCAGGACGGGGCATCTTGAACTGTGACAAAGTTGTTCGGCGGCCGCAAAGATAAGCTCAGATTGAGCCCATTTTATCCGATAAATGCTGCGCGCTTTGCTCCGTGAGAGCAAAACAAAGACAAACTCATCAAATCCAAGTTGACAAGACTCACAAACAATAGTGCTCTTTCTGTCTGCTCCCTCTTTCTGTCTCAACCCAGTCTGCACTCTAACATGGTGGTGGTAACATCAATGGCTTTTTTTTTTGTCCTTTCTTTTTTTTTTTTTTATGCCTCGACTGCGTTGGCTTCAACCTTTAATCAGGCGCTCCAGTTAACAGCGCATCCATTGTCATGAAAAGTGCACACGAACCCTGTGAGGAGGCCGGGGAGGGAGCGTGCTCCTGGTGGTGTGTTCTGGGACTGCTTAAGTATCACAGGTCTGTTTGTACTGGTGTTATTTAGATGACTGCTTTTCAAATGACGCTAAGCAATGCTTCATGCTATATCTCACTGCACACGCCAGCACACATCTCCCCATAGTAACAGCCCTGAAGGATATGGTAATGGAGCTATTATTAGATGTGGCAGTGATAGCATTGTTCTCTTTGTAGTCCCAAAGAATACATATTCCTCTGTTTGATGTATTAAGAGAATGTAGAATGTACCCTCCTGCTTCGGCATGGAGAATGATTTAAGAAGCTACATAGTGTAATCCTATTATATATGGTGTATATGCTTGAACTTTTAAAAAGGCGGAATATCACGTCAGCATCGCACTGATAATTCTGCACCGCCAAGAAGACGCGAGCGGCTGCCACCGGAATCTGGGACTGTTTTCTGAACACAGGAGAGACATTTCCTCGCAATGTTGGTTCATCTGTCGCTCGAGGGAGGGCAGGTGGTCTGAGCCTCATTTCTGGGCTCCGTGTTGATGTTCACCTCACCTGGTGCCCCCCCCCCACCACCACCTAATCTTCCCTCCCCCTCACCCTGTCTGTGCTTACTGAAAAAAAACCAGCAAAGCTCTCAAAGGTTCGGGCCAAAACACACACTTCACATCACACCTTTGCCATAATTAAGACAGCTATTCTTTGCGCCAACCCTGCTGTATTCCAGGGACCTGACAAAAGGTTTGTTTATGTGTTTAAATGTGTGACTCGCAAAATAAATTGTCTAAACTCTATTTGTGCTTGCCTCACTTGCAGAAGATCATGATGGATTAGTCTGTTTTATTAATCATGAGCGCAAAGACGAGCAGAGCAAGGTTGTTTTCTTGACCAGCTGTGAACGCAACAATTTTGACACCTCACACACGCGCACATACGTGCACTCTCACGGAGCCATAAAAAGAGCATACTCTTTATTTTGTATTTTTCTGGTCAGACAGTATGTACTTCTCTCCTGCTTTTCCTCTCCTGTCTTTCCAACAGTCATTAACCCTGATGTTGAGTCCACTTCCAGACACACTCACGGTTCTTGACCCCTTGACCACCAGAGGTTACTCATTATCCCATGTGTGTGTTTGCTTGTGTGTGTTTGGGGGGGGGGGGGCTGAGTCAGGAAGGGATTGTCTTTCTGCCAGCCATCAGACTGAGACTAGTCGAGTCAATAGGCTCCATTGAAAGCCATTGAGTGGACTGAGAGGGGAATTATCAATTAGTCATTTATCATTTACAATGCATTCAGAGTGTGCAACCAGGCCGTTGAAATTGTATTCGCTTCAGCTAGAAAGAAAAGATTTTTAAAAACATAATTCATAAGTGAAGCTTATTTGGAGGAGTTTGTTGCAGTTTTGAGGCACTGCAGGACATAAAAGAGCTTAAATATTCATAAACCCAGAATAGGTGTTACTATTTATTTTTAATAGTCCCAAGACATTTCTCCACAGTCCATTCCAAAAGAAAGCAGACAAATGGTGGGAGAAAAAGCCCTAAGTAGAACATGCAGTAGAGGTCTGGGAGTTGTTAGCCTCATTTATGCATAGTCATGTGTGTGAGCTAGTGGGTGGTCAGGGGTTGAGCGTCCCAGTGGTAAAAGTCCACAGCGGCCTTAGTCCGTCTGAGTTATTGGCTAACGGCTTGTTTGGCTGTGAGAACTAACCTCCCACAGACGTCACTAGATCCAGGCTTCTGCAAACATGATAGCGGAGCGATGAACGCACACATGTACAGTGCACTCGTACATGGAGGTGGAGTAATACTGGCCAATTACACAATCACACAGCACTCGACGTGAGAGGGAAGAAAATCATTCACACTCGCTCCTCCCCGCCTACTCTTACCCCTCATCTCTCTCACCACACACACACACACACACACACACACACACATCAGAAATTTCATCTTGCACAAACCTTGAAACACAAACACACACACACACACACACACACACACACACACACACACACGTATATACTGTGACAAGGACAGAAAAATCAATACCGATCATAGGGCCAGCTGTTTTGGGCCTATCACTCCATTGTGATGCCGACTGTGAGGTGATTCATGACAGGCCACGCTTTCCCACTCCCACGCCTCACAGAACGACTGATGGATTCCTCCCTTTCTTCTTCCCATCCCTCCATTCCTCATGCACTCCCACCCCCCCGCCCCTTCTCTCTATCTCCTCCCCCTCTGCCTCTGGAAGGGTCCGAGGTGATGAGAATGACACTGCACAGAAGGGGTCTTTATGCAAATAAGATACCCCCCCCCCTCCCCACATCCTAAGCTCATTTGCAAATCCATGCGTTATGGTTAGACGGGACCGACTGCCTAACGTGACCGAAGCTGGTGAGCTGAATATAGTGGGCATTATGCAGACTGTGTGAGGACTCTGCAAGACATTTCTTGTTCAGCTTGGTAAAGAGTTAACAATAAAATCAAGCAATAAGCCATGAGAAGCAGTCCTAAAATACATTTCATGCATGGCCTCTTGTGGCTTACAGCTTCTATAAAACAAAAGTAACAAAGGTTATGCGATGTAGTATATATATATATAAAAAAACAATAATCTTTTATTTTTGATCTATCATTGTCCCGCAGAGTAATATAGTTATAGCAGTGGCATAGGAGATGATTTCTGGTTAGTGCATTAATATTTAAATCAACTATTATGCGGTCAAAGGTGTGCGTTTATTGGACATTTTACAACGGCTTGAAACGTGACCAGCCAATCAGATTAGACCTAGACTATCTGCTCAAGTAAAGGCAAATATTCTCCCCTCTCCTGGATGGAACTTGAGCTCTTCGCCCAGTTGTGTTTTGTTATTGTGTGTTAGAATGTCAATGTGCCGATGTCTTGGTACCCATGCAAAGCAGCTGCTCTGTAACATAAATACAGGCCTTGAGGTATGCTCATGAAAATGTCACGATATAAAGAAAAGAACAGGAAAAAGGCAATACTTTGCCTGCATCAGCATGCACGCACACACACACACACACACACACGCAAACTAAATCACCTGCAAATGGCCCATCGTTTTCGTAGCACCCCAGCGTGACACACGTGCGCACAAACTTGCAGACGTTTGTTCATATGTGTGGGAACACAGAGACACGAACACAAACACACACTACTTTTGACATTTGGGGATTGTTGTTGTTTTGGTGGACTTCAGGCGGCAACCCCACCTGTGGCGATGACTCTGTTTTGGGTCCTGACTTGTCACACTGAGAGGCATCAGGAGAAAAAGCCCAAGGCAAAAACTGGCCCTGTTTAGCCCCGCAGTATGCCCGTCTGTAATTGGCCAAAACACCAGGCGGCCTGTGGCCATTTGTCAGTTTGAATAATTGATGGGGGGAATGGTCACACTAGTAAACGCGCTGGCACTTTAGCTCACATTTATATGCAGGCATTTCCCTCATTTTCAAAGCTCTGCGCACATAATTTTCATGTGCAATTGCATGTGATGTTATGCATTATGTATTCAGTTTCATTCTGATTAACATCTAAAAACATAGACCCATGTACCATTAGTCCAACTAATCAATTATGAGACATATAGAAATGAGTGAAGATACAAGCAAATGGAGATTAAACTGGGGAGATAGCTAGTCAAATTAACTGCCGCTTGTTAGGGAGGAGAAGATGAGATTCTTGTCTGCCGTTTTCTTGTTAATACAGGCTTCATTAATGACATGCTCACTTTTTGTACTGTCACTCTTTGAAAGTCATGAGCCATTTAAAAAATAAAAAAAAAATAAAAAAAAAACTACTTTCCTATTTAGCAAAGGATCATCAGCCAGTCAAACCTGTCAAAATCTTGAAATCAGTCACAACCCTTCATTCGCTGACATGCCCTTTTCATGCTGCACAGTCAAGAGAAGGGATAGTTTTGATGAGTGCCTTTTGTTTCACTCACTTTTTCTACATTCCTTTTTTCTCATGTCCTAATTAACTCCCTTTTGTCTCACCATGTTTTCCAAATGAGAAACGCTGTGATTCGCTATCTTGGTGTTATTTTTGTCGCTAATAAATGAAGGTTGAGCATGCATTGCCTTGTAATTAGTTGGAGGAACAATGCAAAACTGCAGCATTTTTTGGCCTTGGTTTGTTTTGGTGTGATTCAGAGAGTGGAAGAGACAGAAACAGAGAGACGGAGAGAGAGAGAGAGAGAGAGAGAGAGAGAGAGAGAGAGAGAGAGAGAGAGAGAGAGAGAGAGAGAGAAAGAAACAGAGAGGAAGCACAGCCAGAACCCTACGACTCCCTGTTGAGAGAACATAAGCTGCGTTGCAGGACTGAAAAATATGCTGCCTGGCTTCTAATGCCAGATTAGCGATGGCAAACCATTGTATTGCGTGCCATGGCATCAGCATGAGACCAGCGTGCATGTACACGGCCTAATGAAACTGTCACTAAGTTCGAGGCGGTTGGGAATGTTTTTAAAATTGAATCATAAGCGTCTGTGTTTAAGGTCATACGCCCTTTCACATTTACATTACTTTATTTGCAGTATTGTGTTGTTGTATTTATAGCATGATGCATGATGCATATGGGATCACTGAATGGAACAATTATCTTTCTGTTAATCCTAAAGCTAGACTGTGTAGATTCAGCATATCGCATATGAATATATATATATATTCTTTCCAAAGAGTTGGTCAAATGTTTGGATAAAGTTTTCAACCTGCTGGTGAGGCTACCAGCTACAAAAAACAATATTCCCTCTCTTGAATATCGTCTCTTGCCATCTAACAGAAGATTTTAATCCAACAGAGACCGATTCAGGAGAGAATGAGCTCTGTAACCAGTTCAGTTTGAGAAAAAGTCTGGTCAGACGCTGGTTTTCTGGATATGACTTAAAGGAATAGTTTGACATTTTGGGAGGAACGTATATTCCTTGTTGATACCAATGACATATCGACACGTTCGATGTGAAGCTTCAGCTAGCTGCTGATTAGCTTTGTTAGCATAAAGACTGAAAGCAAGTAATAGTCAAAGGTGAAAAAAAATCCACCTTGAGTACCTGGACGTTTAAAGGTCACTAATTGGGTTTACTGTGCTTGTTTAACCTGAACAAAAAGATTAAAAACTGCAATGTGTGTTTTGTTATTTTGTTGATTAAACAAATGAGATAATACGTTAATTAACAGGCTTTAGAAGTGCTGGAAGGCCACATTAGCTAGACGAGTTTCCACCTGCTCCTGGGCTTTCTGGGTCTTTAGCTTCATATTTACCTACAGACATTCTCTCATCTACCTCTTGGCAAGGAAGCAAATATGCCTATTCCCAATACTTTAATACATTATTCTTTAAACCAGTTATTACAAATATAAACAATTATCAAATAGTTGTTGATACATTTTCCGTCAATCGACTAGTTTTCACGCCCTAAATATACGTTTATTTAAAGGATGCGGAAAATATGTGCATGTGTTGAGTGTGTGTCTTTGTTCTTGTTGGGTGACAGAAAGCCTCATCGCAGGTAGCTGAACACATTTTTTAGCTTCAGCATAGCTCTTTCATATCATCATCGTGTGTGTGTGTGTGTGTGTGTGTGTGTGTGTGTGTGTGTTTGAGCGATGCACGTGCATATCAGCATCCAAACCACATTTGCAATTCACAGCAGCCTCCCTCGCGCATTGTCCAAATCTCTGCCTACTTACGCTGCTTTCTGTTTTTGTTTTTTTGGTTTCCTCTGTGCATTGTTTTGGCCTGCAGCTATTGTGTCTGTTTAGATTGACTGGTGGTTTGGCTTTACCTCTTGGCTTCAGGACTGGGAATGGGGTAGCAGAGAAGGGGGTAGATAACAGAAACAGACAGGGTCTTGATCACCCACGCTATCCCCCACCTAAATATTACTCCACAATGCACGCCCCCCCCCAAAAAAACAAATAGGACATGTTAATTTCCTCTCCTCTTTATCTCCTCCTTTTCTTGCAATCCCCAGTCTCTGCTTCACAGGTATTCCCTGCCACTCAGCCCTTTCTTTTTTCCTCTTTTTTTTAATCTAATTCCATATTCCTTGATTCTCTCCCTCTGTCTCTCCTCATTTCTCCCCTCTCAGGTTTAGCAGAGAGGAGGAGTGCCAGTGATTAGGAGGCGTTAGAGAGAATGGACGTGCTGTTCCCATAAATCGCTCTGTGCTGTCAACACCAGCTTTGGTGAAATGGAATCAGATATAAAAAAAAAAATGTGTGTGTGTGTGTGTGTGTGTGTGTGTGTGTGTGTGTGTGTGTGTGTGTGTGTGTGTGTGTGTGCAAGAGGGAGGGGCAATTAGTAGTGTAGCTCGCCCAGCACCAGTGAGACACATGACTCTCTTGCCTACTACTCTAAAGTCAGTTTGCCCTTCAGCTGAACTTTGGCTTACTTGAGCTCAGAAAAGTCGGGCCAGACGGAGATGAGAGGTGGGGAAAGAAAGAGAAAGAAGAAGGTAGCGAAAGGACTGACTCACAGTGGTGGAATTAATACCCCGACCCTCCTGCACATGCACTCGCACTCGCACACACAAATATTTGGCAACATGTGGAGCGAGTGATGGGACACTTTGGCAGGGGACTGCCAGAGACTTCCAGGGCAAAGGCAAGCAGAAGTTCCAATGATATTATCAGCTGCCTGCTGTGATTTTCCTCTCTTCTCTCTCAGACCATAAACATATCTTTTTTTTCTGAACATGCACATTGAGCTTGAAAATAAAATCACACTCAGAATGTGAACTTCCTGTCGTCTTACCTGATTCTTCATTTGAAGTATTCAATGAAAAAGTGAAACACCTTTCATTCCTTATTTAAAATGTATTAACTATTAATGAATGCACTCAATCTAGATGCAGTGTCATAATGTTACAATCTAAAGAAAAATAAGTGTTGTGTGAAACCAAAGACTGTCATGTCACTATTTGAATTATTTATGCGTACTGTGAACGTCAACATGTTTTGAGCAGAAAACAGTGAAAAGCTACAGCCATCACTTTCACTTCCAGCTGTGGTCAACATGTAAACCAGAGCAAGGCAGTATAAGACAAGGCTTTGTTCAGACCTGGCATTGACGTGTGTTATGTGGATTAGATACATGATGATTTACAGTGGTTTGCTTTTAGGTATAGCAAAGAACAGTGTATGAGAACAACCTATGCAGGGACATTTTGTAGGGATGTTTTCTTTTTTTTTAAACTTCATGCAGATCTCATGTCTGCCTGCCTAGTGGCCCAACCGGCTCTGTGTTCCCTCACAGTCAAATTAGCAGGAAATACGAGAGAAAACAGAATGCGTTCGCTACATATTCTCATTTGCAGTGGCTACGCATCATCCGCTTAGAGAAATCAGGGTGAACCATCAGAATATCAAAGAGGCTGACATTTACTTGGGAATGTAGTTGTGTGTGTGTCTTTAGTGTCTACATGATCATAGTGTTCTCTACTTTTCACTCCTGGCTTCGTCCTCTCCCTCTTTCCCTCGAACACATACAGCGCCAACACACACCTATTTGGGCTGCATTTTCAGCCGCCTGTGTTTGCAAGCGTTAGATTCGCAGTGACAGGGAGAGATGGAGGGAACAGAACGAGAGGAAGCAAGAAAAGAAGGAACAAAAAAAAAAAAAAAAAGGATGACAGAGTGGGTAGCGATTCTCTCATGCTGAGTGAGTGGAGTGTCAAAACAGGACTAAAGTGTAGCGGTGTCATGAAAGATTGAATGCTCAGCGAGACTCCATGTTCCACATAACATGTACAGACAGACGGGAACAGGCAGGAAGAGAAGGGAGTCACTAAGATAATGTATTTGGAAAAATCACAGAGGGACTAGAGGAAAACATCACAGTGGGTGAGCTTTGTACCACAATGGATAATAAGGCTAATATAGAATAGTTATGAGTCTGAGACTGGCATCTTCAGTTAAAACCCAGCTATCAGTCTCTGCAGTAAGCCATTCCACGACTCTCCCCTATTTGCTATTGCTTGACGCTACTACCCAATAAAGCTGCAATGCAATAAAAATAATCCGAAAAAAAAAAACATCAAATAGTTATGGAATCTCATAACCTCAGAATTCACAAAAAATGCTAAAAATGTGAATCACAAATCTAACCCAGGCAACTAAAAGCTCTCCACCTGTTCTCCTGTGGCTCATGCTTCTACCTTCACCACTAATTGGCAATTACGGGGAAACCCTCTCACACTCCACCCACCACTCATTGCATGCACACACATATATATATATATACACACCTAGGAAATGGATTGACCTCATTCACAGGGCTTGGGGGGCCACATTAAAGGGTCTCACACTCTCTCCTTGGCAGATTGTCAAAAAGCTGGTGGTCAGTGTAAGTGAGAATCATGCCCTAGTTTGGCTAGCTCTGTTGGGAGCCAAGTGGTCTTTTGACAAGGCTTTTAATGGATAGGAGTGTACTATGTGGATCAGGACCTTTGCACTATATTGAAGCAGTTCTCCGAACCTTTAGCTCGAACGACATCGCCTGTCAAGCTGAAGGAAATTTCTATTATTCTTCTGAGATTGGATTCTTGTGGTTTGTGATTGGGCCTACAATTGAGCCTTGGGGAACTCCATATAAATCTCTTCTCTCTTTTTTTAAGCCCTCCACTTACGTTATGGACCTTTTAGTGTAAATTTATAATCCAGACTAGTCCCCATTATGTTACCTCTGTCCAATTTGTTTGAATTTTTGTTTCCATGCGCAATCATTGTTCCTCAAGCTGGCAGTGTTCGTGTTAGTCTTCGTTATATATTTCAGATGTCTCATGATGCAAAAGTGCTGCAAAATCGCCAGTTAACATGCATGCAACCACGCCAAGAAACACACATGAACACAGGGATGCCCACACTCAAAGAGCACGCAGCCATAAATCATTTAAAGCACAAGACTTCTCTGAGAAATGCTTCGGATAAAAACAGCCCACCTGAGTCCAGCAGCACATAGATCAATCATGTATCAAAAGAAAGTCAGGGGAAGAGTGGGATAACAGAAAGAGGAGTAGATGGGGGAAGAGCGGCCTTCTCAGCTTTGAGCGCCCTGCGGCGTAGATCTCTCAACTGGTGCAGGTTCTTGCATGTGGGAGAGATATTACATGGAATGGTCATGATGCACCATACGCATGCAAGTTTGTATGGAAGGTTCCTACATTTAAAGGCCCCAGCTATCTACGCACACAATGCATAATGCATCGGACGTTCAAGCCAGTGTGCAATTAGCAGTGCTTACACGCAACCAGTGCACGCATCAGCTACTATAGGACGGTGTTAAGGCATCAGACACTCCACTCCCTCCCCCACTAAAACCCCTGGTTCTTTCTTTTTCTTGTCAGTGAGAGAGAAGGACAGAGGATAAGATAAGGCCAGGCTATTTGCTTGGTTTGCCCTCCATTTGAAATAGGCAATGTGGCAGTATGCAGAGGAGGGGGGGGGGGGGCGGTCTATCATAAAGCAAGCTTGTTTCAGGTTAGCAAGGGGCGCTCAGTGACAACAACCAGTAATCCTTCCTTCCCTGGCCTAGAGGGGACATAGCGATAGCACGGAGAAAAACGGTAAAAGAAGACAAAAGTCTGCCAAAGAGAGATAGCAGCAGATATGTTGGCTGACCAAGTGCAAGGAATACTTTCCTTGTAAATAAGTGGATGGATTTTCAGCACTAACGCCGTGTTAATGAGGCAAAATGTCAAATTATCTCAGTCTTCATGACAAATAACTCATAACCGCAGAAAGACGGTTGAGCCATCAATAATCAACCTCTTATTCATGTGATAGTATATTAATAATGAGATGTAATTTTGCATAAGTTTTTGCATAAATATTATTTGTAGCGATACAAGTTTCCAAATCCCTTAAAAACAGTACGTCATCGTTCCTCTTCGACTCTTTCACCCTAACCCCTCCAGGCTTGCAAATGTCCTGGGCTTCTTGGAGAGAATCTGTCTCTGTCCTTGGACTAACGGGGAAGCAAGGAAAGCATCCCTTCAAAAAGGAAGTTCGCTACTGCCTGCAATCTTTAAAATTGCTGGGTAGGATCAATCTGGGTCCGAAGAAGGAGCTTGAGTCCGTCTTCCCCTGAGTAGCGCGGCTGTGTGTAACCTTATCCCCTGATGGATGTGGAGAGGGCTAGCTTTAATCCTGGACTAACAGCCAGTTCTCTGGCCCTTGATTGCTGCGCAGCACAGAAAAACAGCCCAAGGGGCCAAATATAGTCTTCCTTTGATAGAAAGGGACCCATGCTAAGATTTATATTTGTGAGTAGGACTACATATGTGCGAACATGAGGGGAGGAAAGGGAAGGAGAAAGAGACTTTGAGAGAGAGGTTGATTTTAGTATTTGTTTGTATTGAAATGTTTTGCTCAAAAATAAATCTTGGCCATCGATAACAACAATGATAATGAATTAGGACCTTTAAGGCTTTGATTTCACATAGAAGTCATCACATACAATTTTTAGCAACATAGTTTTGGAAACTATTTTGAAATTCTCAGTTTTCACAAAGAATAAAAACAATTTAACTTAATTTTCTTATTTTTTTAATTGGTAGGCTATATTTTATGAGATAAATTATTATCTAATAATGGTTTTTACTCACTTTTACATTATCAGAGTATTTGATTAAAACAAATTAATTCCCATTGAGGAATTTCTTACATACAAAAAATGAGTAACAGCCAGGGTAAACACACCATAGGCCTCTTTGGATCACTTTGGATCACTGGTTGATTGAAGATCGCTGTGCCGTCAAACTGTTTTTTGTTCCATTCCAAGTCAAAAGTATTCTTGAGCAGGAGCCCCCATAAAAGCCTGCATAAATACAGCTCGTGAAAAAGAACTAGCATCAGCTGCAAACCAGCGAAACAACACAACAGTGCACTTAACATTGAAACAGATTTCAAAAAGGACATAGTCGAGGGGATTTTCAGCATGAGCCCTCGCGGCTTCAATGCAAACAGTTACGACCGCTCTCAGCTGCTTGACCCCGGTCCTTCTGTCTGTTTATAAAGACATGGGGTTCACACACATGGTGATTAGCATGCTGGACAGACAGCAACAGGTTAGGGTTCTGGATTAGCTGTGAGCTTTGGCTCATTTAAGCGTTTGGACGGGGGAGAGATGTTTTCAACAAAGACTTCATTGGAAGACTTGCTTGCTTCAGGCAATGTTTCTATGTCATGTTGTATGTCACACAATGCAATGTAGTCTTAATTATTTCAGGGTGTAGAACATACAAGATACAAGATAGTTGTGAGGTTGCATTTCGGAATGCACAATGCTTTAATGTGGGTTAATTAAAATATGGTTAAGGTGAGTCGCATTTCAGCGCAGTGGGAATTAATAATGTTTCAGCACTGTTTTCAGGTTATCAGTTTTCAGTGTTCACTATAACACCTAATTACTTAAACGTGCCAATCCCCTGGGAGCAAAAAAGAGTTTGAAAAAAGCCCCCCCCCCCCGTGGTGGCAGTGATGCCCAAGTCATTGAAGGTGGCAGTGCCAACTTGGGCTGGCACTGTGCCCAGCCTCTCTGGGGACCACTTGTGGCATGCACCATTGCACGTCGGTTATATATCTGTGCCAACGAGCCACCCCACCCCCCTGCCTTTGCCCTAAAATATGCCCCTTTAAAGTCGCTCACCTGCCAAAATGCCCTCATGCACAACGGCCCGTGCAACCTTTAGAAAACCTCACTGTCATCTCTCCAGCTCACCCAGGAGGGCATAAATGGCGAAAATATACATTTTAATTGAGCTACTTAGAGTGCCTCATGCCCTTGTGCAGGCAAAATGACTAACTTCTATACGCACACAGTGTACAGTGTTCCGGATCATCCATCTCCGCTGCCAATGAAGCTACCTTGCCCGAGGGTGCAGCTACGCACTGCATTGCCTTCCTATGGGGACAGGGCCACTGACACTTCAAGTCACCTTTTCCAGTCCTATTTCTACTTCTCTCCCTTCCTCTCCCCCTCTAAAGTCTTCCCTTCCTTTTTCATGCTGCTGCAAATAAACAGCAAAAAAGGGCTTAAGGGTGACCGAGTGGGTGATTTCTTTTTTTTCTCCACGCTCCTTCCCATTTCCTCTAAAGTTACGGTCCCCAAAAATGGGCTTTAATGGGAAACTGAGGACAAGGTAAATGGGGACTTTATCTGGCCATCAGTTTGGCAGTTAGAACTGCTGCCGAATGGGCTTTGAAATCTCCTTAAGGCAACTCTGAGGTGGGGAGAGGAAGAGAAACAGCGAGGTGGGGTCAAAAGTAGAAGAAAGAAGGAGAGAGAGAGATAAGGGCTATATAAGGGATAGAGGGAGGACGGTGAGGAAGAGATTGCGAGTGACGGGAGACAAGGGTGGTTGGAAATGACTGTATGAGTAGAGTGTATGGGGAGAGAGTGGTGGAGGTGGAGATATGATCGGTCAGTGAGGACTAGAGGAGGTCAGAGTTGGATTAACCTGCATAAGGATTAGACAGTGCTGTAAGGGGAGCCTCGGGCCTAAAGCAGCTGTTACCCAGGGCGCCAGTCACTTTTCACTGCGAGATGTTTGTGTGTACAATTTGGTCAACAGACAAAATACATTGAGTATGTGTATATCCATATCACACAAGTGAGGAGGATTTAGGAGGAAATACAACTTTGTAAAGGATGAGGCGCGGTATAGAAGTCAGGACGCATTGAGACGGAGAGGTTTTGGTCTGTTCATGGGATTTGATAAGAAATAAGAAAAATATACAATAAAGCATGCATCAGCCTTTACATTATTTAAATAGCATCACCTTGCTGTAAAGTCAGCCTGAAGTGACTAGATGGCCTATTTTGCATTTGACTTTAAGTTTCTGTCAAAATGTATATGCTTAAATATGCATATACATGTGACCAAGTGTCATCCCTCACACACATAAACACGGCAACAGTTTTACCAGAGCTTGCCGCCATCTGTGGAGCTGCCCATCTCTCTTTCCCTCTTATCTTTTGGACTCGGCTGCAGAGGGGCTCTGGGCTATGTCATCTTGTCTCTCTGTACACACACACACACACACACACACACACACACACACAAAAACACACAAACACACAAACAAACACACACACACACACACACACACACACACAGATCCTTCCTCCATCACAGTAGGAGACAGTGGGCTTGGCTTTCGCTCTGATCTCTCCATGCAGCCTCCGAGCCTTGGAGATAGGGTCAGCTCAGCGAATGATGGCCTTCCAATCCGTCTCTGATACAAACAATACACGCACGCACGCACACACACACACACACACACACACACACACACACACACACACACACACACACACACACCACCTAAACATACACAGTCTCAGAAACTCACACATCACACACAGCACGGGTCAATAACCAGGGTATACCAACAGCAATCACAGGACTGCTGGACGTGGGGGCTGTGTATTTGCGTGACATTCGATCGGATGGATTCGCCTTGTTCTTTGCCGGTCTCCTGGGAGAAGAAGCTCAGGGAGGGGAAGCGATCTGTGGCATTCTTTCAGGGATGATTCTTTCCTCTGTCTTTCTGATGATGGTGGCCTTGGCTCACAATGGGTACACTACGGGTCCTGCATTGAAACAATTGCTCCTCCACAGGCTCACTGTATTCTCTGTTGACCCAGGGGGGTGGGATGGTTTGTTCACTGTTAAAGGTTTGGGTTTCATTGTGCCTGTGTGTACACAAACACATGGGAGCCTTCATGGTGTATCACGTGTGTTTGTGTGTGTGTGTGTGTGTGTGTGTGTGTGTGTGTGTGTGTATGTCTTTGAGCCATGTGTTTGGGAAACACCAAGAGAGAGAGCGAGAGAGAGCTTTTATCTGTATTGTCGGGGGATAATCAGCAGCATACCCTTGAATATCCTGTGTGATAAAATCTGATGTGACACTGTGGGATTGCAGGGATGATTGAACTCTTGTCTTAAACAAATCAAGCAAATCCACCTCCGCCTGAGATGGGGATACAACACAACAATGTCAAATGACTATGTTTGGAGCATGAGGCAATCAGGGAAATAGTATACCGGTTACAAGGCAGACCAACATGAAACCTTGCTTGCACCAGGGATGATTTATCTCAAAGAATTCTCTAGTGAATTAGATCTGAGTGTCTGTGTGTGTGTGTGTGTGTGTGTGTGTGTGTGTGTGTGTGTGTGTACTCTGAATCAAAGAAATAGAATGTATCAAGGATATTAAACAAACTGAAAGGAATTGGATTTAAACAAGGAGCAGGCTTGATTTATGAAGGCGTTTCATAGATTACTATTTACATGTTTTTTTTTCCTCTCAAAGGGAATTTCTTTCTTCTTCTTTCAAAAGTTAGCGTTTACTATAAAACAGCATTTCTAGAGCCGTTAGGGATGCAGCGCATTGCTTAAAGACACTTGATGATGCATTTTAAAAGTACAAGCTTGCACAGACTCGGTGGTTAAACATTAATGGGAGTCCACATGTGAAGCGAAGCATCCAGATGTGCAATTCACACCGATTTAAAGCTCCATCCGGCCATCACTGACTTTAGAACCAGCTGTCCTGTTGGCATCACAGCACCTCGGACAGAAGATCAGAAATCTTAAGAATAAATAATGTTTTCAAGAAGGCTTCATGATCAGCATACAGGAAGATAGCTGGACTGTTGGATTATATGGATTCATCAATTCTTATTCCGTGACGGTGGGCAGGGTGAATGGTGAATGGACTTGCATTTGTTTTGCACCTTTCTAGTCTTCCAACCACTCAGGGTGCTGTGCACTACATGCATCATTCACCCATTCACACACACATTCACACACTGATGGCAGAGGCTACCCTGCAAGTGGCCACCTGCCCATCAGGTACCAGTGGAGATTACACTTCACTCTGCAGAACATGCGCCAAAGAATCAAAAATAGACTGTTTTTCAGACCGGGTAAAGAAATGTGAAGTGACGTGCATCACATGTGCGTGTCTCTCTGTCTGTGTGTGTGGATCGCTACATTTGATAAAATGGACACTTATCTGTTCTATGAGACAAGTGACAGCCATTTCAAATAAAGCTTTAGGTGTGGATTGCCCTTCAGTCTCTGTTCTGTAAACCCCATTGTCCATTTGCTCTATTTCTAAGCTCCTCAAGCAGTCTGGTCCATCTTTGTGACAACATGATATGGAGACGGGCATTGTTCAAATCCGGACAATTTTACTTTTAAGCCGAGCCAAGACCGCTGCATTATCAAGATAAAAAAAAACCATCAGAGTAAAGTACAGTGACGTATGTGTAAAAGCATGCACAGTATCTAGTTTACATTTGATTTAATTGAAAAGCTATATAAAAATGTGAACATTTCATTGTTTAACTGAGAGTGTGATGTAGAGATGTGTTGTACATAGTGGAAACGATTACTTTGAAGCTACTTGAGGAAGAGAATCAAATTGTTCAATACAATGAAACAAGGTAATAAAAACGACTTCACCGAACAAGTGAATGAAATAAAGAATATTGAACACAGTTTGCAAGTTTCTAAATGAGAAACATATATTTGTCTGCCATCAGCAGCATGTTGGAGGGAACAAACAGCTTTAAAAATGGCAGCCAGTAGCCATTAGCATGCCAGCTGCAATGCGTAAATGCATAGAGATGTGAGAAGCTCATAAAGCCTTGCCTCTCTGAAAGATTCTCCACGCTTGACCTTACGAATGATACTTCCGCCAGATTTTGGAGTGCTTAATAAGTAATATTCTGCTAAAGGCCAGCAGGTATTTGGAGCAAGGAATCATTATTGAATGAGGCTCAGACCAGGTTTATGGTCCCAATTATGCTGGGCTATAAAAGTGTGATACTGGCCGAGCAAAAACTTTCGCAGAGTTTCCAAGTTGCTGAGGAAAGACTCCGGATTAGAAATTAATTTGAGAAAAGCGATCTGCAATTATGATCGTGAGATGGGGGAAGAAGTTGCATCATACTTACGCCAGCTTTTATCTCTGGTCATATCACGGCTAATATCTGTTTAAATATGCAGCTTTCAAGACCGAAAGTGATTGGAGAGAGACACACACAACGGCTGCATCCACGCAATTCATTTACACAGAGCTTTAATTTAAACCATCGCTTTTACAAATCTCAATACACTTACTTTTTTCAAACATATTCCATTGAATTGATCTCAGTAATATTATTATCTAAATGTGTATCAATAGACAGAAGATACACAGCAGATGAGTTGGAGATATTTCATTTTTAATTCTGGGATGAGGTTTTATGACTGATGATGAAGAGGGTGTGGACCTTCTCTTGCGGAGAGATGATGATAAAACGGATATAACTCACTGAAGGTTTTATAACAAATGCTCTGGTTAAGATAAGACCCATGACTGACAGCGATGGAAAGTTCAGTCTTCCATCCTCTACCTATATAACACCACCTCTTCCTCTCTTTTACTCTCCTGTCATCTCTATTCCTCTCTGTCGGCCATGAACCTGCACCTGCACCCACACCCGTTTCTTTTTCTCCACCATGGTATATCATTTGTCTCCTAGCGACTCTCTGCCAGTCTCTGTCACGCTTTCACCCTCTTCTCATCTCTCCACCCCCCCCCACCCCCCCCACCCCCCCCTCCCAGGAATGGATTCAGGTGAGCCAATTTCATCTCGGTCATGCCTCTTGTTTGCAACAGTCAATTCGGCTTCTCGGGAAAATGGCCTCCTCTCTTCATCGAGGGCCTTTTCATTTGGACAACTTGGCTCCTTTGCCCTAACCCTGAAATTACTTTTGGGTGCTTGTGAAAGGGGTGATGCGTTAGTGTGATATCCTCCCGACTATTCATGCTGGACTGACACCTCTGTCCAGTGGCAATGGTTTTGTTTGACTCAAGCCAAGTGTGAAGAGCCACGAGACCAAATATGAAAAGGCGATTAGCCAAAATGCAACTTTATGTGATACTGGGTCACACAAAAGGCAAAAGGCTTGAGCAATCATGAATAATGTAAACAAAATGAGGATGAAAGGTACAGAGAATGTGTATACAGTAAATTTGGCAGAGGTTAATAAATATTATGTTTAGCAAGTACAAAGGGAGTATGTGTACAGTATGTGGCCAGGTACAACACAATCCATCTACCGGTTGTTGAGACAGTATACAAGCAATGTCCAGATCAAGCCCTTTTGGTCTATATTATTAGGTATATATTAGGTATCTGTCAATAGAGTCAAATGAAATTCTTGTATTTATTAAATATGTATCTGACACACTGCATGGCAGCTGTAGCCTTTCTAATCTGACACAATTCTTTCAGAGCCACTCGGTCCAAATACTGGAGATCCTGGTTAAAAAAAACTGTTTTTGCTGCGTTGTGTTTTTTTTCTTATACATTTTTGAAAGGGGGCCCTGAGAAAAGTTCTAACAAACACAAAAGGGCCATAAATTACAAACGGTTGAGATTCCCTGTAGAGAGAAGATGTACTACTCTGTTGGAGGTGTTGTAACCAGGATAACTCTGTCCATCTGCGATCGTACAGCCCACTCTCAGAGTGAAGCTTCCTCCCTCACAAATTATCTTTGAATGATACAAATCCTTCGGATCAGCTCAGGTCATCTCTGCTCAAAACCAAAAATGTCAACCTTATGGTGGCACAATCTGGAAATTGAAGGGATCACCAAAGCCATTAGGTGGATGAGGCCTACTGCGCATCATGAATGTGTGTACCAACATTCATATATCCATCTGGTATCTGATGTATACAGTACATACTGGATAAGTGATAATGTTGACCTACCCTGACCCTGTTCGTTCACTGGCTTACCGGACACTAACGCGTTACTTAAAGCCTGACGAGATGGATTTTTCGAGTGATGTGTGTTCCGCGATCCCGCGATCCTTGCGTGATCTCGTTACTTCGTGAGAATCCAGCTGCCGTGCTGTAAAAGTCGACCTACTGGGGGCTCTAAATTAAACGTCAGGGGATCACAGAATACCCTGACAGTAGGCCTCATCCACAAGGGACCACGAGTGTCTGAACAATCCATCAAATAGTATAGAGACATTTCAGACTGGATCAAGGTGGCGGACCAGCTGACCAAAGAACAGACCGCCTGGCGTTGCAATCCCTACAGCAAAGCCCTTACCACGCCTAAAAAGAAAGGTGTCGCTCCCGTTGTTGTGCTTTAGACACTTCATCTTCACCTTCACCTACCTCGTATGCTATATCGCCGGATAATTACGCTATATACAAACCATGGTAGCACATTAAAACGTGGCTTACTCTGTAGCAACCCACAGCATATCAGGTGTTGAGTGAAACGGACTTTCATGAGGAAATGTTGCTGCGATGCACGTTATTGCTCAGAAAACTACAATGGCATACAAAGCAGGACCGGATGCTCCCTTGACAGAGTTCTTTAAAGATAGGATGATGTAGTCAGCAGCTCATTAATGCTTCGTTAACATTTTGCGTAATGGGAAATAAATTAGGCACAAGCAATATGGCAACCTCTGTTATAAGCATATTCTCTCACCTGTTCATAAGCTCTGACATTTCAGAAAAGAGAGACCTCACCAATCAACTTTCACATTATGTGACAGACATGAATATAACCCAATGATGCTGATCCAAGTGCGCAAGTATTCTTTTGATGATGCTCCTCTAGCCGCCTTTCTGTTTCACTCCCCATCTCTGCCTCTTTTTCTGCTTTTTCATCTCGCCTTCTGAGAGATCACACTCTGTCCACATGCTCCAGCCATTAGCTAATAATTCTCTCAGATCATGAGTCGTTTACTTCACTCACTCATGCACTGCCATGCTCGTCTAATGGTGATGACCCAGGTGTGTGCGTGTGACTGAAACTTGAGTGTGTGTGTGCGTGTGTGTGTGTGTGTTAGCCTGCGCGCGCTTAAGAGTACTTTGCGGATGCATCTGTTACCTGCGCTGCCTTCACGTGTCATTGGCGGCAGGAAATGAGAAGCCTTCGCCTCCCATCCTCCCATCCCAAGGAATAGGAGCACGGCACACAGCTCTGACCGCAGGCAATCAGAGTTAGCTTTAATGGTGGCAGCTAATGAGAGAGGGCCAGCGCTGTGACTGTGTAAAGAGGGTGCGGAGCCACGGCTAATGCAAACATGCTCAGTTGATTTTAAAGCATTGCGCACGCACACGCACACACACACACACACACACACACACACACACACACACACACACACACACACACACGAGCTGGAAACGGTTTAGCTTTTTTGATTGTATTGCCATTTAGATGGGTAAAAAAGTAGGGAGGGGACATACGAGTGTTGAAAAAAAAAAAGAAGATATTCAAGCAGCCTCAGCAGCAACTCAAATACCTGAGCAGTGTTTTCTCTGGAATGAAATGTCTTCCAAATGTTCTCAATTGCGTGAATTGGACACAATGGCCGGATTAGAATGCAACAATTCCACATCATTCCACATATTTTTCCTCATACGCGTACGTTCGCACACAGTGCATTGCAACTGCATCCTCAAGGGAAATCACGCCATTCTGAGGCAAATGTCACATGTTGACATTATACCCTTATTACTTGATGCATAGGAGTGGAATTAATACAATTTCCCATTAACATTCAAAATCACATCTGTAGATGTTGAAATAAACAAACAATGGGAATTTGAATAACAAGTGAGACATGCAGACAGACGGAGAGAGTGAAGCTGAAGACCAAAAACACCCAAACACTCCCCAGCTCTCATTCAAAGATAGGATCACAATCAGATAACACACACACACACACACACACACACACACACACACCTGCTTGTCTGTTCCCTTCCTCCGACCTCACTGATTCTTCCAGTAAAGAAATAGGGATAAGGAGCAAGAGAGAGCGGGGGGAGGAGAGAGGGAATGGAGGAAAAGATGGGAGGAGTAGAATGGCATTATGTCTATCGGATAATTGAATGTTGGAGCGTTTTTCTCCAAGCCTTTGTTGTCCAATCAATACAGCAGTTCCCATGGGAGCTAATCTGTATTAGCAGAATTAGCCTGGTGGCTAACTCAGATGTCTCAAGCAGAAGGCCCTTTTTCCTTGTCCACCAGAGTGATGTGGGGATGCGGGGCCGCTGACAGCTGCATGTGGATGAGGTGAAGGGTCGTCTACTGTAATATAGAGGTACATGGACATGTAAACAGGATGGTGTATTACATGTATATACCTCAGATTAAGTTATATATCACCCTGGAAGTTTTGATCCTGCATCAAAAATGCGGTTGAATCTTAACATCTGGTTCTCCCCTTAGTATTGAGGACCGCTCACAGAACTAAATGTCTGTTATGGGGGGAAAATGGCCTGCTTAAGTAGTAAAATAGGAAATCAATACAATATTGAGAAAAGGTATGCAGACTTAAGTTTGATGGGTAAAGGGAGGGCAACAACATAAAGCATGTCATCACCACCATCTCTCACCATTTTGCTGGAACTTTATCTGCCTTGAGAAAGAGAGTGAAACATCAGCCCGCGATAATTAATCCCATCAATCATGCCAGATGCACTGTGGTTCCAGGTATGATGCTCTGACTTCCAAAGAAAATGATGAATATGAATGATGGAGGGGAACTGGTGTTTATCAGTAACACCTTTCACACACGTTATACAGACACAGGGGAAACCGCAGCGCTGTGTTTACAGAGCTCAGCATGGAACATATGAGAATTAGCGGGGTGTGTGTGGCGTGCGGTACACTTGACTCTGCTCCATTTGAGTTCAAATGTGTGTTCCACTCCGTGTGTGTGTGTGTGTGTGTGTGTGTGTGTGTGTGTGTGTGTGTGTGTGTGTGTGTGCGTGAGCATTAAGAACGAGCGGCCTGCTAGTGCTAATGAGAGGTGAAGGGAGACAGTAATTGAAACCCTGGGGAGAAGGGGAGACGGAAGTGGAGGGGGTGCAGCAAATGGAAAAAAAAAACACACACTCCCTGTACTCCTATATTTTCACCATGGATCTAGGCAGCATGTTTCCCCAGGAGACACAGCCAGAGGGGAGAGTGCTCTCGTTCGCTCCCTTTTTTTCACACGTTTCATGTTGTGCGGTTACACTACAAAACACACTGTCAGGACCTATGAATGAATGACATAAAGAGCCTGGTTTAGGTTTGCATGATATTTTTTATTTATTTTTTTCAGTCTGCAGTTCGTGTACACCATGGTTCTGCCCATCCAGCTGTCGAATACACCTCTTCAGGGTGTTGCATGGATCTCACGTGGAATGTTTACCATGTGGACTGTTGAGCGGTAAAATGAAAATGTAGAGATGCAAAATGGGGCTATTTAGGGTCAAAGGTAAAGTCCCATTTTCTACATAGAGATGTTAGTCTTTTCTAATTAAAGTTTAAGTGACAGGCCTGTGTAACTACGGCTCCCAAGGAGCATTTTCTTAAACGAACTTTCACTCACGGTGCCTAAAATGATTTTTATTATTATTACAGCTAATGCCAAGCTGAAGCTAAAGATTATGCCTCATAGAATGAGATCAGCTCCCATTTGGATTCTGGGTCAATTTCGAATGGAATCAGCAACTATATGGTGCGGCGCTTTGATACCAATTGTAACAATAAAACGTTCTGAATTTTGCTGGAGCCCTGATTTGTGCCTCTAACTGGCTTCTACTCCTTTGCAGTGCAATGGTGGCTAAGCATTGGGTGTGTTTAGCATTTAGAGCCACTTACCACCAAAAACCATCATATTTGAAACTAAATCTTACAAAATAATCTAAAGTGATAGCCATAACTCATACATGCACCAAACATACATCCACAGTAGCTTAATTAATAACAGCATGTTTCTAAAGCTTTACCTAGCTTTATCATTTGCTCACTTGCCCTTTCACACTGTTTCTTGATCCAAAACGAACAGCATGTTCTGTACTATTTCAGCTTGGCTGTGATGAGCCAGAAGCATGAGTTTATTTGACCCTGGCCATATCTGGAGGCTGTGCTGCCTGCTACAAGGGACCCAAGTGGTGTAACACTGTCACCACGTGATAACTCACAACCTCGCGTGATGACATCCAAGACACTTTACACACACACACACACACACACACACACACACACACACACACACACACACACACACACACACACACACACACACACACACACACACACACACACACACACACAATTGAGCGGCTGCACAAGGCCTTGGAAGCTGTATATGATTATCCTAAAAAAACGTTGACTGCATGCTTGCCACAGATGTGATCAATGCAGGAATAAAAAGATCAGGCGAGGTCTTATCTAATCAACCAACCACTCGGCAGGCACAGTGCAGGCACAAGGACAACCATACATGTGCGCACACACACACACACACACACACACACACACACACACACACACACACACACACACACACAAATCTTCCCGGGAAACTCCGGTTGTTACGGAACCACCGTCCCCTTTTGTCAGACACGCAGAAACACACTCACCAACAAAGACATTACATTTGCAGAGGCTGCAGCAATTGACGTGGATGAGCTAATACTGGGAGTAGATAATGCTAATGCTTACTTCCCCAGACACTACACGATTTCCAAACTGTGTTTCTATACTTTAAATTACATTTTCAAAGACTTGCCTTTTCCATGTAAGCTGCTTTTCCACTGACCGAACTGCTAACATTTGTTGTATTTTAGACTCTGACATTATTCTGGAAGGACACGGTGAAAAACCTTAAGTTAAACTTCACACATTTCTTCATGAAACAAGCGATAAAGGTGGTAACGACAAATTAGCAACCCACTAAACCAATCAATTGTTGGCACGAAGCCCGCCTAAGAGAAGAAAAACACTCTAAAATGTGTATCAAGTGTTGACATCCATTATAGAGTATAGCTATTATAGTGATTTCCATCATAGGAGACGACATGTGCACACAGACACACACACACACACACACACACACACACACACACACACACTTGCACGGTGCATGTCCTTGAGCTAGTGCATACTGTTTGCGGTAAGTTCTCAATCTAAAAACAGATGCTGGCCCAATAAAAGAGGACAAATTCACACACGTGCACATGCAGATAGTAAATACAGAAGCACATACTTGGAAATCACCCAGGAAGTTCCTTCCAAGCTTCCCTTCCAACCGTACGACTGAACTGAAACATGCGCAGACGCACAGCACCGCGGCTGTCAGCGGTCATAAATAAGAGAATAACTTCTCTCTGCTGGATTGAAAAGAAACCTTAGCTGAACGAATGTTAACTGTGCTAGTTATAAGGGTATAAAGTTCTGTGCTGAAAAAAATCTATAAACAGCAATACACCTATTCAAATAATTTCATATCAAAATGATCTGAGCTTGAGTAATTGGGACGAGTACAGTATCTAAACTGTCTATTACAGAACACCTTTAAATAGCAGGTCAACTGGCAAGGTAGAACGTGACTTCTTCCATGAGCGATGAGACCTTTTGTTCAACTATGTCAGCCAAGGACATTGCCTGACTTGTCATCTGGACTTTTGCTGGCAACTGCACACCAACTGCAACATTCTATGAAAATAGAGACTCATAAAATGGTGACACTGCAATCAAGAGAGAGGTGTGACAACACATCAAGGGTCTTATTTTCAGAGGACACATCATGAGGTATAATTCTAAGGATATTTTAGGAAATGGGGTGCATGGCCACGCGGGCCAAACGGGCAAGAGGGCAAACCCATAGACACATCCTCACACGTTCACAACATTCATTTGCATGCAGGAGCCTTTGAAACCCGCGAAGGTAAACGCACTAAAAAAGCTAACTTCAAACCCCGACCCGATTCCACAGCCACAGCAGCTGGGCCTGCATTCAACAGTTTGTTCAAAGTCTTACTTGTACTGAGCCGGTGCACACTTCTGTGCGTGTGCGTTTTTCACACGCCGCGATATGTGCGGCTGCCAGCCACTGTGAGAGCTGCGAAGCCAAAATTCCACCACACATCAAATGGTAATTTATATGCCTGCTTGGTAACTGGAAAAGTTGAGGCTGAGGACAGGATGTAGTGACACACGCTGGATTCTGCACATCCCTCCATAAACAAGATGTTCCACAGTGAGTACATCCCGGTCTCATTTACAACCGTATACGCACAAAGAGGAGCCAGAAAGAGGCTTGGCCACGAACGAGCAAAAGTTGGGATCTATAAAAACAAACTTGATGGAAGACGGTGTGCTCCTGTACGGCGCGCGCACACACACACACACACACACACACACACACACACACACACACACACACACACACACTGCCATCTCCAGTCACCTCACCTGGAACATCTTCATCAAAGTGTGGAAACAAAGCCAGTGACAGGTCTCGCACAATCATTACACTCCATATCCTAATTATCAGCCCTAATCACAATCCAGGCCAAAAACAATACTTAAATGAATCAAATGAATTGTGTTCACCTATCAAACTTGCATTTTTAAATAATATCAAAAGGTGGGGGATACCACTGACTGTCGCGATCATTTTTGCGAAGCAATCAGTCAGATTGCTGTGAACATAAACTCAGCGGTGACACGCGTGCGTAATGCTGCATGATGGATGGGTGCACCGATACTGCTGGAGGACTACGCGAATGGAGGAATTGGGAGGGAAGGAGTGTTCAGGGACTACCTCAACCACAAGCACCTCAAGTTCAGTGTGAAAAATAAATCCTTCTCTCTGTCTTTCCATTGATCAGCAGGCTCATTTATATGCATCAAAATTCATGAAGTGCTTTTCATTGACCATTTATGGTTGAATGTGGGCGTGGAGAGGGCTGGATATGAGGCTGATCCACCTGCACACATCTCCAGTAGGACAGTGATTTATAAGGGGAGCGTCGCCTGCAGGTTTACAAGGGCATGTTTTTATTAATCTTGATTATTTTTTGGCGTCCGCCATCTTCGCATTTTGTGAAGTGTAATTTCAAGCTTCCGCACTATTTTTGTCCCATCATATGGATACTAATCGTATACATCCAGACCTTTGAGTAGTTGCTGAGGCGCAGGAAAAGAAATACCCCCCCCCCAAGCCATAAAACATGAAAGTGCAGAAGCTGGCTCGCTGGCTTGGCCCTGAGTTAGCCATTCCTACTTTGAAAACAAGGCCTTAAAATACCACAGCCCTAAGGGGGGCTGGGGGAGGTGTGTGTGTGTGTGCGTGTGCGTGTGTGTGTTAGGATTTATGTCCATTTGCAGAAGGTGAATGAATATGGGGCATATATAAAAAGAACCAGAAAGGTCTAGCCCGTAAATTAGGGCCAAGGGGTAGATGCAGGGCAAGCGCATAAAAGAGCGGGACCCTTTTGTGCAAGGTGTTCGATGACACCTCATTGTTGAGTCCCTTGTACATTCTATTGCCTCCACTGATGTGAGGGCAGAGGAGGGTACACATTAATCAAACACACATGTTGTACATACCCAGATTATGGCAGAACGGTGGTGTTTATGAAAAAATAAATACAAAATGCATTTGATTCTACTCCTATTCAACAATTGGTGTGGTGGATTAATAACGACCCCACGCGGGATTGGAACCTTGCACTTTCTCATTGGCCACTTGCTGTTGCTTTGCAGATTTCCAGTGGGATGAAAAACACCAAGGTAATGAGTGGGCGGATGGATGTAGCGAGGACGCAAGAGTGAGAGTGGATGGTGCACCTCCCCCCGGTCTCCTCTCCCTCCCTCCCTTCTCAGAACTGATGAAGGACTTAATCTCTGGTGCTACTTCATCAGTCCAATAATCTAATTAGGGGGAAAGGAAGAGTGTCGGGATGGATTCATACGTTGGACTGTGCCGCGCCCCCATACCTGCCCCTGCTGCCATTGCCGTGCACATTAATCAGAGAGGAACCTCCTCTCCTTCTCCTCGTGAGAGAGAGATAGAGGAGGGGGGCATGAAACAGACACTTTCCAAAAGGCCTGGCTTACATATTTCATGGCACATTACGGATGTCTTGCCTCAGCTCCGCCGACAACTCATTAAGACCTTTATGAAGGGGGGAGTAGAAAAGTGAGGGAGAGGAGAGGGAAAGAGCAGGAAAGCATTCTTAATATGCTTCCATATATCAGTCTTTTAGACTTTTAGCACAAGTTTAAATGGAATGCCCAATGGTGGGTTTAAGTGCAGATTTTTTTCCCTCTGTATTTTAAAATGATGTACAGTACAACTTGTTCTACGAGGGAGCAGAGAGCCATGTACTTCATCCAGCACACATGAAGATGGCAGAACTCACGGAGCCCAGGTCACAACCAATGCAGACGTTCCAAACAATCTGATGGAGTTCCCAGCACAGAACTACTGGAGGAGCAAAACCCTTTGCTGGTTTCCCACCAGCAGCAAATATGCACATGTGTTTGATAGAGCGCCTTGCCAACCTTGACAAGAATTCAACCCGTGTTGCCGTGGTGCTTGATGAGCGCTTTATTTTAATGGTGTGCTACCTAAACAAACTTCAACTATTGATTTCAATGGGATCAAAAAATCCTACAAGCCTCCGGTGTCGGATTGTGCAAATATGACCAAAATGTGACACAAATATGATACATAACAACATACAGCTCCAATGGGTGTGAAGTGATAAAGACACTATACAAAACAGAAAGCAGCCCTTTACGGTGGTTCTGAAGGTACACATGTGGTCTCAGGAGGGCCCATTACTGCATGCGCCTGTGATGGTACCGCTGTGATAAATGGGAAGGTACTTTCGGGTATAAAAATATATTGCTCTTGTGTCTCTATTATTTTGAGTTCGCACATTTGATTGCTGACTTCCACACTTGTGTTATGACAGCCTGTGTTCCTACATACTGGGTGTACATGTGACAGCCCCACTTCATCCCCTCGAATATTTGAGCTACAGTTTATTCCAATAGCACTTTGAGGGAAATAACTTCTGCGTGAGGAAATGATTTGTTTGGCAATTTTGTTAAATAAACTGAAACGTATTTTTTATTTTTTTTAAAGTATTTTCCTGAGATGCATTACGATTCCAGGTGTGTCGTTCACCTGCTATGTTCCACGGTTGCAGGGCTACATGTCTGATCAGGATGATGGGAGAGGTGGGTGACGCACACAGAAGGGAGAGAGCTCAGCTGATGGCTTGCTGGTGGCCTGATTGCTCTGGCCCAGCGGCCCACTGAGCAGTGATTGCCACAGCTGGGGCCTCCGGTACAGATTCCTCCGGCGCTCCCATAGCTCAAAGCTGACACCTCCCACTAAGCACTGTCTGCCCAGACCAACCTCTCACGATGCCATTTGTCCTGACAGATGGAAAGACAGAGGTTTGAAACCATCCTATATCTTCTTCCACTGATTTGTCCTTTCTTTTGTCTCCCTTGGCTCATCCATCAATCATTTTCATCCTCACTTATTCACTTTGTGTCTCTATCTTCTCCTCTGTCCTGCCCTACTATCCTCTCTTTCCTAGTCTGTCTCTTCATCTCATCCACCTTTCTGTTTCCAGGGAACAATCCACATCTGCCTTTTCGATATTCCTTCTCCAACTCTTCCGCCCTTTGCCCTGGCGTTCACATTCATTTATTTGGATCGCTTCCACCTCGGAGGGAATAATCCGCTAACTGGTTCATTCATACGGATGACATCATCAAATCCTTCGTTGCCGTTGGCTGGATTAATCCTGCTCATTCTCTTGCACTGACTGAGTTCATTATGGAGGCACAAATCCAGTCTGTTTGAAAAGAGCGAAGGGGTCCGGACTACTACTGAACAAGCTCCGGGGGAAGACAGTGAGTGAGACAGATAGTGAGAGAGGACAGAAGGCGAGGCGGAAGAAGGAGACGGAAAGTAGCAGTCACTTCAGGCCGCGGTCAAAGCGCAGTAGTAAACTAAGACTATGGATTTGGGGATCTGCATGTGCACAAGGCTGAAGCAACTGAAGTTTGTAGTTTTGAAGAGTAGGGCAGGAAAGAGTCACAGGATGATAGGCTAAACAGTGTTTATACATATGCATATATATATATATATATATATATATATATATATATATATATATACACACGTATATATACACACGCAGAGTCGTGAGTCATTCGCTCTTTTAAGTTCAATGGCCCATCAGAAGAGCCAAAGGAACAGTCCATATTATGTAAGGTGCTGTGGTAAAGTAGTTTACATCGTTTTTTTAACCCATAATAGCCTACAACTAAACTGTAGTGATTTGCCACATGATGTTAGAATTTATGGTACATTATGGGATACCTCTAATCAGCTGCTCTTCTTCCTCCCAGAATAGCTGGTGGTCTAAGCCTAAAGCTAGAGGGGAAGATGCTCCTTTGTATGCAGCTTGGAGCTCCTGAAAGTATCATGATTTTAAGTTTAAGAACAACATTCCAAAAAACAGCTATCGTGGCATGTGAAGTTGCACAGAAACCACTTTTTGTTTTTTAAAAGAAGGAAGGAAAGGCATGCTTTACTGTGTAATTAATTACTTTTAATAGCAGCCGTTTCTACTGTGCAACATTTTGAAGTTCTTCTTCAGGGCAATAAATATAAACATTCATTACTAAATCTATTACAAGGCACTTTTATTTTGTGTTGATTTTGGCAGTGTTTACGAGCACCAAAGTCCCTTTAGAAAAACTTCACTGCAGCAGGGTGGGACAGTCTGCTCCGTTCTGGTTCTCCCGTGCCTCTCTTTCCACTAGCGGGCCCAACAATCGGGCCTGGACTTCCAGCATCGTGGTGTCGGTGTTGGCCCCCAGCGCGGAGTGAGGAGGAGCCGCTGCTGCCGTGTGCGGAGCCCTCCATCTCCCGCCGGAGCTCCGACTGCAGGGCGAAAGGAGGTAGTGAAGCCGGGTCTGGGTCTCTCGTCGGTGAGCTTGAGTCTGAGCTGAAGGGGTTTCCGATGAACATGTGTTCAATCTTTTCATTTGATTTTACGGGGAATCTGACGCGATGACAGGCGTTAAAGGGGCAACATGCGAGATTGGGAGCATTTAGATTTCCTCTCAACGACTGTAAACATGGCAAACGCGAGGCGGCGGTATGCGTGGCCGGCCCGGCTATCTTTACAAAGCAAGGAGAAGCTTGGATATCAACACACAGAGGGACAGCAGCTTCATTCTCTGCTCCAGTAGACAATACTTCCCTATACCTTTACATAGACTAAAGTTGTTTGCCGCTACATTAATGCCCTGCATGTTAAGTAGAGTACATAGCTATGGGCAAGAATCAGAGTGAGGAGGGGGAGCATACAGTAGATAGAAACAGATCACCAGATCCACCAGATCCAGGTTAGCCGTTGAGTGGAAGTGTCTAGTGTGTGCTGGGAAGACTGGAGGGGATTCACTGGACTAGGAGGGTCAGGACGGGGAGGTTGGGGGGGGGGGGGGGGGGGGCTTTAAGCCCTTGCGTGACTTAACTGATAGGATTGCTTTGACTAACGGGCATTTAAGTGCTAGTGTGACCCAGCGGCAGCTCAAGAGGTCAGAGAGGAGGTTCTGGCCAATGACGGGATAAATAAGCTCTGGCATTCCATTTATGCATTATGTATAATTGCTTGCCTGAATACATGAACTGCATGTACAGTGTGCTGTCACTGTGGTATAGGATACGCGTCTGCATGCATCGATTAAGTTTCTCCAAGTATTCCATTGACATGAACACGTACTGGAACTACGTGAAGGAATAGTGAGAGAAAGCAGAGACGGAAAAACACAGTAGTCACTTTACACATCAGTAACTATCCGGTCTGCTCCTTGCATCACGAGCCCCAGTCAGCACTTTTAATAGAGTTAACGTGATTATTACAGATCGGATTGCTATGATATTTGCAGTGAATATTCATGCGCCCCCCAGGATGAAGGTGCAACATTGTTGACTCTTGATATTTCATCTAAGGCCAAAACTTTCCACTTGAGCAACAAGATTTTCATATTCAAGTTTGATATAGATACTCATGTAATGAGTTTCTGGTGATCAACTGACCTTTTATCTTCGGTTCAAATTTTCAACACAAAACAAGAAATATCTCAAAAGATTGCCGCCCTCATACACATGTCGTTTGGACCTTTCGACAGCTTTGCACTGTGTGGAATGGGAAACATTCAGGACATATAGTCTTTCGTCATGCGTATGGTTATGCTGTCTTTGTGTCAAGTAGATGAAGGGCCTTGGAATGCATCATTTCTCTATTTTTAGAGAGCTTTAGTGAAGAGTTTTGTATTGAAGCATTCTTATGTAGGCTGGATGTGTGTGCAGCCTTCGTGGAAATAGTGCTGGGAGTTACCAGGATGATTACCGCATAAAATGAGAGGCAGTAATAAACAATAAAAATGCTAAATGTACATCCCATTATTCGTCTGTTTGTCCAACCCAAAATCCCAATAGAAAACGTGTGAAATTCAATGTGATATACACATTTTAATCTTCCATTGAATGTACGCATGGATGACTTTTTGCAGACATTACACACAAAGATAAAACCTCCGTGATATCCACTTTCTAGTCCAAACTAAAAACCGCATCAAGTGTGGACAACACAACTGTCTGCGGGTCGACTGGTCGATCATTCACGTCTATCTGCCCCCCCCCCCCCCTAGCCAGATGACACACGTTGTGGCTGATCTGTCAGTGCGCTGGCATCGTCGGAGCAGGACATGCATGATGTGTCAGAGATAGAATGTCACGCTAGAGGCCCCTGGATTGAGAGGGGGATGAAAAGAGGAGAGAGAAAGAGAGAGAGATGACAGATGAAGCGCGGTCGACAAAAGAGCGCGGGTACACAAAAGAAGGATGGAGGGAAACAGGTGGATTGAAGGTGTTAGGCAGAAAGAGAGACAAGGATGGAAAGCAGGGATCAAGTGAGGGGGGATAAGCGCACGGAGACAGATAGAAAGAGATTATTTTGAAGGCCAATGATGCACATTCTCAGCGCAGGCATAAGGACGGCAAGGTGGCTGCTTACACAACACACACAGACTTACACAGACTTACACACACACACACACACACACACACACACACACACACACACACACACACACACACACACACACAGATAGAGGTTGCCAAAAAGACCTGCTGGGCGCCTGCAGAGACATGAGTCATAGTATCCATATCGCTACACCACAACACATACAAACAAACATATTGTGCTGCTTGAGTACCGCCGTTACAGGCATTTTGACATTTCCCTGACAAAAAAGCAGAAGATCTGAGGGTTCTGCCCGGCTGTGTTGAAGGAGTGAGAGGAGAGCAGCGGCTTTGCATCGCTCTAGTTGCTTCAGTACAGGAGAGCAGTGAGTTATAGCTGGCCCTCTTACAACAAAGGTAGAGCCTGTGCAGTGTGTGTGTGTGTGTGTGTGTGTGTGTGTGTGTGTGTGTGTGTGTGTGTGTGTGTAGGTACACATTTGGGAAATGTGCTCCGTGTGGGCTGGTGTGTGTCAGTAAAGACATAGATAGCTAGTGGGTGTGTTTACTAATGTGTGTTAGCGGAGGATGTAGTGTGTTAAAGCAAGTGTGTGTGTGTGTGGTAGCGGGGATTTAATGGGATTTCCAGCTCAACAGAATGCGCCTGCTCGTCTCACACCCCCCAACATGTTCCGGTGCGCGCACGCACACACACACACACACACACACACACACACACACACACACTCTCTTCGTATCGATCCGACCGCCAGCCGCAGGGTCATTCATCAGATCGTTGGACACACCCAGGTGTGTTTTACTGTTGGCCAATGCTCAGCAGCGCATTCGAGGAGCAGACAACCATCATCGGAGACACGCAGAGAGAGAGAGAGAGAGAGAGAGAGAGAGAGAAACGGAGAGGTTGACAAAAGGAGGGGAAATCTTACATTAACAAAATGTCAGTACTATGAGAGGACAGTTCTGTCAAAATTACAAAATGTATTAGGCCTGTTGTGTCCCACATGTAATATTTTGACAAATAAAACACATTAGGTTAGAATGTGAATTTTATTAAATATTGGAGAAGTAGACGTTTTTCGCCTCATGCTTCAGGTCAGCATTGACTTTCAACTGAGATCACAGTCTCTCCCTGATCTTATCAAAGTGCTTTCAGCTGACCGAACAAATACAAATGTTCATCACACTTTAGTTGGCAAGAGGAGATGTTGGAAAAACAAATATACTCTCTGTGAACATTTTGCAGATACGTTCATTATTGATATTTCCCTGTTATGTTGATAAAAACCCAGTCTTGGCAGCATTACGTTGCCTACAAAATTTATTGCGCAACGTTTTTCTGAGAAGCGCTCACGGCTTCCTTTCGGCTCCCATGTAAACCAATTGGGACTGAAAGTGGGCACTGGTTACATGTCTAGGTGTGGACTCGTCCAACATGGGCGTAATGCCGAGGATACTGAGCTGAGAAGCTTCCTCTGTTTCTTCTGCACAAGAAAATAAAAACACCTAAATTGGTACCATTCCCTCTTTTCATGAGATTTACAAATAACAGACGGATTAAAAAACAGATTTGTGATGGCCATAGTTCATGTTTTCGCCATTCACTCAAGATAATTCTGTTGTGATGTTGAATATTTCAAACAAGCCTTCTCTAAACTACCTCGGACATTATGGAGATGTACTGCCACCAACAATCAAGTCTGACACTCTCCTAATTAGTCACCCGATCGTCATAAAGGCTGATCTCGCAGACGATGACTGTCACATCTCTGAGATACAACACAAGCTGACATGCAGCAGCCTCAACCTCCACCCTAATGACAGAACAGTTGCCCACAACGCCATAGCAACAACTCCTTGGCCTTGTCATGGTTGTACCTCTGATTCAATTACCTTGACCTCGGCGGGTGCCTGGGCCTCCCTCCCAGTCTTGCTCCTGTAGCCGGGGAAGGTTAATTGAAACGGAATGCAACATTAATTTCCTTATTAATGAGAGCAGGTGACTGGCCGCTAACTGTCGGAGAGGGTGACCTCACTGAGACTTTTTTTTTTTTTTTTTACTTTCCCCTTGTTAGGAAACGCAATGTGATCATTGTGTATGAATCAAAATGTACCAATGTGCGGTATGCGTGTCACCATCTTTGGCCTTTAGACTGAGCTATAAACACCTACATTATATGGAACTGGCGTTTGAGCTCATGAAGAGGAACTGAATGTAGTCTTCTGACCTGATACCAAAGACTGCACACTATATCGGGACACGCGATCAAATGAACACACACAACCGCAACGCAAACGCTGGCAAGCAACACGCTCGGCCTACTTTGAAAGTCTGCAGTGCCTCACTTGGGTTACCTCCCGCTTGGCACCAACGCCACCAAAGTTTAGAGAGGCGATTGTTTGTGTGTTAAGAGAGCCCATTGTCAGCGCTCAGCCTCCTGCATTGGGTTTCTCTCTTGATGCATGGATGGTAGCTATCAGCTTCCAGTCTCAGAAAAGACACGTTAGGTTTCGACGTCTACCAACGTGCATTTGCATGACAACGTGCGTCTTTGTGAGAATTTAGCATGTCGCTGATGGTGGTTACGTAAGCCTCCCTGCTTTCACCCCATGTCATTCAAAAGTCCCAGAAAACTTCGCATCCAAGACTTTAACTTTAATTTGTCCCCGCCCGCAATGCAACAATCCTCCACGTGTGTGCATTCTAGCGCCTCACGCCCGTCATCTGTCAAAACATGATAAGATATAAAACTCTGCGGTGACTGGAACAAGCAGCCTCCTCTTCAATCTCCTTAAACAAATACCAGGCAAATGAATGAATTTTGAACAGCCACTGCCGCCTCTATCACAAGACGGATCTCTGCTTTATTTCATTCCGGCACCTTCAGACGCTTTTCCAGAGGATGCAAGCAACTTGTTCTAATAAGATTCCTTTTTTGTTTTGTTTTTTTTCTTCCCGTTTTGTCTCTTCCACCAGCCTACCCCGACTTCCTTGTTTAATCACAGAGTCTATTAAAAAGGCAATTAAACATCATGCAGGTAATATGTATAATCCATTGAACAAATCCTGGATCAAATATGCAAATAGCAATATTGGAAAGTTGATTAGTGTGCCTTTTTTCCTGCACTATTGATTCAGTAGAGTTAGAGCGAGACCTTGTGCCCTTAAGTGGCATGTTGCCTGGTTTTAAGGTCTCGCATAAAGTGCACAGATATTTCTTTTATGTTCAATTTATGCAATTGAATCGGTTTTGAAGGGAATTCCGCATTTTTGCTCTGAGGCTTTCTCCGAGTGTTGCCGCACATTTGGCTGGGACGTGACTTTTTCCATGTGAAAGGAGTCGGCAAGAAGTCTTCTAGTGTTTATCCCCCCTAAGGCTAACACCCCAGAGCTATGTGGAAATGCACAGGCACACGCCATTCTGAGGAAATATCACTTTAACTGAGCCAAAAAAAGAATGCAAATGTGTACTGGGAAAACTTAAGGAAATTGTCTGATTGCTCTATCTGAGGGTCAGCAAGACACCAGCTTTGTTAACTCAAAATATTTTTCAGGAGCACAAAAAGTAAAGATTAAGAAACTGAGGCAAACAGGGATTCCTCTGTGTGTCTGTTCAGCAAAATCCTCACAATGTTACAATCCAGCATGTAACAAGAGTTTCACTGGATACAAAGATCAAACAACCTGAGCGCAATTAGAGCTGCATCCAGAGGATTTCAGGGCGAACGCGTGCCGTTATCACCGCTCCATTCTGAAGGATGAAAAATGACGACTCTCTTCATCATCATCATCAGAAAAGAAAGCTTTGGACACAAAAGTGTACAATCGAAGTGAGAACCGCACACCACAACCAAAGCACTCGCCAGAGTAACACGATGGCATTTCAAAAGTATTTGCTTGACTGATGTTCAGGCTGCTTGTTCGTGCCTGTCTGCCCAGGTCCGTGTGGTGGAGCTGACGGAGGCCACACAGAGCAGACACAGAGATCAACAGGTTATTAGCATAAGCCCAGGATGGTGCCTAAAAAGGCACATTGAAATGTGGAAATTATTCCGACTTCAACTGTTATAAATAAGAAAAAAATAACCGCTTTATCACTTTCTCAGCTTGATGCAGTTTCTCTTAGGGGGCTTTGCCGTTTTGTTTTGAAAGATTAAAAGTGGAGGAGTACAAGCTGGAGGGGAAGGAGGAGGAGGAAGGGAGGGAGGGTGTTTGGTGACAGAGGATGGAGGGAGAGAGGAGGATGGTGGGGTTTGTGTTATTGATGTGCAGCGCTGGCTCAGATAAAGGATTGGTGGGAGCCAACCAGCTCCTATCTGGCTCCTCCAGCCAAAGGCCTGTTTGCTTTCTAGGAGTTGCCGTCGACCAAAGTTTGTGTGTGTGTGTGTGTGTGTGTGTGTGTGTGTGTGTGTGTGTGTGTGTGTTTGTGTGTGTGTGTGTGTGTAAGTGAGCTGGAAGGCTGGAGAATGGAAAGAGAGATAGTTGGGAGGGTAAGCGTGTAGAGGCTTTTTTCGGAATTAGATTCTGCTTCCCTAACAGCAAAATTAAGGTACAACCGGAGAGAGAGAGAGAGAGAGAGAGACACAGAGACAGAGACATAGAGAGAGAGAGAGGGAGAGAGTGAGAGAGGGAGAGAGAGAGAGACAGAGACAGAGAGAAAGACGCACAGAGACAGAGAGAGAGAGGGAGAGAGTGAGAGAGTGAGACAGAGAGAGAGACACAGAGACAGAGACATAGAGAGAGAGAGAGGGAGAGAGTGAGAGAGGGAGCGAGAGAGAGACAGAGACAGAGAGAGAGACACACAGAGACAGAGAGAGAGAGGGAGAGAGTGAGAGAGAGAGACAGAGAGAGAGACACAGAGACAGAGACAGAGAGAGGGAGAGACAGAGAGAGAGACAGAGACACAGAGAGAGAGACACAGAGACAGAAACAGAGAGAGGGAGAGAGGGAGAGAGAGAGAGAGAGAAATTCTCCGGGTTAAGCAAGGATAGTGTATAGTAATGGACCGAGCGCAGTGTCACAGATGGAATGTGATTACCATAGATCCATTTCTGTCATGCTTTCAAAAAAAATAAAGGAGGGAAAAAATTAGAAACGCCCATGTGGCCGAAAATAATCTGAGGACGAATCAATGCGGTTAGTAACGGAGCGTCAACAGAGCCTGATGAAGAGGCAGCTTTATCAAAAAGATCTGTTTCATAGATGGGGCTCTTGATTTATATAGACAGGGGCCCCAATGATGCAACATGAATTACTGGCTGGTTAGAATACAGGGATTGAGAAATGGAGGGCTAAATGAAGCAGCGCTGTGGGGGATGGGCCGCAGAGGAAGGATGTCTTCTCTTCATCAGCATCTCAGTGTCAGCACAGAGAGAGCACTGCTCGCTGGGCCACCGTGTTAAAACCATCCAGGGCGCTGGGAGATGAGCGCCAGTGACTCAGATAATAATACAATAAAACAAAAAACTATCTCGAGGTTGCAACTGTTGCTGATAAAGTACCACCACTGTTTTAAACAAATTGCTTTTTAGTTTGTCAATTTCATTACTTTTTAATAAAGCAATTATTTTTCGGTTTTCGGTTTCTTCCACGCAGATGATTGATGGTACTTTATGATTGTGGGCTCACGGTAAGGGGAATTATGAACCCAGACAAGTTGTTAGTAGCACCGTATACACTGTAGAGACAGATCATACTCCACAGTGTACTACACAGTATACACTAGTGCGCTGCAGTCCCTAATGGTCTTCCAGCTGTCTACAAACACATTCATACTATTCTTTGTTAAAAATCTACACCTGCAGGCCCCTTGAACATGTCATATCCTGTCTTTCCATCTAGTTATACTTCAACTCCTTGGATGGAGGTTGACCAAACTTCAAACAGGATAATATTTAACAGTGAAACCATATTTTAAGAACTTGCAGAAACATCTTGCTCTCCTTTGCTATACTATTTCATGGCTTTTACTGTCTACTACAGAGTTTATTTACAGGATCCAAAAGTCCACTGGTGCCAATGATTCACTGTTATCACAATCATTGATGAGTACAAATCTGAATTCAGTGGCTTTCAGTGAAAAATACAACACTGCAGTGGTGACTAATTTATTGCGTTCTGTAAATGGTGTTGACAGCTTTCTTTGCAAACTGGCATTGAAGAACAGATGATTTTTTCGGATATTTTATCAAAATAAATTGCTTTTGAGTCTTGTATGACTTTGTTGTCATAGTAATTTAAATATTTAACCCTTCATAATCTGTCTTGTGGAGCTTAAAAGTGATTTTGAATATCAAGATTCTCCGAAATACCTTGAATGAATTATATTAAAAGATTCTTCTTCTTGTTCTAGTCCTTTTCACCCCTCCCTCCCCTGCTCCCTTCATCATGAGTGATACTGGCTCTGCGCAACCCTCCATTTGTTTGACCCCGCAGGAGGGGAACTGATGTGCTTATCCATCAGAACCGCACGGCTCCATTTACGGGATGGACCCCCGCCTCTAAAGCAGCTCCTCCAGCCGGCACCAACAGCTGCCCGCCTGTCTTAAACACACGTCCACCAAGGGCAAGGGCAGATCCCCAACGCTGACGCTGAAGCTCCTTCAGCTCCAACTCTGTTGACTTGTGCCGCTACTAGGGAACGCTCTGTCAGAAACAATGAAGTGCACCGCATCTCAATGTCGATCCCAGGGACGCGCTGATTGAGCATGTTGGCTTTCTTTCCCATTGAGCATCGGTTTGACACTAACTTATGAGCATTTGAAAGTTGCAATCAATTAAACCACTGTCTGAAACACACAGACGGTTTAGTGGGGTTATGCTGAATAATTAAAAGCACTAGAATATTTCTTGGTTGGATAAAACTTAAACGCTCCCAGTGTGCCGAGGCCCCCATTCAAGAACGCTGATGTTTCAGCTTCACAAACACGATATTCTTTCACCAACTTATAGTTTGATCCCTCAGCCTATGCATGCGACGATCTCATTCCAGTTTCCTCCAAGCCGAACACGTCATGGGGCGAACACACTTCTGTGGGGCCCCACTTTTCCAGCCCATTCATGGTCTCCCTTTGCAGGGACAGAGCGGGGCATATCGTTTGAAAGCAGACAGGGGTGACGTGTGCCCCTGTGTGAGTGAGGAGGGGGAGGAGCAGCAGGAGGGGAGAGCCAATGTTGTGTGCCTACACATAGAAGAGAGCCGGAACTGATACCCCCCCACAAAGGCTAATGCGAGAGCAAGAAAAGGGTTGGCAGTTGGGAGAGACTCGACCAGTGTTAGCTGGCTTTCCATTTCCACACCGGCAGCTCAGTCATGGGACTGAAACTCCATCCGCTCTCTGGAAAGTGCAGCTCGAACAATCTGTTTCATGACGGGGCTGTGGTTGGGGGGCAGATACATCATAGGTCTCATTTACACTTTACAAGTGCAAGCATTTAGCATTCTGCTTACATATTTTGGCAGACAGTGCTTCTATCTGGGTATAGATGAATTGTAACCAAAAAGAGGCTCGTTACATAGTTATAATGTGGCAATAACGGCTTTGGAAAGTGGGTGCCTTGGAGACGCTATGCACTTGCAGGTGGTTATGTTTAAACCCGGCAACATAATTGTTTCCCCTGAACTAATGCCCCCGGTAACACTGTGCAGATTTTGGTGTTGAACATTAACATCTCCTTTGCACCAGCTGACTGACTCATCCATGGAAACTTTAGACTCAAGTGTCCCACATCTTCCCTCAAACTTGAGACTTTGTCTCGAGTAGAAATCAGAGGGTAGCTCACCGCCTTCACCGACCCCCTAACCCCTATCCATCTGACTGAAACTGTACCCCTATCCCAGGGTGCGTAATCTCTCTCATGTTCCCGTCTCCCTCCGCCGTCGTCTAATCTAACTTGTTCCCTCTGCTGCTTCAGGCTTGACGTGGAATGCCACAGGTCACGGCTGGGGCAGCTTATGCCGGGGGCAGGTGCTGTCACAAGGTATGTTTCCATGGTGGCAGAAATATGCTACTCATTTTTTTTTTTTTTTTGAAGGCTAAATACATGGCTTCCACTGGCCCCTCCTCTCTCTCTCTCTGCCCCTGCCTCCCTCTCTGTGCCTACATTTGGCTTCCTCTTGGGCTGTGTCACGAGTTGTGTCAGCAGCAGTTGCAGTTTGGCCGGGGAGAGCGCTCGTCATGGGCAGAGGATTGGCTACGAATCTTCCATTAAAGTTGGCCTGCAGTATGTAGCACATGATTTGAGTCAGAGTAGAAGGGAATGACTCAACGGCACATTCACTGCCAGATAAGGAAGAGCCACATACACAACGCCTCCTTAGGATGATAGTGCTGCACTGCCAAGAGAGAGAAGTCCTACTTTCAACTTCTTTCTTTTCCTTCCAGATGCTTCAGATTGTTGTTGTTTTTTCACTTGCAAATGCTGCAGTTACAAGATTTGTATACATTATACTCATATAACCGTCATCTTTAGATATTCTAAAGCATGCAATTGAGGTCAAGGGGGCGGTTTGAGTTATGAACACAACATTTGACTACATATCCCAGGCGCCCGAGCAAAGGTGCAGCTGCTGCGAGTGACAGTGAGCAACGTGCAGCCGCCACAGTGGCAAAGCAGCGTTCCTGCTGTTTGGAGGGCCGTCTCAGTGTCAGCTGTCAGTGACGTGAAGCTGGAAGCTCAGCGGAGTATTTTGACCTTTAGCCGACTGTGATGTCGTCCTCTTGCTCATTTACATAGTTAACAGAGCTGTTCCCCGGGAAACTGTGTCACAAGTACACATTGAGTACTTAGTACACATGTTTTCAGTATCTTTGCCTTTGATATTTAGTAATGTTTACGTGACACAGTATCAAAATCACACCCACATCTTCTGGTTTAATCAAAGTGTTGCCTCGAAAGGGAAACCGCACTTGTAGCAAATTAAAAGACTGCACACATTTTGTATTGAACCTGCAATCTTCAAGTATCAGATGAAACAGACTCCATAAAAACAAACACTCCTTTTCATTTCATCCACTTGATTCTTCCTTCTACTCCTCATCACTCTTCAAAGGCGAAGGTTGACTCTCGCAGCTCCGGGGTGTGCTTGTTCTTCGGCGCGTCTGTATCCCTTGCCTCGTTACTGAGCTTCACAGACAGTATAATTTCAGCCTGACACTGCCTTGAATGTGCCGCTGTCAAGTCGGAGCGCGGCGGAGTGCGAGTTGAGGGATGCAGGCTCAAAAATGTCACTTTCATTCTGGCTGAGATGAGAGCGAGAAGAAGAACGGGGGGGAGGGGGGGGGGGAAGAGAGGCTGGGGAGGGCTGGTGGATGGGTGGCTGGAAGAGGCCTTGGAACAACTGTTTAAATCATGACAGGAAAATGACCGCAGCCTAAAGAGGTTTGTGTGCGTCTGTGTGTTTGTGCATGCACAGAGAAGGATCAACAGCCCGTGCAAGAGTGTGCTCGTCTGTGGCGTTTATTGTTCTCTTGGTGTAAGCATGTGTGCATAAGTCGATCGGGGACTTCGCGCAACTCTTGTATAAAAACAAAGTGTACGTGCTTGCCTGAGAATGGACAAAGACACAAAACAAAGTGTACTATCTGCACTAGGTTGCGCTTGTAAGTCCATCAAATGCGTGTAAGAAATGTGTGTTTGTGTTTCTCGCCGTACGTGCGAGTGCGTGTGCTCCAGCATATCTGGCCCCGACTACAAAGCCCCTCTGTTCTTAGCATGAGCTCCATCTCTGGGCCTTGTCAAACAAACGGCTCCTGGCGCCTCTCTCCTGGGCATGTGCCACGGCCGCTGCCAGGTCCGCCGTGGCTTGTGGAGACCCTGCTCTTGGCATCTTGCGAAGCGCTGCTAAGCATTAACGGAAGTCCCCTCCGTCCTCGTTTACATTGATTAAAACGGTAGCGCTGGGCTCCCCCAGAGCGTTGGGAAGCTTCGCCAAGCCTGCCGCAGCCGATAAACCGGGGCCACCTCTCACTGCCCATTCGCTTTGCTTTCTTCTGCTTTTCCCTGTGCCACTCTGTCTGACATGGCGCCCCACAGCACCCCTCTGTGGGCATTGGGCTCTGCTCTGTTGGCAAGATTGTGTCTCTGTCTTGGTCTTTACTCTGGCTTTTTTTCTTCTTTTTGCTGTTTGTTTTTTGAGTTAAAACAGCACAAGCTGTCACTGTTCCAATACTTAAAGGGCAACCATATGAAATGGCATTGGAACCCGTTGTGTGTGTTTCTGTGACTTTGGTACAGACCTCGACTGTGCAGGTAAAAGTACAACATAAGCCAGAAGCAGATAGTTTACCATTTCAAAACCAACTTATTTAGCATTTAACTGCCAGTTATGAGCAAAACGCATGAGGTTCATCACGTTAAATACAGTACAGTGTTAGACTAATGTTGAGGATTTGGTCATAGGGGTCTGGAAGTGGACATTGCAACTGCAGCAAGTTTTTCTGGACGGATGTCTCAGGGAGTGGGGAGGTTAAGCACCTCACGTTAAACTCGATCTAATTCTATTCCACTCACTATATCAGTGGACATGTTGCCTTGAAGGGAGTCAACTGTCCTACAGCTTCCCTCCCTCTTTGTGGTAATGCTGGGTCTCTGGGTTGGGACCTGAACCTTGTTGGGTGGTTGGGAAACAGCTGGAAGCTTCTTTCTCTCATTCCGCGCCTGGCTGACTAAGATTCTTCATTGTCAACCAGCATACAGAACATGGAGATGACAAACGTGTGCTTGACACGACACACACCAACAACACAATGACCTCTACGGGGGGGCGGGGCTGAGCTTTGAGGTGAACATTGAAGCAGGTATGACAGGTAACGTTCCAGCTCCACTCGGCCCTTAGGAGTCCTTAATGCCAGAAAAATGTGAAATTAAGCTGACTGATCACTAACATCACTTGCTCTCAACTCTCCTGTGCCTCGACTATGTCTTTGGGGTCATTCCGTTGTACTGAATGGATGTTTGTGTATGCGCGTGTGATGGATGAAGGTAGTTGCAGGGGGGCGTGGCCGGGCAGAGGAAAACATAACCTCTGGCGAGATGAGACGATGCCACTCTGGAGGGAAGATCAAGGAATGCGCTGCTGGAGGAAAGACAGGCCCTTGGCTGAGGGGGGGGGGGGGGGAGCTGACAGAGTGGCTAAATAGAGAGATGAGGGAGGCAAGTCTTAATTACAAACAGCAAGTAGGGATAAGGAGAGGGATTAGGTCATCCATGGAGCACGGAATTAGAGGAAGAAGAGGGTAAAAAAAAAAAAAAAGCTGACTTTAATTAGCATTGTTGGTGGGGCAGTCACGTGTTAGCGTTAACCCCAAAGAGCTACGGCTAGCTGTCATTAGCATTCATATAACGAGGGCTGAGTGCAACCAGGCCATTTCGGTAGCAATTACTTTAGCCTGGCTAGTGGCGACATGCTGGGACACTACACATAAAGATAGTCACTCGTGCTGCAGGGGCGACAGAGGCCAAGGGAGTGAGTGATTGAGAAAAAGCGACTGGATATTCACTCCAACCAGCCTTAGCATGTCATTAACTTCCTCCCCATCCCCGCACTACCCCTGACTGGACATTATGAGCTTATCACATAGAGCAAAAGGGAATAATTACCCAAATACTATCCAGCACAGCCATCTTTAATCAGAGGAGTGTGTAATTACTGCCACACAAACGACTTCAGTTCATTACGAGGCTGCCGTAACATGTCCAACGATGGATTGTTCATCATTCTAGAGTGTATTATTTACTAACGCCGCAGCAAACCAGGGACAGATAAATACACAATTGTCATTAAGGAGGAAAGGAAAAATGGATGTGCCGGTCACACAAGCATTTTTCAAAGACGCACATTAAAAGCCTAAAGTGGGGAGAGACATTAGAGGGCAAGTGAGATGATAGAGGAACCCCGGGCGACTGATGGCATGTTTTAAAAGCAACTTCCACTTGATTAACTCCCTGTTGTCTAAAAGAAAATCTAATTTCTGCATATTTACATTCGCATTTG